>NW_020884877.1:5533137-5760303 GCF_003945725.1 Corapipo altera
TCCAGCAGCGCCCGCCCCCGCATCGCCCCCGCGGGCACCGGCCGTGGGTCGGGGGGACTGTGGGGGCGGCCGGGCCGGGCCCGAGGCCGCAGCCCCGCGGGCCTGGGCGGCGCCGGGGGCGGGCGGAGGTAACAAAGCCGCCCGCAAGGCTGGGGACGCGGCCGCCCCGCCGGCGGAGGGTGCGGGGATTCCGCCCAGGCCGCGGCTCCGCAGCCGCCCCGGCCCCGCTGCGAGGGATCCCGGCCCGCACCCAGAGCCGCACCCCCGGCGTGGGTGAATCCGGACCGCGGGGAATGGTCCTGCGACTGCTACATCGTAGCCGCGATTGTCGAGGCAGCGCCGCTGAAGCGGTGCTTTGAAGCGCCGGTTCCTTTTCGTAAGTCACACACAGTTATCTGCATTGACGGCTATCGGTGTCATCAGCGTGAGCATGAGCCAGCCTCCGCCGGCTCCGCGGTGTCAATTACCCGTCTACTTCAAAGCAGTGAGGTGCCATCGCTCTGCATTTCCTGCTTTTTCGGCAATTTTGCTAGTGCTTTGTCCACCGCAGTGATTTCAAGGAATGTTTTCATTGGGAAGTTTTTTATAAAAAAAATTTAAATTAAATGAAAACTTAAAACACTGTAATTATCAGAGGACCAGGGATGTGAAACACTGCGGAATCACAGTCCAACAAAAACACAATGCCAACGATTTGACAGAAAAGATGGACACATTAGACTTCACAGAACCACAGAATATGCTGAGTTGGAAGGGACACACAAGGATCATCAAGTCCAGCTCTTAGCCCCGCACAGGACCATCCCCAAGAGTCACACCATGTACCTGAGAGTATCACCCAAACACTTCTTGAACTCTGTCAGGCTTGGTGCTGTGACCACTTCCCTGGAGAGCCTGTTCCAGTACCCAACCTTATTCTTACATGATCTAGGTCCTGGTTATTATAATGAGACACCACCACATGCTTTGTTTTCTGAGTCACATGAAGACCAAATCTTCTCACAAGAAAGGAACACATCAGTCCTAACTACTTTGTATTCTACATCTGTTTTCTAAAGCATAGATACCTACCAATATATGGGCAGCTCTGGGTTTCTGTAGACAGTGTTTCTTCAGAATAACCAGATGGCAATTATATTAAATTAATGTATATTAAAATACAAAGTAAATATAGGATGTTCTTAAAGCCCTGGGCTTGAAATCCTTTTTGTACTGAAGCCCATGGCACTTTAGTCTTGGGCATCAGTAGAAGGAAGGGACTTGCTCTTCAGCCCTTCTGTACAATACTAGATAAACTGCTCCAGATACGAGTGTATGCGGCTGTATTCCAAAGTAGGTCAAGATATAAAAGTCATTAACACTCTTCCACCTACCTGAAGCTTTAAAACTTTGGTTTGTTTCTTTTCTGGGAATTGCACACAAGTTGGCACATTGGTGCTTAGGTTAAATAGGCTTATGCAAATGATCAGTGTGCAACTGATTAGTCTTATACAAAGTTTCCCTGATTCCTTATACTCAAGAGTGTACTCTGATGTGAGATTGCAATAATTATTTGGATTTACACTAAAGGCTCAGATTTGGATGATCATATATAGGTTAGTGGTGATTTGGGCATTCTTAGACACATCTCTCTCTTCGGCGGTACCTTGACTTGGCATCATTAATATAATTCCTATTTTACTTTCTGAAATAAGATGAAAAGAGAAAAAAAAAAAAAGATGCGCAATGCCAAGAGTTTCATAACGTTTATAAATATTTGTGCTTTATTTTTGGTTATCATGACACTTTTTTGATGATAAGATGAGAAACTGAGAGATGAAAACCATTAGCTAATGAATTATTCTCTGGATTTGCAAGCTGTAAAAGCCTTTGGACTGTGTGACATGAGTGCAGACTTTCTTTAAGTTAACACTTCTCATCTGTCAAGCTAAAAAAATTACATAAATCCAATGTATTGGATTTTCATGTTTCTCTGCCTCAAAATAGGTATTGAGAATGTTCTTGTGCCCATGCTAGAAAATGGACATTGAAAGCTTAACAAAAGAGGACATACACTCAATATAATTCATTAGACATTAGTATTAAAAACAAATATACATTTTGCCTGGCAGTCTTAATTATTTCACACACAAATACTTAAGACGCAAGTACAGAATAAACAAAACATATTTTTCTGCAAACCATAAAGAAAATAAAGCAATATTCCAACATTTCCAATCTCCTTTCTCTTTCATTTCATTATCATTTAGAGCAAACAAAGAAGGACGTGATGAATTGTTACTGAAGGTCATCATTTAGCACTGTGGAATCAGCAGCAGAGTAAGAAGAACAGTGCCCTCTGAGGGGGTAACTTCCCTACACCACAGGTAGAAGTGCCAAAAGACAAGGAGCACTATCCTATATTATATGAAGATTTCTTATTTTCCCAGCAAATCAGTTCTTTGCAAAACAATGGGCCAAGCTGAATACTCAAAAGAGGAGTTTCTTTGCTATGATCATTAAAAAGCCAAACATAAAAAGCCTAAAATCACATGAGATGGCAACATAAACTTTCATAAGACTTCTGGACAGATTACTGTGCAGCAGGTGAAAGCATTAATTGAAAGAACCACCGTAGGTGCCAAAATCTGCAGGCTATATTCTCTGACCTGTCCCACCTCTTTTGTGCTGCACAAAAGACTTAATGAGAGTGAAAACCATCTGCAGCTCCCCAGCTGGTTTGGGGGTTTTTTTTGTGATATAAAAGAGTTCCTGAGTGACTGTGGAGTTGTCCACCCCATGAGAGGCCACACAACCCTGCAATCTGAGAAGAGAGAGCACAGTGAGGGAAAGCATTCCTGGGGTTTGCTGCTCCAGCCACCTGCAGCTGGTCTGTGGACCCTCAGGAGCTGTTGCCATCTGGTACTATCGGTGCCAGGGCAGGCATTTATCCAGCCAGAGATTCAAGGGGCTTCACAGCAGCTCTCCACTCTTTTGGAACACAGAGAAGAAACCCACCGCACCAGGCCATCTGGGCTAATCTGGTTAGAGCTCAAATCTGCAGCCCCCAGTCTGGCAAAACTTCCAAGGATATCTTTGAGCACTTACCTGAGCTGGCCTTCTGGTCTTGGACTTAAAGGAATATTAATATATAAAACTCACACGGCTGAGTTTTGATTTAGAAACATTTAAACCCTTAATGAGAAGTCTATTAATCGTCAATACTAAAGCAATCTCCTACCAATAACAATTTATGAAATTATTGAAATAGTTTTTGAGTACAGAAATGAAATCTGGTGCAGTTCCTAATGCTTCTAGACAGTTACTGAAATGCACATAAAGGTCACTGAATTGTAGTTGAAGCTATGATGATAAAAGTAATTGTGAGTTTCTGTTGGTGTTTGCACAGATTGAATTGTAGAACTGTACCCTTAGGCAAGTAATATAGGATTAGACCCACACGCACTGCATCCAAAATCATGCTGAAAAGTCATTTTTAAAACATACTTTCAGTCTTGCTATTTGACTTATAAATGTGTCAGTCTGATCTGCAGAGAAAGCCTGCACTAGGATCATGCACTAGGAGCATGGATCATGCTCTCATAAAATCAGGAAGCTTCCATAACTGAAGAAAATGAATGCATTGTTCTTTTGAAATATTCTTGCTGGCAAGTAAATGGAAAACAGGGGGAAACAGTCCAACATCATGAGACAAATGACATAAAGATGGCATCAAGGCATTAGTAAGGCTGAAAGGAGGATCCCAAATCTGTATCAGAACCCTGGAGAATTTAAAGATGTGTACTGAAAGTAGTGTAGCACTTCTTGGTTTTACCCAGTGAAAGGACAGCTGAACAGGCACAAGCAGGTAGCACAGAACTGCCACAGCACTAATATCACTAGGATTCAAATCTCAGAAAATTTGTCTGGCACCCCTCTCACGTTAGTTTACACATGTCTAGACAATGCCAGTGGTTATTTGAATTACACATTTAGTCAATAATTTGACTCAAATCTTCAAATTATCTCTTTAGGAATCTTATCACTTACCACAACAGCAACAATTAGCATGTAAATGCATTTAGTAAGCAAATGGAGCAGATAGTGAGTAAGCTATACTACCAATGAATTTTCTTTAAATGATTTGAATTCACTTCAAATCATTTCAAGAAAGCAGTAACTTCTCTGGCAACTAGGCAGCAGGTTACCCTAGTGACATTAATTCCTTCTGCATCTCACGTAGGATTGAATATGGAATTAGCAGAGCTTGAAAATGCCCCTGCAGCTCAGGCAGAAATAATTTACTTCTCACTGTAAATGGAGGCTTCTCTTCAGGAGACACTTGTGCTTCACTGGTCTTTATCAAACAGGTTAACATGAATATACATTTCATGAACAGCCATGATCAGCAATGCAAATTCAACTTATCATGAACTGAGAGAGAACTGTCAAACACTTGAGCCACATTTATCCTGCACAGGACAAATAAACATTAATGCCAGGAAAATAAAGCCACTTGGAAAGCCTGGAGAATCAACAAAGAGGCTTTTTGCCTTTGCCTAATCCAGCTAAACCTTCTTAAAGTCCCATTCAAAATAGATACTTGACATGATTTCTATTCCCAATAGGTTTCTTACACATTTTATCCCCTTCCATTTGTGAAAGGACTGTAAGTTTATATTTAAGAATCCACAGAGTCATCTAAAGTACAGATGCTGAGACTATTATTTTGGCTAAGAATTCAATTCAGAATGGTGAAAATTAATAGGGCTTTATCTTCCCAAACCCTTTTTCCAATTCTATAGAGAGAAGATATTCATTCAGTGAGTGCATAATATACACATAATATACACAAGTGATGTGACCTTGTGGTAAATCACTAGTTTGTGATATTGGCAACGTTCATTCCACAAGAATATAAATCTAATCTATTGTATTTATTTAATAAAGTGTAAGCTGACCACCTTGAAATATTGCAGTGTATCCATTCCTAATGAATATTCATTCAACAGTAGCTCAGTGGGCAGCTCTACTGCAAGAAACATTACTTTTGTCCATCGATCAAACATTCAAAAACAACCAGAGGAATAGAAAGAGACCTGCAGGTGCATCTTTTTCTTAGAAAGTTTACAAAAAATATACAAATAACTTTTTTTTAACATGTTCTTCTGCCTTATAATACAAAATTTTTACAAAATTCAAAATTCTTACTCAGATTTTCCAATATCCGTTGCACATATTATAAAAAAATTAAGGAAAGAAAAAATTAGATTTTTGAGGTTTATAGATTCTGAATACCCAGCCTTGGTGATGTGGTGGTGTAGCAACCAGTATGACTGAGAATGGGGACCTCAGCTGAACAACACATGAAAATAAGGGCTCCAAATTAAAGCCACAATGAGGCATATTAACATGCCATAAAATCTGAGCAACCTGGTCTAGTGGAAAGTGTCCCTGTCCACGGCAGAGGGGTTGGAACTAGATGATCTTTAAGGTCCATTCCAACCCAGGCCATCCTATGATTCTATGAAAATGCTTGAACATTAAGCGTGCACTTAAATTCAAATACAAACTTACCTGCTTAGCTGAAGAAGGACAAATTTAAACATGCACCTCAAGTTAAGGCAAACATCAACAAGGAAAACCATCACATGAAATTACATTCAAAACTTACAAGTGACTCAGGAGAAGAGTGCTATGACACATAGAAAAGAATTGAAATTAACAAAGAACATTAGAGGAAGTAACAATATTTGATATCTTCACACTGTCAAAGAGCAACAAATAAATATTTGCGTTCACAGAGTAAATAAAAACACAGTAGTGAGTTTAGGAAGTAAGGCCCAAATAAGAACTACTGAGTGATGAATAGTGCAGTTAACTGCTGGGCCTTGTACCCAGACCACTGTCTGCCTGTGTTACCTGCAGAAAAGAGGAGTGGTGGTGTACACTGCTTAATATGCAGTAACTTTTGGTCATGTAATATGTGTACTGGAGACTAAACGTGAAGCCCTGCTGGTGCTTTGGAAGAGCAAAGCCAGGGACAGGAATTCTCAAGAGAAACATTAAAAACTCAGTGATACAAAAAAAATAGGTAGAATAAGAGTATGGCTGCACAAACTCTCTAAAAACTAAAGCATGGAGAAAACAAAATCTCTGCTAACATTTACAGTTTTAGATATTTTAATAAGCAGATGGCACACTGCAAGGATATCTGGAATGCAGTTGGAACTGATCAGTCACCCTTATCCTGGCATAGTTGGATCAGGAATACCTGTCAGGTTTCAGCTAAGGTCACATCATTGTATCAGGCGCCATTTAAATCCCATGCATGATTTTGGGCTGGTATGTGATTTCAGAGCAGGAATCCAAACTACCACATGGCAATTATGCCAGGAGAACGGAAACCACGTGCAAGTGTTTCTCTCACTGACGAATGTGGGTTTGTTTTTATAGCAACATTACTAAGCTGAGGTGGGCAGCACACTCTTCTACATTTGTGGCTTTGCCTACTTTGCTTTATACTAAAACTGAAATGTCGTCTGTCTTCCTTATTCTATAGTACAGTTCACAGGACACAGAATTTTTGCCATGTCAGCACCACTCTGCTCTTTGTGTTTGATAGGTGCAAGCCTTAGTTTTGTGGTTGACTACACCACTTCTCTTACACTCCATTTTCCAGACTTCTTTTATAATAGAGACCCACTTTCTAATCCCTGAAGCAAAGTACCAAACAGTGTATTATGAAACTTGGATTTACATATTGACAGGCTGAAAGTATGGACATAACAACACCACCACCCAGGTACTACACAGAAAGATGTCCAGATTTCCATAGTGAGGTTTTGCCTGCTGATGGACTGACAGCATCATGCACTTGCAACCTGTAGGAGCTATTCTCCACTGTCTAGTATCTTGTAATGAAGCCTGAATGTGTTGTACAGATCATAAATCCAGATTTTTAAAGCATGATTCCAGAGAGCGCTTTCATTATTCTACGAAGAATAATCCAGCAGTGACAGAGTGCAGTCTACACGTGCAAAAATGTATCTCACTCTAAGGACTCTAGTTCAGGGGACAGAGATGCCATTACTTTAAAACAGAGACTGGAAACTTTTGGTCATGTCAGTTAGGCTGTGTAAGGGATCTGGTTATTATGTGACCAGATTACTGCAAGGTGAGTATACTGCAAGGTGGATATTTGTACCTGGATTTTACCAGGGAATGGGAAAAGGACTTTAAATTCTGAAAAGTCCACTCTAATCAGATTTGAATAGCACACTTAATCCTAAATTAATGTATCTCAGTGAAAATGAGTGGAATTAATTCCCTAGTAAAAAGCTGAATGTAGCACCAAAAAAAAAAAAAGCAATTAATGTTACTTAGCTTAGCCTTGATGGCTAATTGGGGCACTTTAACATGCTATTATCAAAGGTGCCTAAATAACTTCAGTAAAGTACTAAAATACATTACTGCAGAAAACATCATTTCCACATAATATTCTTATGAATAATGACTGCTATTTAGGCATCAAGCTACTGCTTTCACATGAAGTTGTAACATTACTTCCACAAAGGCATGACATTCTGAGAAAAACAAAATATTCCAGGTAATATAACTATTTTAAATCATTATGATTACAGCTTGGTGTATTTTGGAGGGTATTATTACTGTATATTTGTTAAACCTCATAATTTACCTCAAAGTGCACATGATTTGGAGAAGCTTGCTGCTATTTTTTTAATGTATTAGGACTATTTTTTTCTGAGAAATGCCGGGTTGACATATGAACAGAAAGTGGCAGGAAAAGAAATACTGTTCCTCCCATAGCAAGCACACTACTGTAAAGCTTAAAAATTAAGCAGCTGCAGCACATTTTTGCTTAGACCTTTGAACTGCACCATACGGTTGACGTTCAATTAAGCGAAGATTTATCAGTCCCTGATTGGAATATGTCCAGAACTTGCTATTTTCTTAAATCTTTGAACCAGAGGACTAGAACCGAACATACAATTTTATTGACTCTCCCAAAATACTCCACACTTTCAAATCTTTGAATGAAATGAGGAAAATTTAATGTAGATTTTCTTAGGTATGCACTTTTAGATTTCAGAATTAAAACATACCAATGCTATAAAAGCTACAAGACAGCAGTTTGATGTTACAACTTCAGCCAAGTTAAGATCTCACCGCCATCGAAAAGGTGAGGTCCAAACCCCTACCAGTTCTCCTCAAGCCATCCCATCACTTACTTTACATCTGCTTTAGCAGCCACCGAACTGAACAGCAAAGAATATTATATTCACTAAAATGACAGAATACCTACCCAGTAAAAGTGTGTGTTTTCTTGTGAAGTCAGCAAACTGAATGGGTTCACCATGCAATCCAAGTGGCACAAGATATGACAGGTGATTCCACGACTGGGAAGAGACAGCAAGGGAGAAGGGAATGAGACAACTTCCCTTTGAAAGCACAACGTTGATATTTTGACTTCTAATTGAAAAACTGACTGTTTTCTACTCCCCAGACGCTTTGCTTCTTCTTTTAGCTGTATGCCTTGCAAGTACATTTTCATCACACTCAAGTGCAGCACTAAATTCTTGAACAACAGACAAGTCCATGACTTCAAGTCTAAAAGTGCTAAGAGTGGATTAAGAAAAAAGAACTGCTGAATGAATTCAGTTGGAATTTTATCCGAGTGTTGCACTAAGATATCAAGGTCCAGAACAAAAAATGTTGTGGCTGCATAGGAAAAGATGTAACTTTTTTATTCAAGACTGTAAATTTCATTTATTTGACAATGGACTGAAACACGGATACAATATTAGACAAAAGTAGGTCATGAAATTTTTCCCATCAGATTATTCGAGGCAATAGAAATGTCACAGGAAAGTTGTTTACAGTGAAAACCCTAACCCAAAATTTGGCAATAATTAAGTCAGTCAAACATAAAGCTTTTATGATAAATTGTAAAAGCTTGATTTTAAATTCCATGTAAGACTCTATGGTTAAATTCTGCTTTTGTAGACAGATGGTAACATTTTTTATTGCTTGTTTATTATAATATACTTGAGTGCATCTATTCAGTTCACTGAAAAAAATCCTGAAAACATAATTTGCAGTATTCTAATCCACAAGGCTTAACTCCTTTGCAATTGTCATTTCAATGTAGCAGTAGATTTCACTGTCACTATTGCTACAAAGGGATTAACCTCTCCCTGTTCATTTCTTATACTGGGAGAAAAATTTATTGAAGGGTTCAATTAGTTTTGAAGGTTTTTATTTATTTGTCTTTCCTTGTCATAAGTGTGACCTCATCACTGCAATTTTTCATAAATGTGGGAATATTCTTCTACTATAATAACACTACAAAACATTTCTGTAGTCCTGCTTTTCATAGAATGGTTTGGGTTGGAAGGGATTTGAAGATTATCTAGTTCCAACCCCCCTTGCCATGGGCAGAGACACCTTTCACTAGACCAAGTTTCTCAAAGCCCCGTCCAACCCGGCCTTGGACACCTCCTGGGATGGGGCATCCACAGCTTCTCCGGGCAACCTGTGCCAGTGCCTCACTGCCCTTACAGTAAGGATTTTTTTCCTAATACCCTTAAACTACCCTCTTTCAGTCTGAAGCCATTCTTCCTTGTCCTGTCACTACACACTCTTGTAAAAAGTGTCTCTCCATCTTTCCTGGAAGTTCCCCTCAGGTACTGGAAGGCTGCAATTACGTCACACCTGAAACTTCATGGAATAGTAAATAGCCTCTAACATAGCAAATGTAATATGGCAATGAAGAATACTGCTTAAAACCAACTTCAACTGTAAATTTACTAGCAGCACTATACAAAAAAAAAGTGTATTTACTGGTTTTCACATAGATTACAGAATAATACTGGGGCATTACAAATTGGGGCTGCTCTACTTTCATGACTTTTCCTACGTGCTCCACCAAACTCTTTGATCTTTCTTCATTTGACAGACTAATGCAAACTTTATTACCTTAACAGAGGGGCTCAAAAAAAACTTACCCGCTGCTCTGGCATTAAGTATTTTTATCATTATTATTTTATAGATACAGTATAGTTCAACAAAGAAATTTCAGTTACTTTGGCAAAACATAGGCTTGCTACACTGATAAGACACTGTAGGAGATGGCTGGGATTCTTAGCTATGTGTGTATCAAGGGACAAATGAAGAAATTAAGTGATTTAGCTGGAGTTACTCACAAAACAGCACCTTAGCTGGAACCAAAGAAGTCTGATATCAGATTCACAGCCAGAATACTGCATTCTTTCTACAGTCTGGTTGCACTGTGTATGTTCAGATCTTTCTTTTTTTTTTCCTTTGGAAAGTATTGGAAGGAATAGGAAGTTCATCTAGCACACTGCTTCCAAACCCTTCTTAATATCCAAGGACCAAATAGTACTTCAGGAAAAGAAATCTATGGAAAATGCCATATTCTTTTTTTGGCAGGAAGGCATGGGATAAATATTTGCATTTAGACAACAGAAGCTGTACTAATTAAAATGTTACCATATGTATAATCTGCATTTCAAATATTATTATTATTATTATTATTATTAATAATAATAATAATAATAATGGCTAATTCCTGACTTAGCCAGTCAGAAGTCAATGACACAAAGCTGCTAACTCACACAAAAACTTATTTGTATGAGGTTTATTTTGCTTTTTTTACCTGCAATTCTTTACACTTGATGAGGCCACCACCTTTTGTTTAGGATATTATCAGGATCTATGGACTATGAATTTACTTGTATAGGTCTAGTCCATCCTTCTGTCATAAAGTAGAATGAATTATGACAGAACAATTTGTGAGATATTTTACTCAGGACATCAGAGCAAATGGTCAGAATACTGCCTTTGGCCACGAATTCTATAAGGAACAGTGATTACCTTGAAAAGGCACAGTGAGATTACAACATATACACTTCTAGCATACGTAGTTATGAATTCTGATTATAAAATATTATGGACAAAAAAATCTGTCTGTGTAAACTCAGCAAGAAAGTGCTACAGACTTCTGTAAAAGCCAACACTTCATTCAACCTAATTTTTCTATGATCCGGTAATTTTGACCATACAGGTAAGGATCTGTGCCCATTGCATCCTGCAGCCCACCAGTTACAGCTGGAATATATTCCAGCTCTGGGATATGTTTTAAATGGTCTGACTCTGCCGTGTTGAATGCAATTGTGCATTCTTCCTGTAATCACACAAACCTTTGTAAGAGTCGGGAAAAGCTCCTTGCAAAGTCTCCAGTGCTACAGAACATACCTGTCTTTTTTTAAAAAACCAGGAGAAAAACCTTGAATTCCTTATGATGTAAGCAGGCTGACAAAGGCAAACGTTAGCAGAAGGATTTTAATGTTCTCTTTAAAGAAGTACAATTTATTCAACAATATATTTTTTCATGAGTTGGAACCAGGATGTTGTCTGCAGTTTGATATAGAGAGTTCAGAACATGAAATCTGTCAGCATTTAAGGAAACAAGGTCTGAAGGGAGAAATAGTATTTTACAAAGCAGTATTTAGGACAATTGCATTTTAACATAATTAAATATTGCCCCATTGGAAGTAAAGAGAACCCTGCACTGCTTATAAATGCAGTAAAGCATTTATAATAAAGGGTGATGCAGAACATCACCCTTTCACAAGTACATCAAGGAAAATGACAGCCAGTAGATAAAAATAAAACAAATAATAATAGAATATTGCTTAGATAGATTAATTAACTGCAGGATGTTCAAAACAATAAGAAGAGTGATGTATTTTGTTGAAGATATTAAGTTTTGAATATAAATTAAACTCTGCTACTCAGCATAACTAAACGTGTTAGCTGTTAGTGTATCTGTCAGCGATGCAGGTTGTTCTAAGAGATAACAGACCAGATTCTCTGGTGTGGAACTGGTATTTTGCACCTCACTCTACTGAGCTCCATTAGACCCACAAGGACCCCAGCGTAAAATGGATGCTTACAACGGAGGTTAATGCTCCTCCTCTTTTTTCCTACTGCTGTCATAAATCAAGGCTCAAATCCCCCAGTCCTGTGGTTCAGTTCCCACAGACCCACCATAAATTTAAAGCAGATAAATGACACTTTTCCCTCCCACTGACAAATGAATTCTGTACAAAGTGGACACAAGAATTTGAGGTGAAAAAAGGCAATCTATATTCTCCTTCTGTGAACGCATGTGGTAATTTACAGCACATGTCAGTCTGCAACTCCCAGGATTTGGGCCACGCTCCCCAAAGCTATGCAGCAGTCTCTGGTTATTCACATAAAACTAGGACACCACTTCAAAGAGTGCAGAATGCAGGTTTAGTATATAATAAGGTAAAATCCCTCCCAGAAATACACATTGAATTTTGATTATATTCAAAAATAAAATGTTCCTCTTAAGGAATGCATTCCTGAACTCAAACATAAAATGTTAATTAAAGTTTAATGTATCCTGTGTGATGCCTTCGCTTGCTGTGTATCTCTGGTTTAAATCTGAGGTTAGTTATCTTAATGACTGATGGGGCTCTCCTGCTTTGCCATTCGCTTGTTCTGAAGGAGAAGTCATTCTTCCAGTAAACACAATAGTCATTTACCTCTTCTATCACGTCAGTGTCTTACCCTTAGAGACTCTTCAAAAATAGGCCAGCAGATACATTAAGCTTATGTGTCACTGGTGTTAAGGCAAGAGGCAAACCCTTCCTCAGAATTTAATTCTGTTTTATAAAAAGCACTTCAATAGGATTTACAGCTTTCAATTTTTTAATTTAAAAATAGGAAAAAATATTACTAAGATCATTGCTATTGGTTTAAAAACTGGAACGTGTGTTATTACTTACTCTGACTGCAGATTTTTAGCCAGAACATATAGAAAGTCATAATATGGAAAACAATAAAAGCTATTATAAATCCTTTTGCATTCTTGCAATGTTTTTCATAGATTAAAAATCAGTGTATCCACTGCCAGCTCCTAAACTATGAGAAAAGACAGAACTCTATAAAGAAGAGATTTTTCCTTTCATTTTCACAAAATGTATGCAATTTTTTCACACTGTTGAATTACACAAAGGAGGAATGTTACTGTTTGTAGGAGTACTAATGACAATCTGTTTAAAATGGATTCAAACACCTAGCAGAATACACTATAATCTGCTTACATGAAATATTGTCTCTCAGCAGGAGTGCAGGTCACTGTTCTATAATCTAAGTGCACCAAATGTTCCAGTATAATTTCATTTGATTTCAGTGAAAGAGCCGCAAATACTGACAACTGAAATAATGACACACATTTCTGTCACTGCAGGACTATTATGTTTGACTCCTTTAGATTTCATTTAGACTTGTCATGTGTCTTTAAATCTGTTGAAATTTATGCATTAACTTATCATGTACAATGACACTTTGATTACACTTTAATTCTGTACTCTTTTAGTTCAGTGCCTGAGAAGGGGGTACTTGTCTTTGAAAGGTAGAAGGGAAAGAATGTCTAGTGCCACATTAGGTTTTTAAAGCCAAACCCCCGAAGATATGAAGCTGGTCTGATAAGCTGACATGAACTAATTAAGGTAGAAGCTGATTCCGCTCCCCTGTCTCGGAGTGAAAATTGTTGCCATTATTTCTTTCCTATTAATGTACACAGAAACTAAAAATGGTAAATCATTGCACTTGCTGAAGTAAACCTGAATGCCATAGAAACATTTTGATTTAAAGCAACAGGACTTCTATATACTCCTAAAGGAGCAGATGCCATCTCATATTTTGTAGACTTGTCAGAGAAGAGTTGGACAGCAAATTGACACAATTTCCAGATATTGATTGTCCCTTGGTCTAGTGCTTTATAGTCTGTTTCCTGATTTCCAAAAGTGAGCGTTCTGATTCAGAATCAATATAACACTTGAATTGCCATCCAACTGGACTCTTCTTCAAGTGAATTAAGAGAATCCAGATAAAATGCCAATTTTTTTTGTATGTGTTCCACACTTCTCATATATGCATTTACACACCAGAAATACTCGCATTATCTATTGGAATATGCATTACGATGAAGTCTGAGAAGAATGTTATTTATTCTGTTCACAAAATTGTGTAGAAAAGACTGACATCCTCTGTTTTTTAGAGAATATGAATGTTCAGAGCCAGAATATTGTACATGATGCATACAGCATGTTAATTGTTTAATTACTGAAATTGTAAGACATTGAAAGGAAAACAAAAGCAGGATAAATATGTCTCATTTTTGCAACATTTTACCCAGGGCCCTCTTATGTCCTTACAAAGTAAAAACAGACTACAGCTGCAGAACTTGTATTTATATTTCAAATGTGTCTGACAGTGTTCTGAGCTACAGTTACTAGTGTTTACTGTGAAGATAAGCTACATGTGAGAATCAATGAGATCTGTATTTATACATATCCAAAGTTCAAGACTTCTTTTGTTTAAAGCTTTCAGTCTTGGCTCAACAGCACACAGAAAAAGGGTCTTCTAGGAGAAAACAGTAAGCCAGAAAAGTACCTAGTAATTCAGTAAGTGTGAAGATTTAGTTAAGTAATAACTTAGATACAAATTTATTGCTTTATTTTCTGCATATATATGTGTACACACATATGCAGACATAATCATCTCCTTGCATGTTTCTTATTAAAGCCATTAGCCTTCATACAAAATCCGATGGGGTTAGTTTATTTGGTCCTAGTTCTTAAACTCGTAATTCTCAGCATGACATCATTATTTGTCATCCTAAAGATCCCTCCCTGTATGAGACAAAGCTCTCAAACTGAAGAACTATTGTATTAGCTCAATACGAAAAAATGGGGAGGAGGGAAAAAAGGATTGCAGATCAGAGGCAGGTAAGCACAGAGAGATAAAAACAAAACATTTTTTCTTTCTCTTGTATAAAAAAATAAGGATTATATATATATTACCATAAGCATAAGGAGGAAAAATATATTACAAAGAATACTTACAATGCTATATTATTATGTAAAATATCTAATGTACTTACTTAAAATTCTACAGCAGCTAATAACCCTAAGCCAGGGATGATCTTTTCATGACACTTCACTCAAAAGCTGGTTTCCAGCTTTCCTAAAGATCTAACATCTTGCTACAAAGAACAGGCAGATGCAAACAAACTGGGTAGCACAAAATGCAGACTTTTGCCAAAAAGCCATCACAGTGGCAGAAATACTGATAACCTGAATTCTCACTAAGTTTTGGAGACATAACAGTGTAGGAGAGTTTTAAGGATGGATCAAAGAACAGTGCTTTCAGAATATACATGGTGATACCCTTCTCAGTGCAAGTGATGACAGTAAATTAAAAACCCACATATGTGCTTGTAGAAGTATGTTGGAGTCAGGCAACATGGGCCAAACAAAGAAGTTAATATCTCATTAATTATAAAAATAGCAGACAGGATAAAGAAAAAGCACAAAGGGTTCTGACGGGGAAATTTTCAGCTTAAATTTCTATAACTTGTATCTGATGCAATAAAAAAGGGCAATTTAGAAGAACAGGATAAACTAATTGAAGCAACATTCAGGGAAAGTAGAGTTACAGCAGTAACAGAATAGAGCTGAGGCTCCGCTCCTACTACCTTCCTTTGCAGAGTGCCAACCTGGACAGACAAACTAATTTGATTTATCCCACCTCTCAATTCAAGCTTGCAAGTTCCACCTACTGCTGCAGCATTCTTTCATAGTATCCAAGGAATCCAAAATATTTGTACTAGTGTTTGCTCTCTGATTTACCCTCATACCAAAACATTCTGCGTAAGCAAGTAATTGACTGAGATGAAAAGAATTCTAAAGACAAGCAGTGCAGAAGTGCTGGCAGCTCAGACTACACCTTGAACAAACACTTCAGTTCTACCTCAAAACAATAGAAGGAACTCAAGAAAGATCAATGAAACTGAGGCAAAGTATTTTACATGGGCTGGAATAAAACTTTGTTAACTAATAACAGTTGTAGCACTTAATTATCTAAAAATACATGGCAAATCTAAGTAGAAATTAAAAGAAATTATCAGAATAGTAAAAAGGCTATAACTAAAAAAAACATCATTACAAGAAAGGAAAATGAAGAAGCACTTCAAGCAGTGAGCTCCACTGGAATATGGAAAAACTTCCCAAGGAAAAGCCCATTCCCTGAAAAATTTTAAATCAGACTAAAAATGTAATTAGAGACAATAAAAAAAAAAACCCTGGAGCCATAACATTGCTGAAATAATAAAAACATTATATGAATTATCTGATTTTTATATATAAAATATATATAATTTACATGAAAGCTTTACTAAGATATGTGGGCTGCTGTACACGTCACACAAAGAACAGGTGCTTTAGTAAGAAACAACAGTACAGCTGTGTTCTTAACTACAAACCAAAATATTCTTCTATCCCAGTTTAGCTTGCAAATCTGTACAGCAATGATAATTCCATCACATATATATGTAGGTGGCAAATCTTAGAGGAAATGATACTGATTTGAAGAAAAAAGTAGGTGGGTTGTCATCGTAATGCACCTGCCTGCCCCAATCTCCTATTGCCATATAAATGACATTAAAAATAATACTATTTTAGCTTATCTTGAAGACTCCTGTGAAACTCCTGGGGAGAATATTTGGAGCAGAAAAGAACATCTCATTGTTTAACTTCAACTTTCGATGCTGATTTCTTTGATCACCATCAGCTTAAAAGTTTCCCATGGAAAATATGCTACAGACAGTTTGATGAATGTTTTACTCCTATTTTTTTTTAATATGAAGTCACCCTTACCAACCAACTCCTAAAAGTAAAATAAAGAATGTGAACAAAAAGCCCAGATCAAGCAGTTTTCTTAATGCAAACTAAATTAAGAATACCATTTGATCTGTTTGTTTCAAAATTTATAAGTTGCCTTCAGAATTAGTAATCTTTCTGTCAAATACTGTCACCCTACCTCAACTCATGAAAGGATGTCTGAAATACAGTTTCCATTTGACCTACAAATCAGTTGCTCTTTTATGTTCTCATCTCCTATACATACTATTCTACTGCATAAACCAGGCATCCCTATATTGTTGTTTGACTATCCTCTGATTAAAGAACAGCCTAAGCACAACACCAGTAGTTATCAAGGAACTATATGATGAAAAACAATGATATTTTTAATATTCAGTGTTATTTATGCATCCCTTCCTTAGGTGAGAAACTTAAGAGTTACTTAATTTATCATTTTAATCTCTTTCCCAAGTGATCTTTATATTCCCTCACATCCTACATTTCTTCACAAGCCTCCTAGCAACATCCCCCAGGAAAAGGCTTCCTGGAGCAAATTCTCAAGCGGAGCAATGACATCCTTACATCAGCTGAGGATCTTTTTATTACATACATTGATCAAATGCAGTGTTGCCCTGTCTGCAGTGTCACACTCTTTGCTGAGAGGAGCTCCCAGCCCTTCCTCCAAAATAAAACACTCATGCCAACAGATCCTTATATCAAAATAATTATATTCATCAGTAAAATGCAAAAAATTCAGCATTAATGGAGAGCCACCAGCTGCAGTTGCACAAATTAAAAAATGCATAGTCACCATATTTAGAAGTTCCAATAAATATCATTCCTCTCTGCTGCCATCTACAGAGAGATTTCAAATTTTGCAAAAAATCTACTTTTCATTTCCAGATGTGTATTTAATAATAGCCTGTCAACATGCCCTACAAACCAGTTCACTCCAAACACATATTATATCAACAGTATTACCTCAACATATTAGAAGCTTCAGGAAAAGCTGAGCCCAAGTGACGGGTTGTTAAAAGGTACTTTGATGTTGTCACACTGCATGACAGTGATGCCTGATCTTGAGCAAACCCCTCAGCTGGGAATCAGTTGCTCATAGTCCCTTTCCAATGCCTGGGAAAAATTGAGTCATACATAGAGGTCCCTCAGAAGACAGAGATGAGCTGCAAAGGAGATTCTGTCTCTAGTATGGCATCCTAAACACCTTTGTTGAAGTGCCCAGAACATCTAATGCCTAATGTTGTAGCATCATTATTTGCTGCCTGCTTCAGACTGCATTTCCAGGTTCATGGCTGGATGTTCTAACCAGGATGTGACAGAGCCAGTTTCCTTCTCTGCATAAAAATGAAACTAAGTAACCAAACAGGTACATTTTTAAAAGACCAACCCCTGGGACGGTGGAGACAGTGTAACTCAGTAAGATTGCTGATCTATGTTAAATCACTGCAAGCCTCTTGCCTATAAAATACCACACTTGCCTAAGGCCCAGTCTGTTATTTCTCACTAGTCTCAGTCACTTGGATCAGGATACTTAACTGGTTTCAGAAAAGTTGAGTAAAAGCTTATTAATACTCTGCTACCAGTGCTTTTACCTTTTTTTTTTTTTCAGTTTTGGATGTAATGACCAGTTTTATACATTGGAGATCCTAAGAAACACTTAGCTGCTGATAAGGTCCTAACATGTTGCTAAAGAAGAATTAACTGAAACACCTTGTGAATGTGTTATTTGATAATCAAAGTTATATTTCTGCAGTAGTCAGGCTGTAACATACCAAAACCTTTTTTTCTGTTTGACACAGAACTCCTTTGTCATATTCCTTCAGCTATATTAATCAACAGAGCATTCAGATCATTAAAGAATTCATATTCTTTACTGTCTAAGTCATTTTAATTCTCTCCATGCCTTCTTATTCTAGTTATTTTTTGCTTCTCTGTTCCCTGTTGTCAAAGGTTTCTTTCAGTTCTTTATTTCTGCTGGCTGTGCTTTTAGGACAGTGTCCTTCTTATGGCCATTGTACTAATTTGAGCACCTGCTCCTAGAAATTAACTGTCTTGGAGGAATTTATGCCATTTGGATATTTTGGGTTTTTTAATCTGTTTTGTTTTTTCACCTAATTGAAAATTTATACCTGAAGCAACAGAAGAAAGGTAAAATACTCAGGTAGAAAGAGGACATTGAGCAACTTTCTTGTTGCCTTTTTTTTTCTTACAGGGTGGTGACATCTGCTCCTTTTTCCTCAGTGTGTCCAGCAGCAGGTGCAACAGGTGATGGCAGAGATGACTGACTGCAAGAATAAGCTGATCTGTGACAAAGGAAAACCCCAGGTATCTCTCTGCAGCTCAAAAAGGAAACTTGTTTTTTACTTTCATCTAAGGTAAAGTTGTTTAACCTGAGCTCTTCGGGAGCTCTTTGGAGGGAAATGCTTATTTATCTTCTCTACTTAATATGTTTAGTGTCAAGCACATATATTAAGAGAGTTGTGTATCAAAATCATCTTCGATTCTGCTCATACTGCCATTAGATTCATGCTGTTGATGCAGCACCTCTACAGTTCAGGATAGTTAAGCTGCTTAATGTGTGAGAAGAGTAGAATGGCTAAGAGCCACCAGGGGGCATTAGAACAAAAGAGATGGGTAGAAATTGCTTGAAAGATTAGAAACTTGAAAAACTTTATAAAAAGATCAGATAAATAAGGACGGAGGCAAACTGGGGTGGTAATGAAAAATAAGCTGAAAGTAAAACTCTACTTCGTTTTGACTTGTGTCATAGAATTTGGGACAGCAGTGGAAAGATTCCCAACTTTCTTTTAAAACCAGCACAGAATGTTAGTGTGATTATTAGAGAGCAAGAAAGCTAAATTTATGCAACAGTCCTAACTCTGATGTAGTGACAGAAGAAAGTGACTAAGACATCATACATACCTAAATTAAAATCAATTGAATTGTAATCTTGGAATTATTTCTATGGAAGGATAAATTAGAAGTTACTCCTTTGCTGCTTCTCCTACTATGAGACTCAGAGAAAAGAAAACACTGGGCAAAGAAGGATTGTCAGTCTGCTTCTGTGTTCCACTTAAAGTAATGCTTTGCTGTTTCTGCACTATAAGAAAGCTGAGCTATTTTGTCATATCTCTTTTCTCTAAGACTGAAGCGCAAAAGCTGGAGAAAGAGCTGTGGATGCATGTTTAGATAATACTGAGCTTGGCAAGTGCATCATATAGAGACCAAACACACTCAGGTGAAAGAGAATTTTAACTTCATACCACTTAGATGCACTAACGTATTCTCCTAAAGAACAGAGCATATGTTTAATGTTATCTGTAGCATTCTAGTCTGCAGCTGAAAACAGAACCTGTTTTCAGCAAATCCAACATGAAAACTATGGAAGCTCAGCTGAACACAGCTGGTTTTCATTCAAACTGATTGCATATATTCAGGCTAGAAAACACACTTTACACGACTATAAAGACAGCCCCAGGATTTACTATTATTACGTCCCAGTAGAGAATAGTTGCAGATAATATTTATCTAGCTGTATTGCTGGGAGGCAGATAGTTATTCTGTTTCAGTCTGTTCACTCAGTCTTACTAGACAGAAGTATAGAGAAAGGATGTGTAATTATGGGCAGGGAAACCAAGCTTGTAGGTGTGAGACTGAAGTGGACTCTGCTCTGTCATGACTTTGCTATTCAAAGCTGTAAGTTCAAGTAACTGCAT
Source organism: Corapipo altera (assembly GCF_003945725.1). Classification (NCBI taxonomy): domain Eukaryota; kingdom Metazoa; phylum Chordata; class Aves; order Passeriformes; family Pipridae; genus Corapipo; species Corapipo altera. The sequence goes on from NW_020884877.1 coordinate 5,553,632, forward strand.
TGAGACTTCTGTTTACAAGCAAGAATGAATTTGTAACAGTAAATACTCTTTAGAGACTCCCCTTGCTTCTCAGATACCAAAGCAACCTTGAAATTCTTTTGAGCAAGCTGATTCAGACTCAATATGGGCTGAAAAGAAACTGAGCATCAACAGCTGATGGTCTGCAGGTAAGACAGATCCGTGACATGATGGTTGAGGAGAAACATGCCTTTGCACTAACATCAGAGCTTTATGGCTTTACTTACCTATCAGTATCACTTTTGACTGTATGCTGAGCCAGCAGCATGATAGATTTGTGCAGAGGTATGGAACTGGGCTCTTTCACTCATTCCCATAATAACTCTTCCACCTACTCTGCTGTAGCGAGGAACTGTGTAAAGTAAGATATGCAGGTATCCCCAGAAATGGCAAGACAGGGGAAAGAACTGAAAAAGTTGATTTAGAAGGCCAGAACACAAGAAACTTACAAAATACCAAACTGAGCGGTTTACACACTGGGCCCATGGAGAAAAAGTAAGTTCTGACCCTCTCAGGGCCTCTTTATCCTGTTTCTCCCCTGCCTTCCCAAGGCCTGTGTACATGTCTGTTAGGGTTATTTCTCTCTGGCATAGGAGAGAGAGAGAGAGTAATATAGCTCTCCCTGCAGCCCCCTCTGGACTGCAGAAGGGGAAAAAAACATGTAACCCCCTTGAGAAGGCACTTTGCAGGCTACCTAAGCGAAAACAAGGATTTCTAACTTTTCCGCTACAAATTCTTCTGAAAGCAAACTACCCCTACAAACTGCTTACCCAGGGTCATTACAGCACTGTTACAAACAGCTTTCTCATGAGGATAGCAAATACCACTTCTACTGTGAAGTGGCCTGCAGCAGCTAGAGCAAGGAGACACAGGATAGCTGTTTAAATTCTCCACCCAAAACTGAACACTAGAAAGTAAAACCTCAAACTTAAGTGTAGGTGCAGTCTGAATCTCCTGTCTAAGTGGGCTTAGCTATTTAATTTCCTGAAGGAAACTAAGTTGTCCCAAAGTGATTTTTCCAAAATGTAACTATTTTGAACTGCCTTTTAAAGAAATGGAATATGAAATATTAGAAAACACATGCCAATCTTTAAACAGTCGTGAGGCAGAGAGTATATCCAAGACAAAAGTATTTAAAATAGAATTATCTTTCATATTCTTGTGATTAAAAAATAAAGCATGTTGAACAGAAATGTAACTGAATTTGGTTCTTCTCTTTAAAGGGAACAGTTAATGGAAAAAGCAAGACTGAGGAAAAGGTATATTCTGAACACTTAAGAGTTTTTGAAGAAGCAGATTCAAACTGATCAAGAGGCTTCCAGGAAAGCTACCTGTCAAGAATCTGCTGTGGTGAGAAGGGATATAATTAAAAGATTTCAGTGAACGATTTCCAAAGAGGTCTGCTTTCCACTTTTCCAACAGAACAAGAGCAGCTCACGACAAATATTTGTCTTCTTTTCAGTTCATCATGGAGTTGTCCATCACTTATATACAACAAACAGAACTTTGTCATGCGGTGGACAGACTTTTTAGTGACCAGGAATACTGATATTTGTGCTCTCTTCACTTTTCCAAGTACCACTCTGCATTCCCCAACATTATAGACCTCCTTGTAGCTGAGATTTAGACATTGATATCAGTCCTTCCAGTGACTTCAAAAGGATAATCAGGTTGTACAGCAGTCTCCAGGGATAAAATCCTAGTTTGAAAGTCTGTTTTGTTTCTTGGGGACTGGATCATAAAGGTCAACATAACCTTAGTATTACTCAGGTCTCAGCATTCACTTTTTTACCTCTGTTACAAGGGGATTAAAGAAAAGTCTAAACACCGGGTGCTGTAGCCTACTTCAGATACATCAGATCAGCTGCATGTGCTGCTTATTACTTGCTGTATAGGATGAACTAATTCTTACAGTTAATGTGAACTCATTTTTTCCCCTGGGTGAAGAAATCCCTTGAAGAATCCTTCTCCAAACTGGCTGAAGTTTCTTTTGCTAACAGGGTGCTGCAGCAGGAAGTAGAAGAGCTGCACAAGTCTTAGATCAGTTACAAAGAGAAGCTGAAAAGCCAAAGAGCTCAAGTCAGACAATGCCTGGCCTACAAAGCTAATGCAGAAAGGGTAAAGGTACTCACATTTTTCAATAAAGACAGATATTCTACTTAGGAACTCCTTGCTCAAATTCTCAACAGAAGCTGAATAGGTGGACAGTAATTGTGTGGCTTCCCCTGTTGTCCCTCCCTCCCGTTATGCTACACTCCATGTGCAGTCATCTGTAGTTCCCATGTAACAGCCAGTGAGCCTGAAAAATTCCAGTTTTGTTTCTCTCAGCAATTTCCAGGAGACAAAATCTGAACTGAGAAAGATGGAGGCAATAAAAGACTATCAGAAGGGCAGTTATGAACAAGTGAGTTTTCTTGACCATTTTCCTGGAGAGATCGATCTGTTAAAATGTTACTGGAATTTCATTCCTGTATTGTTTTCAGTCACAAGATATCCAGAAATTTGTGTCAGAGCTGAAAAGTGTGCAGAACAAGATGCAATGTGAGCTGCAAGTGCATAACAGGCAGCTAGAGACCCAGCTGGAAGTGGAGAGAAGGCAAAGGCAGCAGCTGGAAAATGAATCCCAGGTAAAGCAAACACAGCATGAAAAGGTGGTGAGATACCCATGGAAGTGTTTTTGGCAAAACCTATGGTATTGTAGAGAGGTAGCAAAAGACTTTATGAACTCAGTCAAAAGATATTCCTATAAATCTTAATGTGTCTGCTCCAGAAAGCCTGAGTGACAACTTAACATAAATTCACTATATATATCTGATTTTACAGAGAGACAGTATTTTTTTACAAATGAGAGAATTCTAAGTTATTTATAATAAAGATGGAAGAGTCTTTCTGTTATATTGAAATTTTTCATTTGTGTTACAAAAAAATTGTAAAGAATTTTTTTTTTCCAGTTCCGAGGTAGAGAAAGTCAAACATCCAAAGAAACATCAAGAGGAGACAGAAAAGAAACTAAAGGAAGTCAGCATAGAGTCAGAACAGGTGAGACTGATGAGACTAATGCTAATGGTTAGCATTAACACAGTAATTCATTGAAAGTCACAAGATATAAATTCAGCATATGCACCAAGTAACCCTTTCAATCCCAGCTATAACCCTCTGGTGAACAGTCAGGTGCACACGTGACCTTTTCAACTAAGTGGCATTTATTATACTTTAAAAAAGGTTTCATCTTTTCTGTGAATCACTTCAATTTAGTGGGGTTTGTAAAAAGAGCTTTTGTCCTCCACAGCCTATTGTTTTATCAGGCTCAGGACATCTGTGTTAACCAACCAAACAAAAGTGTTGTGGCCAAGTAAACTGCCCACCTGAGCTGCTCTTGTGTCACTGTATGTGACATCATGCAAAACCACCCACCCCACCCCTCTCCCTGAGAATCATTTGTCTTTGCATCACCTCATTCTTGCACTACTGTTCCACAATATCCAAATTATTGTAGTGTGTGTGTATTACTGTAGTAGTTTGGTGTGAAAATCTAGGGGTTTCAATGTTTATAAGGTATTAACCAGCATAAAGTAAATGAAACAAAAAAGTAATAAAGGTGCCCCAGCCTCAGATCTTACATATTCCCAGTCCAAGTACTGTTCTATGATTGGAAAGAGACCCTAAATAGCAAGAGGGTATTTCTATAGCACTCATCAGGCAAAATTAGTCTTCCCTCACCTTTCCCAGGAGTTTGTGGCACTCAGTAACCATATTTATCCACCTTCTTCCCAATGCCTCTGTATTTTATGCTGTGTTAGAGACCCATGTTGACTTTGCTATCCCTGTAAGAGAGGGGCAACTCCTCTTCACAGCAATGCAGGAGGGTATCACAGAGAGCTCCTACTCCTGTGTACAGGAGAAAGATGTGAAGGGTCTGCCGTTCTCACCCCTCTTGCACAGAACTCAAACACTGGAACACAGTGTGCAGTCACTGTTCTCTCTGTAGTTCTAATTGCATTGCCCTGTCTAGATCACAACTGGTCTAGAAGCAGCAAGTCACCAGTGGGTCATATCTAAGTTTGACAGCCTGCAAGTTGTGGAAAAAACCCCAGCAAAAGAGCCCTGAGGAGAGCAGCTCCAAAAAAGGAGGTAAAGAAAGCAAAAAGATTCATTTCAAATGGCGAAGCGAAGAAAACAGAGCAGGGAGGTACTTGGTAGCTTATCAGTCAGGATTTCAGTTTTCTAGACTTTCTTTTGTAGTTCCTTATACAGGGAGGGAGAACATACTCCCTCTTCTGGTTTAGCTTGTTTCTGCCTCTTGCCAAAGGACATACTGAAGCAGCAGAGTACTACAGGTACAAGACAGCTTCAAGGCACTGTTTCTGTTCTTAGAAAAAGTGTATTGTACATAGCTCATGCTTGGTTGCTGTTCATTAACCAAATACTCATCTGAAAGCCAACAGCTAGCCTATTTTCCTCTGTATTTACTCCCCTTTCAGTGGTTTACCTTCCCCTTGTCCATGCTCTTTAGAGATACCCTTCCAGAAGTCGTGCTTACCTTCTTTGTGTAGGTTCGTCAGCCTTCTCCATAATTAGTTCTTGTACAGCCATGTAATTAGCTCTTCAGAGATGTCAGTATTAAACTGCCAAAACTTCAATCTCTTCTTTAGTAATGACAAAGATTCCCCAAAGAGTCATCAGTTGCATGGAACGCTGCATCTTCTCCCAGGAGAAAGAGCAAGAGGAGCTTCCCAGTCACATCTCCCTGGACACACAGGACAAAGACCAGGCCTACAGCTCACCACTGGAGAGGCTCACGTGAGCTGTGCAGGAAATGAGCTCACTTGACTGGTGATTCCCAGCCCAGGGAGAGCATCACCTACTGTCAGGAGACTCCCTGCTAGCATCCAGGTGCAGGAAGAATCTGGAACTTTACCTGATCTGACAATTAGATAGGTGTGAATTGCTGAGGCCACCTGCAGATAAAAGGTGCTCACAGGGCACCTAAGAATACTTGCTTAAATCCTAACCTCTCACTTGAATTACCTCACCTCTCACCTTGTCTTTTTAACTCAGGTTCTTTGCATTATGAGGCTGATAATAAAGCTACTATTTATAACAAAACAATTATTCTTTTTTATAATCACTATAAACTGTATACTGTTGATATGCTACATGTTTGCTTTTATCACTTTTCTTTTACCACCTTTAGGCTAAGGCCTGGCAGGTGCTATCAAAACAAAGACTGGTTTGCAGAGGGTTCAGGTGAATTACTGAATACCAAGTCATGTGCCTGTGGCTGGATGCTGACGTGAGGGGCAGGGAGGGACTGGCAGGACTGGCTGCTTATTATGGTAGATGATATCTGGGTCATGAGAGAACATAGGCCTTGGGCTATTTTAGGAGCATAGAAGGAATTCATTAGGTGTGACATTACACCACACATTACCTTACCTTCACAAGAATTAGTGGAATTTGTTCAACGTATCCTACCGTGGAACAACAAACTGGGGAAACAGTAGTCAGAGCAGAAGACTGTCATAAAATGCTGAAGATGACTATAACAGGGACAAGTTTTCAAGATCAAAGATCAGCTCATCTTCATCATGGCCTACTCTTCCATGTGGTGCCAACACAACCTGGCTGCAGGACATGTGGTGTTGCCCTCCATCTGCTTCAAGATTGCTGTTCACCACCTCCTCTGTGATCCACGGCACTACTGTTTCTGTGGGATGCATACATCTTATTTACAAGTATGTTTAGTTTAGTAGAGAGAAAAGGCTTGCACACCTCTGGTACCTAGCCCAAGAACACACTAGAAGTAACTCATTCTGCTCTTGGCCCTAAACTCTTATATGGTAGGACTCCAGATGAATTCGTGGTGACAAGAGCCTCACACCCCTTGAAGCAAATGGCTGTTCCAAGGAACAAGGGGTGGCTGAGCACACTAGTAAAGCTGAAAACATCTGAGCTTAATAAATTGTGCTGCTTAAAAGTAGATCTATGCCATATGGCTTTAGGTGTGTCCCAGTTAAGCTGGTTCTGTCAGAAATCAATTGGCATCTATCTGCTCTGTAAAGCTGATTCAGTTTTTAAGACAATCAGCAGTTTGACTGAAACTGTTACTAATTATTTTAGTGGGACTTGAGGAAGATTTCCAACATGATGACAGGTGAGGCTGGTAATGATTTAAGTAGTCTCTCGTTCTTAGTGATTTACAAAAGCTTTCCCAAAATTGTAATGGCTGTATTTCAAGCTTTTCCTGCTTTGCTATTTGTTCCCACACACTCAAGTTCAGGCTGTACCGGGCTCTGAGCAACCTCACCTAGTTGAAGATGTCCCTGCTCATTGCAGTGGGTTTGGGCTAAAGACCTTTAAAGGTCCCTTCCAAGACAAACTATTCTATGATCTGCTTTTCCTTAAGCAGGTCAGTTCACACAGGCTGTGCACATTTAAAATACTCTTTACTGGGGAGCCCACATTCCTACAGCATCTATTTTGTCCCTTGCTTTTTCTGAAGTCTTGTCTAGTCTAATCTGTCACTGCTGCACCAATACTGGCAATTCCACAAGACTTGTTTCTTAACCATTGATCGCAGTTGTGTGAAATGATTACAGAACACAAACGTGTAAAAGTGGGCTGAAAGCAAACAGCAGGTAGCTGTGATACTTTAAGTAACAAGACTGCCTGGCGGGCAATAGCACAGTTTGTTTTCTATTCAGCAAACTACCAAGCTGAGAAATATTTTTCAGTCTTATTTTGCTGTAAGGCATAACATATATCCATTTCTGCATATACATATAACTATACACTCCTTTAATTTATGACAAAGCACTGCATCTGGCTTCTATGCTACTGTTCAACTGTCAGAAAGAATAAAAACCCCAGATCATTTGCAATGTATGTGAAATAATAAGCTGTATGTTTTGCTATATGCTATTCAGTAGGACATATGTTTGCTGAGAATAAGTAAACATCATTAACATCAGAACTTTTATTAACAAGTTCAGAAGAAGAACAAAGGTCACGTTGATTTCAGTAAAACAAAAATCAATCCCTTTCAAATACAACAACTGCTAGGAATATGAACTCTTAGAAAATTTTGAATAATTTAAAGATCTTGAAACACTGAGTTCTTCATCCTCTAGGGATTAGTATGAGCCCATTGCTCCTATATTATAGTAATTTAATGTTGCACATTAAAAAACCTTCATCACCAGTGAATGTGGCTTCTTCGAGAACATCACTGGTAATTAGTTGTAATACTGCACACTGTACATTTTGCTCCCCAAAAAACCCAGCAACTGGGCCTCATTGTTTGATTCTATATACAAGACTGAATGTCAAATTAGAGAGAAGGAGAAGACACACGTGAGCATGTCAGTGCTGTGCTCAGAACAGACAGTTCCCATCCACACATGATGTACGGTTCACATGTCAGAAGCAGAAAAAGTCCACAAAGCCATACACAGCATGAGCCAGGGCTCTGACCACGGACAGGAAAAGCTGCACATAAAACCAGTTTCCCCAGCACTGCATAATTGTCAATACAAAAGGTATCAGTTCCACCTGCCACAAACCTCGTCACACAACCGCGTAGGTGTACAACATTTTCCGAGCCATTCTGGTATTGCCACTGCTCTGGTAAATAAGTGACAAGTTAAAGGCAGTGTCTCTTCTCAAGTCTGTCTGATCAGCTTCTATTCCCTGCAAAAATAATAATTAAAAAAAGTTATCCATATACAAAGATAGTATACTTGAAATATGAGCAGCAATTACAGTGGAATCAAATTACATATTTGTGGTAAATATAGGCTTTCAGCTGTGCCCTCCCTCTTTAACAAGTTTCCACATCATGTTGTAGACCACCAAAGAGTTATAAAATTACACACTCAAAACATTAGCTGTAAGTTAGATAGCCAGCTCATAAACCAGGAAAGTACTCTCTTAATTTCTCTTTGTATGCAAAGTATTTGTTTCTCCAACCAGAATGTGAATACTGCCTGTACCTTTCCACCTGGTCACAAGACAGCTGCTTTGAACTCCCAGGGCTGACTAACAGCCACAGGTCTTACTTTACCAACTCTGCCCGTTTTCTAAATACACTTGTAATGTTTCTACCTACCCATGCCACAGCTAGGCAAAAACTTTCTCTCAGACTAGACTTGTAAACGAATAAGGACATGTCACTTAGGATCTAATACAGATCAATTAGAGCTAAATCATGGCTCAGATGCACTTAGGCATTGTTAATACCGGTTCATCTTGCTCCACCATGCTGTTCTGTAGCATGACTGATTATGCAGAACTTCCTGGTCAGCTACTTCAGGTAAAGTTGTTTAGCAATCCTTTTTGCTAACCCCCCCAGAGGGCTCCTGCCCTCTCCTCGTGGCTCCTACAACATGGCCACTTCTTCTACAACCAAAACTACAACTCCTCTCTTCCGTTTGCTTGTGGTATGTTTACATTTCTGCAGGAGCGCCAATTGGACAGAGCTTCAAAACTTCCAGGGCTTTCCACCCCTTGGGGGTTACCACTTTTCTTAGCCTCTGGGGGGAAAACAAGATCCAAACCACTACATTTAGCTTATGAGAAAATCCTTCAAAATTCAATAACCTTTGAAGTTAAAACATGCTTAAATATATTACATGGTGGCAATCAGATTTGGGCTTCCAGTGGCAAGGAATCACAACACAAATTGAAAGAAACCCAACTACACAGACTTCATGTATCTATTTTAACTATTCTTGATATTTATCTGACTTTATTCTCTGTACACAGCTTACAAAGTTACAGTACCTCTAAGGTGAGAGGAGGAAGTTCAAGTACTCTTTGGTAGTAGTGGATTGCCAGGTGCAGTAATCCCAGCTGGTGAAGACCACGGCCAAGGTTGTAGAAAGACTCTTGACACGGACCGCGCAGGTCCAAGTAGCGGTGAAGGAAGGAGAATCCCTGTACATATATTATGCACATTTGTGAATGTTCCTTTTAAGAAGATGGCAATAAAATATGCTGGGGAACGGGTGTTTAAATGTATCCATTTAAACTCTTGGTCTTTGCTTCCCCAGGAAACCATGTGCAAGTCAAAGGCAAAACGCGAGTCACATTTGACGGATGACACCACAAAACCTGTGCTCTGTCAGTCTCACTGGCACTGATAACAACGAGTAGATCTTTTTTAATAAATTAAACACACAGTTATTTAGTATAGTGACCTATGGAACTAGCTCACTAAATATCTAAGTATGTGTGTATGTGTTTATATAATATATACACAGGTAAGACTGGTTCATGACTAGAAGAGCTGATCACCTTAGAAAAGGACAGGCTACAGCAAGACCTTATTTTTCTTAAAGAAAAAAAAATCTTTGGAAGATAATCCTTCCTCTCTTTTTTTTTAATGGAGAAAAAAACTCCAAACCTTCCTTCACTCTGGATAGCATCCAGAAATGGCTTAATTCTACAACTTTTCAGAATTTCACAAAATTCTGAAGTCCACGAAAAGTATTATCGAAGTATTATTTCAGCAGTGTAAGCATATCCTTTTCCTGATCTTGTCCTCCATGCAAATGTTTACTCCAATATCAGTTACCAGGGAAATAAGTAGTATCTATAAAGTGACCAAAAATAAACATCACTGAATAAGGGCACGAAAAATCAATATATCCTAAGCAATAGGTGAGAGTTCATGTCCTCTCTCAAAGCCAGCAGATGTTTTACTGCCAACTCTCCAGCAGAATTTGAAAGGAAACTCATACCCAGCAATTTCAGTGCTGTGCTTTAGCATATTTAAAGTCAAAGCACTCTGCAAGTGTTTCTTATTTTTCTTATTTTGCTTTTAGTTTAAAATTAAAATATATCCTCATATATTTAAGGTATATGAGTAATAGAATCTCAGGAGTACATAATTTTGTTGCCAACCTTACTCTGAACACCCATTCCTCCTACACTGTGGTTCAGAGCAGCAGGACCCCACAGTTTCTCCGTGCCTATTCTGGTGCTCATGTCCCAGAAGATGTAAAACAGGGCAATGCATAAAAGGACAGTGACCAGGCACCGGTGGAACAATTACTCCCATTTACACACTGACATGCTGTGAAGTGAGAGAAGCAGTTTGTTTCTCATCTGTAGGATGTCATTGCCTACAGCTCCATGTGTAAGGACAATCCTGACTTGGAGTTGGTAAGATGCCATAAAGATAAGTGGCATTAGACCAGAGCCACCTCTCAAACACAACAGAGAGGCAAACAGCATTATTTTACATTAAAATGCAGTGCTTCCCTTGACACTGAAGGAGCCCTGGGGGAAACTTCGAAGGGACAAGTAGATGAGGTGAATCCAGAACTTCACAACCTTTTCATCCTCTCCCATGCATTTTGTTTTGTTACCACTTTGGACTGGGATGATTCTGTTGTAAATAGAGGACCTTCTTTCTAGGGACTGTGTTGGTAATCAGAGAAGTTACCTCCTTCAACATATGGAATTAGTTCAGACACAAGCAGCTAATGATCATAATTTAGGTCACCAGTGGGTCACTGTGGTTGAATTATTAATTAACTACAATAGCAACAAGAAATTATGTAAAAATACTGATTATAGTAAGCAAGAAATGAGAAGAGAGAGAGAGCAGGGAACTGTATTGCCTGTGGGTAACATAAATAGGACATCGTTCAAGTATATTATAAAATGAGAACAGAGCAGTCCATCTAAGAAAGGTAGGCTGAATACAGAAAAAAAGTGGATAAAAACATTAAAATTAGGCCAAAGTTTGTAAGTTTGAAATGTCTTAAGTTGGCCACTGTCATAACTGGTTAAGTATTAGAGTAACTGAGGACCTGTAGCTTTTGTCAAAATCAAACAGTTTTCAGGAATTTCAGAAGTCACAAGAGCTCAGGATCCTCATCATATATTGTGCTGACTCTGAGCTGAGCAGCCACAGGAATTAAAAGGCATTTCAAGTTAATGAAAATAGTTGGTGGAAAGTAGAGGAAATTACTTCCAAGATTCTGTTTGGGAATACTCAGTCTGTGGTTTGTAACTGGTTCTGGCAGATGAAAGAAAAATGTGTATAAGGAAGCTGAAAAATTGAGGGTAGCCTAAACTGAAGCTCACATGATCTTTACAAAGAGAGCTATAAGAGGCACCTAAAAGGGGAAAGGAAAACGAAGATAGGGAAAAAAACATTTTCTAAGTCTGCAAAATTTGCTTCAACAATGCAGTTTATGAGATGTGTCTACAAAGAGCATGTGGCGATTCAACTCTACAGAACTTCTTCAGAGCAAGGCAGGGTAAGAAAAATTTTGAAGAAAATCCATATTACAGCCATCAAGAAATTAGCAGTATTTTCACAAACAGCTGGCAGCTGCTAACATAGATGTGAGTCTCCCATAAAAACAGGAGATTCAGAAGGGTGCAACTATAGTTGAAAAGCATATTCATCTGTGTTCACGTTTTGCCACTTCTCTCTTTTGAAATGCCATATGAATTATGAAAAGTTATTTAAAAAGAGTATGTAGCATCCATAATTGTCTACAAGATACAAAGCAGGACACACTACATGTAAAAATAATCACACTAACTCACCTGTACTATAAGAGCATGTCTTTTCAGGACATATTTCTGAGAGGCCATGTGGATGAAGGTCAAGCCAATACAAAGACTGTACAGAGGTTCATCTGGGTTTGAACGAAAGGCTTGCACATACTGTCCTAAAAGCAAATAACTGAATCAAGATGTTTGCTGTGAAGAATATCCCTTAAGAATTTAAGGGCAAAACCGAAAATCTTTGAATTAGAAGTGTGAACTAAGGAAAGAAATGGTTTAATATACCTACATCAAAATACACAGGAAAAAACATGAAAGAAAATTGTATATTTTCAGCACTCCTTGGATTCTGAATGAAAAATGCAGATTGTGACGTAGAAACAGAAGCAGAAATCAATCAGACACGAAAGACAAACACGGCCCTTGATGGAATTTATATCCTGGAGGCCACACATCTTAGATGTCACATTTGGAGGGCTTGACTGAAAGCAGTAGGTTTACTTCAAAGGCCTGCTTAAAATGTGCAACCAGCTGTATTTGCTGTTTAAATCGGGCTGGTTCTATCCTTCTTATAATTATCATTAGCCTTCAATTATCTTTGCAAGTTAATTATATTTGCAATGTGTGCTAAACTTGAAACGTGTCAGACTAATTTTTATTAGCAAAACTCTTTAGCAATGCGCTGATTTGGGCACAAAATAATTAAAGCACCAGACTAACACTGTAAACCTGTAATTTTCCGATGAAAAAAAATAATTTGATAAATCTTTCTCCTGTTATAAACCTTTGCTCGTTATTCTTGTTGATATTAGAACATGAAAGATATTACCAAGAGCATGCTTGAAACTGCCAGATACAAAGGCATTGTGCCCGTTGAGGACACACAGCGCGTGGTTATCGGGATTTTTCAGCATCAAGCGGAGACAAAAGCGATGGTGACGGACATCCTGAGACTGCATAGTCACTTGATTGAAGATGTTCCACAGCTGAGGTTTATTGACATTTTCCATTACCATGATTCTACAGAACGAAAAGTATTCAAGAAATCCGTAAATGCTATATAGTAAATGCTGTCTCTGGAGTAAAACCTCAACAGTTTAGGGAAGATAACAAAGAGACCCTCAAAGAGCAGGTCAGTGACCAAGGCAAAGATGAAAGACAGAACCAATGGTTCTGCTCAAATCAACCAAACTACTGCATTGTGCACTCTTTGGAATCAGAGGCTACTGGAAAGCTCCTTTAGTTTCTATAGCCTTATCTGTTTTAGCAAAGGCTGAAGAGCATCAGCGTGCCTCCCTCAGCAGTACTGTCAGCAGTATGACTACAGCCTCAGCAGAGGCAACCACAAAAGAGACTGCTCTACCTTCTCAGTAGCTCACCTGATATAGTTGTAAGCTTTTCTGAAGTTCTTGTCCAGAATTGCAGCAGAAAGCCCAAAGTATTCCAGCTCCTTGCGCTTTTGTCTATCATCATAAAATGAGTAATATTCCAATGAGGAATCCACCAGTAGCTCTGCCTCCTTGTACCGGGAGAGGTCACACAGGGAATATATAGCCTTCAGGAGGAGGTTCCACCAGTCATCTTTTGTCAGAACGCTTGTGAGAACAGCAAAAATTGCTAAAAATATTGGAGCCAGAAAGTTGAGAAAAATTAGAACAAGAAAGATAAACTCTTACATCAATTGTAGCATTAACAGCCTATATAAAGTATTTACTTTTTCTCAGTTTAAGTGCAGTTTGTAAAACACCAGCAAAAAAAGCTGAAAAGTGGGAACATATAGCAAACAATACACACAGTTCAAGCAGTAAACATACTACATGAATTCAATAAAGTTACTCTGCCTAATTTACCAAACAGTGCTTAAGAATGTGCCAGTCAAAAAAATCACACGTTCTACATTTGTGTGTATTATATTTGCACTGAGGAGAATGCTGGCCCATATGATCTCTAGAGGCCCTTCTCAACCTGAATTATTCTGTAATCTTACTATTTTTGTCTGAATGGGGATTGTTCCCTTAAGATATATTATCTTCATTTTTGCTGCCTTCTTTGCCCTAGAAACAAAGCAGTGTTAACATTGGCTGCTAGGATTTAGCATGCAAAATACTAACATTTGTATCACTTTTCAGAACTGTGCCATTCACCTTGGCAATTTGCTTTTAATAAACAATCTGTGAGTTGTTACCTTTCGCATCGCAATTTGCTGTCTCTTGGTCATCATTGTCAGAAATTTTATCCCTCGACACCTTAATAAGATAGAGGTGTCTCTCTCCAGATTTGGAACTAGATATCAAACACACCTGAGCTCTGCTCATTGCTACCTAGAAACAAATTTAAGGGCAGCATTTCAGATGACATTATAACATCCTGTGACAAAGGCAGCTTTATGGCCAATCCATCTTGCTCATGCCAAAACAGTCTGAGACTTAGAAACACCACAATACAGCAAGAACATGAGAGAGAACATTCCCAAGAGTAATATTATCTCTGCACTGTCTCCTGCTCCAGTGCCAACTGGGCTATGCAAGAGAAAGATACAAACTCTTTAAATTATTTAAAAAGATTTCTCCTGCGATTGGAGCATCCCTATATATACTGAAATCAAAACTATTTGCACAGAGGTATAACAAGAACACTGCCTTTCTGTCAGCTATTCAACCATACAGTGTCATACAACAGTTATGGCACTGACCAGATGGATAAAACGGAGGTCTAAATATTTCCCTCCTTCACTCTCTATTTAAAAATAAACAAAACAACAATTAACACAAACCACCACTGTATTTACTGGCTAAACAAATTCTTATTTTGTCATTTGTCACAAGAAAAAAAAAAAGGGAAATTAAGAAGAACATTGCTTAAATAGAAGTGGTATCAACACTTCAAGAAAGCTCTATGCTGTCTACCAAAAAGGTAAGAAACAGTGTTAGCATTCAGTGTGTTGTACGTACACTGAAAATAGGGAGTTGAAATCACTGTATCAATAATTATACACACAAACAATCCTCTGTTCTGAACACTACAGGTAGGAACACCAGTATTGCAGGATCCCTACAAGATTATTATATAACAAAATTATGAAACCCTTTGTGTATAAAAAACTACTAACTTTCCTCCTGAGTTCACTTGTTGCTTGTCTTGACCCAACTAACAGCTGTCTTAATTTCTTACAGTGTAGCTGGAAAGACTGGCTTACCTTCAACAGCATTGACAGCATTGTGAGTAATGTGTCTATGTAACCATACATTTTGCCTTGGGAGTACAGCAGTGTCGAACGATGGAGGAGGAGTTTTAATTCCTAGACAATATTAAACATTATTATTCAACCTCTTGCACAGAGAGTGAGTTTATAAAACAAACAATTTTGACTGAATACAGTATTAACAGTATTGTGAAAGCTTCCAGAAAGCTGTAAGAATCTGCTGCAGCAGGTAAGCTCTCCCTGAACTCCCTTGCAGTAGTTACTCTGAAATTCTCCCATTTCAGAGAAATTTGGCATGACTCTTACCTGTGGTGGAGGTGCTGCTGGAGAGGGGATACAGAACCTCTGCTTACAATCAAGAGGCCAAACCATGCAACTCATATGGAGCAACTGCTGATCAACTTGATGCAAAGTGACTGGTGTCACAACAGGGTCTTGGTGGCCAAGAGCTTGTACATCACACAAAAGTAATCAAGTGGGACAGGACAAATATTGATAAAATGGTCAGGGAGAAAGAGCCATCAGGATGAGTCCCTGACATTGTAACAAATCCCTCACTGTGCTCTGAAGGCTCACCATGGTGAGATAAGTCTCAGTCCCTGGTCCTATGCAGTTGACATCTCTGACCACTACCACAGTTTGGCAGAGTAATACATCCTCAGCTGAGAGCACAGAACACTTTACCCACCTGCTGAGCAGCATTAGCATCCTGAGCCAGTGTATCTGGATCATACATTGGTTCCAGAGCCTCCAGAGCTTTCTCAGGTCGGCCCAGCTGCTGCTGAAGTGTTGAAAGTGAGATTCTTGCATCCAGATGCAATGGAGCAAGATCAACAACTTTGGCATAACTCTCTGCAGCACGCTCCATGTGTCCCAAAGCCTTCAAGCACTCTAGAAATACCATAAACAACACAAAACACTTAAGTGGCAGAAAAAAGAAGACTTCAAAGTTTGCAAAATAGTTAACATACTTTTCAAATACCTTTTTAGTAAAACTACCCAAAACATGTATTGTTAAGTGAAAATATTCCGAAATATGTACTGATGCGTGCACAGTTTTACTTAAAACATCATCAGATGACACAGGATGGAATGCAAAAGAGATGCTGCTTCGCTTACATGAAGTATTTTTAGCTGAGGTAAATTTCAGTGTATGTGAAGAACAAGAAAATGCTTCCTGACACAGTTGTCATAATAAACTTCAACTGTAGTTCTGCAAATACTAATTATCATTCAACCAGTGAATCTAAAATTCCTGTGATCTTAGATAAAGGTCCCTGGAAATGCTCAGCATTGTATTATCATCTCTCAGTACCACGTGCTCAGCAACCCTGCTTTTCCTCACCTGCATGCCGAAGCCAGACAACAGCCAAGTTGTATCGTTCTGAACAGACAAGAGAGCTCAAGAGAGGCAGTGCTGAGTTGTATTCTCCAACATCCAGAAATGCCTCTGCCACATCCAAATACAAGTCACCCATTTCTTCTGGATTTTGCTCCACCAGTGTGGTCAAAAGAGGCTTTTAAAAAAAAACAAACCACAAAACACTAACAGCACAAATAACCAATGAGAACATTTCTTTAAGATATGGTTATTGGAAGTTTACATTTTTATGCTGTGATTTTTATTCTATTTACATTCTGAACTACACCTCCTTTATTTAAATATTTTTTTACAGTGAAAAACGAAAGATCCGCATTTTGGAATTCCTGAAAAAGCCACGTTTTTCTATTCCAGACATCTCACATATCAGTGAAATGTTCATCAGTGAGGAGTGTTCTTTATGAAAGACGAGTCTTCAGATTTAGTACTGCTGTGAAACAAAGTGAAAAAGTGTTCAACAGCTTTGCAATGTGGTCCTGGGCCATTCACAGCAAACAGACTGTGACTTAACTGTGCTTTAGTAATACTTCCACTGGAGGCACAATTTCTAAGGACAAAGATAGTATTTCTGCTATTATGGGTCTGTCAGGTTTCTCTCTGGGAGTGGGAGAGAAGCAAAAAGAATCTCTGCAGCTCTCTCAACAACCTCTGTCATATGAGAACAGGAACAATTACTTGCTTTGGTAATTTCTTAGAACATTCCCCATCTTCTGAGTTGGTTTCTACTTACACTGAGTGGCTCCAGGATGTTCAAGTGAACCAAGCACACCATCAGCTTGACCGTGATGTCTATGGGAACACCCTCAGGTATGCAGCAGCTGACCTTCTCCACAGCTGTGACAAGACAAAGAATTTCCTTCTGAACCCGCAGGCTTTAACAAGTACTTCTCAAGCTTCACATCCCCTCCAGGTCACATTCAGTTCCACTGAAGTAAATACTCTCATAAACTCTTGCAAATGTTTGTGTAGGCCTGGCCTCCCCCCTTCTTTTATATCTTTCCCCAAAGTCGGAACGACTTCTCCCTACTGTCTGTGATACCAATAATTCCATGTGAAGTATCAAGTGCTGTTGATTTCAAGAGCGGGATTCCATGGAACGTGTTTAGAGCCTTTGCCTACTTAAGATGTACTTGCTTAATAAAGCTTTCCTTCAGCAATTTATGCACCTGTACCCGCTTCTCCTTGTTTTTTGAAGGAAATACGCTGCATTAAGGTATTTGTTCTTACTAAGTTAAGTCCTAAAGCACTTCATACAACATGTAGAGGGAACACAATCTGATGAGAATGCAAACATGAGGCAAGGTAGTTACCCATGACAATATTGGCAAATTAAAGGTCACACACTAAAACTCCATGATCTTATGTCCTTCACATGCAGCCATGACACCTCCTCAACTAGCCTGTTTAAGTTCTCTTTCACCACAATGCTTACACCAAAGAGTGATTGCTACAACCTGAGAAAACTGTGATTTCCAACATAAGGTTTCCCTGTTACCTCCTACATCCACATCCCATTACTGCAAATCACAACAAGCAGATTAGTTCATCATTCTCTGAACATCGTAACACCCAGCACAAGAATAACTATTCACCTACTGGTAAATTCTTACAAAATGAAAAATTTTCTTCTCTAAGCAAGCAAGCCCTGGAATGCTTTTGGCTTTGGTGGCTGACTGGGTTAGAAGGAAGTCCTGGATAAGAAAGACAGTACAAAAGAAACCTTTTCTGGGTGAAGCCCTATTTCTGTGCTGTTAGAAATCTCCCAATAGACTGTAAGCTGGTTCCTGAGCATATGATCAGTTCACAGATTTGTACAAAATTAAAGAAATAAATTACTTACCTGGAGCACTGGATTCAGCATCTGGATGACTTTGGCCATCAGTCACTGTCTCCTGGCCTTCCTGAGTTTCTGCACCTGGATCTTTTTTAAAAGATCAGCAGATTAACCAGTAGCATAAGATAAGGCAAAAGTTACTTGCTTGTGAATCCATAACCAACTGATAGCTTACTCTGAAAAGTGGACTGGGTTTAGTTTGGGGGTTTTTTGTTTGTTTTGGGGTTTTTTTTCTTGGTTTGTTTTTGTGGATTTTTTTTAAGGACAGCAGAACAGGAAGCAATCAAAAAAGTTAAAGAAGTTCCGAAGCAACAGAAGGTGGAGAACCAAGCTCTTGGGTAGCTTAGAAGCTTTGTCTTAAGCAATTGTTACAGACACCAGGGTAACTTGGAAACATTGTGATCTAATTCCAAGACTCGTAATAGTTTTGCTTCTTATGAATTATCTGTTAGAAGTCTCCATCAGGACAGTTGTTCATAAATCAAGTGTACTTTTACCTGGTCCATCAAAGCAAAAAGCCATATGAAGGATTCTAAACCTCCATTGGGTTTGGACCTGACTGCTAAAACAACCAAAGAGTTTAATCATAAAAAATGACTGCATGTCTGCTTATGGAGTTGGCATGCTGTGTTCATTCTACAGCCCACACATTTTCACCATAAAGCAAAGTCTTGCATAAAGCAGGTTTCTCAAAGACAACCCACTTTATTAAATTACAAGCTCATATCCCTAGTTTTCCATACACTTAAATGCTTAATAACAGAAGCAGAGTTTATGGAGAATATTAATCTCAGGTCAAAGGTTGATATTCTTGAGTATAGATGCCACTAAACTTATCTTTTTTCTTTTTATAGAAGCTATTTAGATAGCAGTAATAACTGGTCTGATGTAAACACTCAGAGGAATGTTCAGAACTTTAAGAGGCTTCCAGTTGCCTGGAGAGCAGTCCTTGTCTTTAATGAGTTGCAGGGCTAACTAGACACCAGAGTAACTTCTTACGGAAAGCTGAGGTCATGCCATGTAATTCATTAAGAGCACTGACAAATTTCAAAAGAGAAAAGCCTGTCAACGTGCATCAAAATATACCCACGAGTTGAAAAGGTATGGAAAGATGTCATATTAGGACAGCAGGGTCATACCAACCACTTGTTAGCTACTTACCCTTCTTCTCCTCACTTGGACCTTTTTCTAGTACTTTTTTTTCAAGTACGATCCCTGCAAAATCTGTAATAACCTAGAACAGATAAATAACTTGGATCATTTTAAAGATTTAAAGGACAAATGGAGTAACCAGCCTACATGGCAGCTGTTTTAGACATCACAAAAGTTATCAGAAGAAAAGCTGCATTCATTTCACATGGGGTTAGTTGACTAGAACTGAGGTTGATCTCGTTATGTCTTTGTTCACTGTTTTTGAACTACATGGATGATCCAATCAGCAGCTCCTTTAGCAAATACAACAGATACGTTCATCACAACTAGAAAAGTGTTTAACCTTTACAGATTTTCTTAATGCCTTTTGGAAGATTGAAAAAGAAAGCTAAGCTCCAGGCAAACAGCTAAGCTCTCCACAGATCTTCCCAAAGTGCTCCAAGGATTCCTCAGCTTAACACATTGCAAGGAAACCATGTGTTTTGTTTCAGTTAAAATAAATAATTACATAAAATTTACAGCTGCACACAGGTATTTTACAACAGCCCTGGTCATGCACAAAAATAAAACTCAATAAAACTAGTATAGTTCAATAGAACAACTAATTAGAAAAAATAGAAACCAAAGACAGACAATTCAAGACATCCATTGACTATGGGGTAAGTGCAGAAGGACCGCTGGTCTAAGTCTCAATGCAGTTTGGTATTTTGTTCATGAATTGAAAAATAAGTATTTAAGTCATTACTGTCACCACAAGAGTGACAGTTTATATAACCTTCAGAGGAATATACCAGATGATTGTATTGAAATAGTTATCTCTAAAGGCTCAGTTTACCAGCTCAAATACAGGTCCAGCTGTACTTGAACAAGAAGCACCATCACAGCAACAGACTCAAGAAAAACCTTCAAGAAGAAACAGGGAACAGTTCTGCAACTACAGTTCTACTGTATGAATAACTCTGGTAGCTAAATAGTATGTACATGAAATTGATTGATTGATTTTTAAAAAGGGAAGAAGTACAAAGAAGGGTCAGAGGAATTGTCTGCAGGCTCGTAGTGCTTTTCACTGACAAAGAGTAAGCTACATGAAATCTTAAGGAGGAAAAAAACACGAGGTAATTTAATATAGGAATTATAAGAACAAATAAGAATGTTCACTAGAAAAAAGTCACAACTAATAGTCTCCTCATTCTATCTTGGAATGTCAGATACTACAGTCTTTCCTCTCAAAGTCAGACCAAATCAAGTTGGAAATATGCCTCAAATGTGAGGATTAAAAACTGCTAGAACAAATTTGGAACAAATTTGGAATAGATAAGCAATCTTCTCCAATTCCTGATGCCTTAGAGTCATTGTGTTTCTGGAATGTATGTTTGGTGCTTAATGCATAAATTATCAGTCGTAACACAAGTATGCCAGATAAAGCACAACAGTCTGCCTTTGAATCATCAGACCACCCTGAGCATCAGAACACCCTAGAATTATCTTCCACTTAAGAGAATGACCTTCACTGGTATTACACACAAAACTAGCTTGAAGATCTTCTCTGGCTACTAAGATTATGGCCACTACAGAGAAGCAGAGGAAGGATCCCAAAATTTTAAACCTCGAGCAACATACAAGTCTATCAACCTCCAACTTATTAAATCAAGCCATTAGCTTAAATGCTAATTACTCCAGAACTAATAGCAAGCAATCTGTATCCAATCAGCCCTATCATTACAGAAGCATGACCATATTTAAGCACTACAGGAAGATAAACTGACTGTTCTGACTGGCAAGAGGTGCTGAACACGACACATGAATGCATTTAACTCTCCGTACCGCCAAAGCTTTGTCGTACTGCTTGGAAGAAATGTACAGTTCAGCTGCAATGTTGACATCTTCCATGGAGACAAGGCTGTGGTGTTTAGCAAAGGCCTCTTCTACTATCTCAATAGCAGAGGTCACATCATTGGCTTCATAATAACTCCTATAAAACACAGAGATGAGATACTAAGTATTTGAGTTAACTGGCAATGTGCACTTTGAACAGTAGCAAAAGGATTTTCATACCTCTTTAATTTTTGCCTATTAGGCAATATTTTCATTAGAAAGAATAAGTTAAATAAGACAGTGAGAAAGTGGCTGTTTTTCCTTTACTTACAAGTGTTGACAATTTTTACATATTTCAAATAATTACCATTTTTTTCTCCTGTATATATTATGACATTACAGGACTTTTCATCACAATTTCTCCCACCTCGAGCCAGGCATCAATAATGTACCACATTAACCTGGTTTCAGAAAAAACCTTCAATAATATTGTTATAACACACACCCTTGCATTTTTTGGTGCATTTCACAACCATGAGGATCAAAAGACCTAAACTGTTTTGAAACAGGCCAATAATAGCTTTCTACAAGTTATGCATGAGGAAGCTGAGACACAAAGCAGAATATAACTTAGTAAAAATTACTGTAAGAGAGCTATACACTTTAACCACAAGCTTTCTCTGCCTTAGGCAAGCTTCTATGACTTGCTCAGCTCTCATTATTAGAAAAAGGGAGTAGATGTATTTCTACTTGCTCCAGAAACAAATCACAAACGACATATAAACTATATTCTGTTGCAGATGGTTTGTATTTCAGACTGAATACTTCGCTTCATCCAAATTTGCTGGCAATAAGTTTCCAGGTCTCTAGTGTTTTTATACAAATTCAAATGTACTGCATTTGTATATAAGTGTATACTACTGGCATTTATCTGGTAATCAGTATTTGCATTTTATTCTCTTCCTCTAAGAGAATGCAACACTTCTAACCTTGAATCAGCTGTGGAGCTTATTAATAACAGCTTTTGAGAAACTCTGGACAACCAGGTCACGGTATTTCTTAAATCCAACTCACTTTGCCATGTCTCTAGCCAGCTGCATGAATCGTTCCCCATCAGAGGGAGACAGGAGGTTCAGAATGCGCCGGTAGCCGTCCATGGCCATCTTGTGTTCCCCCAGCTGTTCGTACAGGCTGGATCTCTCCCACAGGTAACGCACATTGGTGGGGTCGTATTTCAGAGCTACAGGAAGAAGCAGCAGCATAACAGTAGCCTAGTTTAGGAAAAGGCAACAGTGCATTTCACATTCATTTCCCTGATGTCAACGGACATGCACAGGGTTTTTGTAAAAAAAGGACATCCTATGTTACAGAATCACTAATCTTTTACCAAAGTCGGACAGAGGCACCAGAATCTTAGCATACAGAAGCAAACTAACTTAGAAAGCAGAAGAAATCAAAATGACTGCCATTAGCATCTAGCATTAATTTTAAAACTATTCAAATTGTTGCCACAATACCTTTTGTGTAGCAAAAAACAGCCTGTTTAATATTGTCCTGTTCCAGCGACATTTCTGCCAGTCTAACCCACTCCTCAGTATCACTAGGATTTAAGTGAGCTGCAATCAGTTCAAACTGTAGTGACTTCTCCATATCACCTTGGTCTTCATAGATCATGGCAAGAGTGGAAAATGGCTCATGAGCAAGAGGAGCTGTGAAAGGACAAAGAATAACTAAGATCTATTGTTTTAAAACCATCTTGGAAAAAAATAACTTGCCTTTCTGCAAACAACAGATATCAGAATTACATGAAACATCCACACTGGTCTGTTTAAATTCAGGAAACACTTGCAGACAAGTTTCAGATTCTTTCCTATAAATTATTAAATAGTCTGACTGAATCTAACAACAACCATTAACAGAATTATTCTACACTAAGTCATGCTGATGTTTATCCCTTGCATCTACAAAGACAATAAAAGCAAAGTGTAAAGCTAATAAAGGCCCAGGCCTCTGCAGAACTGGGGTGCTAGTTTCTTTTCATAAGCAAAACAATAAAGGAAATGCACCACATATTCTTAACTCCATACTGCTTATACACTGACTTTCCTTATACTGATTATTTTCATCTCCAGAGAAGCCCCACTGAATTCCCTCATGCCCACGGAGATTTCAGCCCACCCTTAAAGCCCAGCAGTTTTCCCAGTGTGACACACCTTGCCGAATGATTTCCATGCACATCAGAATGGCCTCCTCACGCTCTCCTCGAGCAAACCTGATGTTGGCCTCTCCCATCAGACCCCTCAAGGCACGAGGAAGTTTGCTGCGAGGTCTTTTCTCCTAAATGGAAAAGGGATATTACTTCTGCCGAAGTTTAAGCTGTGCTCAAATCCAGGAGACATCGGCCACACTTCTGCTTAACAAAACCTAATAGCAAGTTGTTTAAGTACTAGTGATATTAAGTGACTGACCAAAAGATTTTCAAATTTTCATAGCTGACAGAGTAACTCTGATACCAAATATAAAAGCTGGAATCCTGACACTGGAAAAACTGGTTTCATGATTTTTGAAAGTTTTCAAACAGCAACCTACAGTAATTTTTTTTAGAAAACAAAGACAGCATAACAAAAACTAGCATAAGCAGAGGTATCCTATGTGGGACTACTTGCAGACAAATTTCTTAGCAAGTAGCTAAAATCACACAAAACTGCCATTTATGCAGCACGGTCAGGAGATACAGGGAAGTTACATGAAAGTTTAAATACTTGCTTTCATCATTTTCTTGGTCTCTCGATTAAGTACCATCTCCAAAACAAAAACATCTCCAGCTGTTGGCTGCTCAGTAGTTTGTTCCTCTTCTTCTTCTTCTTCATCTTCCTCTTCCTCCTCCTCTTCATTTTCCCCAATCATGGATGCAAAGACCCGATGAACAGATTTACTGACACCATCCGATGTTTCTCCTGGTTGAGAAAGAAGCAAAAAAGGTTTATGATATAATCAAGGGTACAAGCTGCTTATCAGGACAAGTGCAGAGAAAACATTAACCCACTTGAAGCAGCTATTCTGTAAGAATGCTGCCTGCAGAAATGTAGAAAAACTATTAAGAGCCTCTGTGGTTTTAAAACTCTGCGTTATTCATTACCAATGCTCAGTATACCCCAGCCTCTAACATTTTTTGGATATTTGAAATGAAAGCACAGAGGAACACAAAGAATGAAGCAACAGTTTATTCAACATTTTTCTCAATCCATCCAAGAGAAGCATATTAATTTTCAAGCATCAAGCTGGCTGGCTGGAATTAAGCTTTTCAGCTGAAGAGGCTATAAATGAACAGATAATTCTACTACACAAAAATGCAGCAACCAATTTTTAGAAGTGATTTAAAACAAGATCTTGTGACTATTCCATCCATGACAAGAAGTACCTTTTAACATGTGTTAATGCAAAATCCAGATTATTCACATTTCTCTAGAAAAATAACAGAATTCTTAAAATAAGTAAGAAAATTATTCAATATAACCCAAATAAACATGCTTAAAGCATACAATGTTTAAAATTTTCACATTTTTTATTTACAATTTCTCATTACTAAGTTAGCCCAGGGTTATAACTGACCACAGATCTACATGTAAAACATCCAAATATGTAGGGTTCAAAAGTTTCAACTGGGGGACTGGGCACCTAAAGATCTGATGAAAGAATAATCACAATATCAAGCTGAGACTGAAAAACAAATCTATCATGTATTGCCTATACAGAGCAGGGAACTGGGGACTACACCTAAGCTTATGGTTGTTTTTTGCTTCTCCTTTTTTTTTTCTGACTTGGATATGTTCAGTTATTTTTATTCTGACTTGGATATCAAGCATCTAAAACTCAAGATTTTTCTCCCTCCTCCCTCCATCTGAAAAAAAGCCTCAATTATTAATTTAATTTCCCTTTTATTTCAGTATCCTTGGCTGCAGGAATCATCTGAAGATTGCAGCAGATTACATCTGAAGATCTGTGTATCAAAAGTGACCTTAACAATGACCTTATCTAACATTTTTTTTATCTAACATTTTTTATTCTTCTGAATATCTTAGGTCTGATTCTAATACCAACTCTTTAAATAGTGATAACTATTATCAATGTTTCCTTGATACTATCTGCTCTTGACACTTCTGTGTTCTCTGCAGTAAGAGCAGAAGTAACACTATCACACAAACCTATGAGGATATCTTTTTCTTGGATAAAGATGATGTGCATTAAAAAAACATGGGAATACAGAGGTGGAATACAGAGCAGAACAGAGCAGCTTGGAAATATTTCAGAGACATGAGCAAAAGGAAGGGGTCAATAAGGAACTCCAGATATCTGGCTCCAACCACACTTCAGTGTTCGTTTTATGTGCTTCTAGGATGAGGTCTGGCCATACTTTCAAAACTGAGGTACCACTGACACACATTTTAGCTGGGACAATTTAAGGTCTATTTTCTAAATTTAAGAAAAGAAAAAAGTCCAATAAAACAAAATTAAACAGAACTATGAGAATTTGCAGTGAAAATAGCAAGAGGAATCTAAGAACCAACACAAAGGCATCCAAATTGCACTCTGCTATCTCACAGCCTCAGCAATCCCACAAGACTATGCCCCAACCAGAGCACAGCTTCTGAAGAGAAGGTGTCTGAAACAGACTGCAGCACTCTGGATCCCAAGTTCAAATCCAGAACCTGAGGCATGGGATCAACAAGCACTGATGCAAACTGCAGTGAGAAGTGCTGCACCTACCACTTCCTGCAAGTCCTTTCACTGTGTAAGAACCCCAGAAAGTTAAGCTTATTCTGCTAAGACACTCAGAAGATATTTCAGTAAACCACACAAAGAAAGCCAGCAAGGGAATCTGTAGCTAGGAATAGCCAGCAGAAAATAAGAAGATAAATAACCATTGGCACTCCAAAGCATAACTGAGCAAAAGAAAAGAACCCCAAAGAAAGAGAAATAAATAAACTCCTCCTTACAGCTATTTTGTTTCACTTTGTTTGACAATGGAAGAAGGCAACACTCACACAGAATACTCTGGAAAAAGTCAAATCTCAGCAGAAGACTATCAAAGATATGAACACAAAAAAAAAGTCAGCACAAAACAGAAAAGACTTCCTGAGATCAGCTAAAAAGTTCAATTTATTTGTAATTTTGGAGAGAGTAAATAACTGAGACCATATGGTTAAGAAGCCAGAAGGGGAAAAGTGGAGCCAGGTTTTATAAAAAGTCAGTTACTGAAGAGCAAATGCTTTCAACGACTTTTTAAACAAGAATTATTATGTTAAGATATACCATCAGCTTCATCCTGACTTTGGGATTTCGCAGACGCTTTTTTGGATGAAGATGGAGCCTCCACATCTTCGTCATTTTCCTCAGCAGACACATTTCCACCATCCTGCACACACCAACAATATTAGTTATCAGCTTTACCATATGACCTATTCTTATTTCTCCTAATATTTACAATTATCATTTAGACCATGGGTTTTCATGCACTGCTAGTGAAACAGGTGGAATAAGTGCTGTATTTTTAAGTGAACAAAATCCAGCACTACTTGCTTTCAAGACATTTATAGTCTTATCAATGTTAGCTGAATCAGATGGTGATTGATCACATTACTTTTGACTGAAGGGATTAGTCCACTGCTTATGTGGCATTACATTGAGGTAAGATGACATGGTTGATTGTATTAAAAAAAAAAAAGTTAGAAATGTGTGACAAATCCTTCCAAAAGCCAAAACAAACACAAAATGAAATATATCGAAATTGCACCTGTTAACCCAGCAAGAATGTTACCCTAGGATAACACCAGTCCTTCCCTAGGATAACACAGGCGAGTTCTCCTGAATTTGCTCTTGAAATACAGAAATTCAGTTGCATTTCGACATAAAGATGGAGAAGTTAAAGTAAATTGCAACAGTCCCATAAATCATACAGACTTTCTCTTAATACCACCGTCTGCTTACTTTCAGACACAAAGCTGTGCCTCCCTGCTTTTACCGCTGCCAAGAAGCTAAACAATAACTACGAGGAGCCAAACTGCATCTCTGCCTTAGACTTCCCACAGAAGATGGTGAGGGAGCCGTAGCAGTGTACACTGGATCATTTTATATCCCAACCTGCTTCTGCTCAGTGCTCCGACCTGCAGCACCGATTAACCGAGGGGCCGGACAGTGCTGCCCAAGCTCTGCCAGGGCCGGCACCTCGACCCACCCCGGCAGGACCCGCAGCGCTGCGCTACCAGCACCTCAGCAATTAGTGCCTGGTACTTTGTGCACAGGAGTTCACAGCTCCGCAGCCACTATCCCCGCCTGAGCTCGGCAGCAGTTCGCGCCGGCCCCCCATACACACACAGAGCAGCGGTCCGTGCCCTGCCAGGTGCTGCCATGGACGGGGCGGCCGGGCCGTGGGGCGGCCAGGCGGGGCAGACTGACCTTCTCGCGGCTCTTGCGCTCCTCCCGGCGCTGCTCGAACTCCTCGAAGGAGATCTTCCCCTCCAGGTACTCGATCAGCTCCGGGCTGAAGCCCGACATGGCCCCGGCTCGACCCGCTCCGGGGGAACGCTGCGCAGGCGGCACCGCGTCCCGCCCGCTATGGCGCCCGCTGCAGCCCGCGCCCTCACACTGGAGTTCCGGCCGGCGCCAGTACCGGGGGAGGCTGAAGGAGCTCCCGATCCCGAGGGGATCCCGATCCTGGGGGGCTCCGGGTGCCGGGGGGGCTCCAGCTCGGGAGGCTCCGGACGGTGCCGCTGCTGCGGTCGCTGCCTCGGAGGGGCCGGGTCCTGAGGTCAGGGAGGTGAGGGCAAGTCCTCTGTCACCGACCTCAGTGCAGGTGTCAGGTTATTTCCGCAGAAATGGGGGACCATTTTAGGGGAGGAGGGGTTTTGTGACTCCATCTACAGATACGGTGATGGTGTAGGTGACTTATTGCCTGGGGCAGGGTCAGAAACGGGTGTGCGGGGCTGGGGGTGAGGCACAAGCAGCCACTGGCCAGTGTTCACTTCAGCCACCTGAGAAATGAAAGGGCTTTCAGCAAAAGCGTATCTGAAAAATTGCCTCAGAACACCTTAGGACATATCTAGTTCTAATAACTTGAAAGCTAACATTTATTTCTGAGTTTTGCACAAAGACACTTAGCAGTAATCACAAGCACTCTGTTGCACTCCTCGTTTATTCACACTCAAACACAATTCTGCTCAGCCGACTGTTGCAGCCAAACAGCCCACATATGTCAAGAGACCGAATATATGCTAATTACAGCATGACATCACATTCCATAGGTAGGAACCGTGACAGTGAAGAACATTTTAAATTGTCAGGTAAGAAAAAGTCAAAGCAGTAAAATTTTGCTGTGAAGGTTATCACTTCATGTGAAGTTCTACAGCCTGTAAAAGACAAAAAAAAATATTACACAAATACAGAAATATCTATATGCAACCAAGGTCTGATCCAAACCAAGACCTGGTAACACTGGCTGAAACAGCCCAACTGAGCACAGCAGACCTCAAATTCCAGAAAACAGCTCAGAACGCTGAAAAGAACTGCCGTGACCATCCTGAATTATCCAGGACAAATTACTTCCACCAGTCACTTTCTCATTGCTGCTGTGACTTATAGTAGAGCTACAGCATCCTTTCTAAAGTCCCTTTTCATTTATTTTTCATGCACAATATTCAATCTATGGTGGTTTTTTTTTTCCCCTGGCATAAAAGCTCAGCAAAAAGAGAACTTAGTATTAAAATCTGAGTGCAGTCTTCATTCTGATTCATGATAGTAAGAGTAGTGGAGCTTCACTTTTGATTACAAAGAGCTATGTGGTTAAGCAGGCAGAGAGCAGGACAGAGATGGAAATCCTAGGCTGAGTATTGATGACAAATTAAGCTCTTTAAGATACTGAGTAAATCACCAAAGTGCTTAGATTCAAATCTTACTGAAATCCTCAACTATTTGTAAAACAGAAGAAAACAATTATTTACCTTTCCTCAGAATTGCCAATATTCACTTTCAGAAGGAGATACAAAAAAGGATTTATTTGTTACAGAGTATGGTTATTCATACATAAAATAGCTGAGAAGTACCTCCTATAAATTGAGGCTAGATTTATTAATAATACAAGTTTAACCCACTTCCATTTTGTTTTACATTTAAGGAGAGATGTGGATAAGGTGCAATCCTACTATCAACCTTCAATTTTAGTCATAGAAATAAGGAAAACAGCAGCAATGGACAAAGATGTAGAAGATAATGTATGCTTGGGCAGTACAATATCTTTTGTCTAAATTAATTTTCTTAATACACATATAGCATAAGAAACCATTAGTCTCAACTTATAATTTTACTGGTATCAATTACTTAAATAAAATCTGCATTCCCTATTACCTGTACATTTTCAGAATGCTTCTCCACGTGAAAGAGGGGAGAAAGAAAGAGAAAATAAAAAAGCATGGTCTATATAGGTCTGCACAAGAACCATGTGTTATTTTATTTAAGTAGTAAATACCTCATAAATCTCTAACTCAAGAAGTTAAAAACCATTTCAGTCAAGAGTTAAGGTACTACATTTTTAGTTCCTTCTAAAAAAGTGGTTGTTTTTACACTTCAGTCAGATGCAAAAATCACTTGAATCCAAATCTTTCTCCTGGTTACCTGTAACAACATCAGAGGACAAGGCCTCCTCTTTTACCTTGGTCAACAGCATCTTTCAGCCTTTGAAATGATTTGGAAAAGAATTTTTCCTTTCTTCGTAATCTGCAAATGCAGAAGCAATTGGATCTGCGTAGAACATGAGAGGCTTTGGTCCTTCATTGTTCACAGTGACAGCAGCTGGGAACTTCCTGAGATCAAGCCCCCTGCCCGAAAAATAAGCCTGGAGCGTTCTGAAAAACTGAGCATATGGCATATGTGAAAATAAGTAGAGCATCACCAACGGAGAGTAATCATTTCTACTGACACAAATTAGATGTAATATTTGCTCCTCTGTGGAATGAAATCCTCTACATTTTGATGATACATTGATACAGTATAGGCAACATAATTCAGACATGCCCACTCCATCCATGGCTTGTATGTGAAGTCAAAAGGCCACAAACTATTTACTGCTCTTTTATGCTCCCACTGAATCACTGGGGATTCAAACTGTATCCCGTCATAAAACAGGCACAGCCAAACCCTTGCTGAGAGGAAACAGGACAGTTCTGTTAAACATTTCTCTAGGAGTCAGCAACAGTAGGCAACTGATTTGAACTGTACCCTTATAAACAGTTAAAAGTAGAAACTGATGCTTCTTAAAACAGTGAGGAAGAACTATGAGAAACAGGGTTTTTTTCCTTCACAAATTCTTTTTAAGATTGTGCCAATGTTCTCATAATGGTATTTTCTTAGCTATAATTCACTTTCAGATCTTTAGTCACTGTTCATGACATGTTGGATGCAAATGGATTTGCACTTCCATTTAATGAAACAACATGCAATCAGAGTACATATCTGAAAGAAACACAGTAATCATTCCTCTTCTGTTTCATGAAACAAGTAGTTGTATAATCAAAATACATTTTTAAAAACTAAAATTGCTGGAAGGAGATATAAGGAAGCTTTATGCACTACTGCACACTGAGGACGTCTCGTCAGTTAAGGGTACACCTTGACTGAAAAATGGTTATTGACTATACAAAGGGCACAGTTGCTAACATTTCATCTAATGGACTCCTATTATCTTTAAATTTAGAAGATAAAAAGTCTCTTGATGGAAAACAACAACAACAAAAAAATCACATAATACTTTATCTGTCTTTCTTGAAGCATTTCCTTACCAGGTCTCTGTTTCTCGGGTTATCTAGAGGTTTCCATTTTTCTTCTGCTTGGAAAGGAGCACCCTTTGCCAATCCTCTCACAGCCAACACTATGTATACACCCAGGAGCACCACTTTCCACATGTTGGAGATGAGCAGTCTGTAAGAAGGACAAACATACATGCTCCTTAAGTCCTACAGAGCTGTCACTAGTAACACATAAATCAACCATGCTAATCCAAGGAAAATCTGCCTACTGCAGATTACATCTATGTAAAAAAAGTTACCAGCTTTTTTTGGGGGGTTTTCTAGTGCTAAGGGACTAGGAAGAACAAATTATTCTCAGGAAGTGTTTCCCATACCAAAGCTATTTTTAGACACTGAGGGACTAGTAGAACATTTAACAGAAAATACTCCATTTGTAAATTTGCATTTGTTATTAGAGCCATTTTCAGGGGCTGATTAGCTACAGCGTCAGAACTCTGTGTGCTCCAAGAAGAATGCAAAAATATGGCTCGAGATCCAGATAGCTCAATTTTTAAAATCAGATTAAATGAAGTTGTACTACATATATTAATAAGTGCAATAGCAACACAGCCTGGTATAATATCCTAGGGACACAGTTCACAACTTGACCCAAGGGGAGAAAAAAAATTCTCCCTTTCACATTCTTTAAAATAAAGCTTACCAGTGGATTTGGCTCTGGCTTGCCCCTTCTTGGTTAGTCTGCCCGTAATCTGTGAACAAACTGATCTCTGCTCTTATATTTCTAGTGGACTGTAGGTGGGTGTCAATGACGTTAGCAGGAGTTCAAAAATACAGTAATGATTCCATTTCCATCCATGACATAAAGACCCTTGAGAATTTCATCCTTGATACTCTTCAGACATGTTGCTATCGAACAAATTCCTCCTAAGCTGTATTGCAGAAAATTGGTGGTAAGAACATAATAAGTTTAAAACAATTCCAGCAGAGATAGCAGAGCTGTATCAAAATATTATTTTTAATTAAAAGGAATTAGCCATATCTCTAGAATGGTGACTAATGGTTCTCAAGCAAATGAGATATGGATCATTTTCTTGATGCTGGAAAAAAGAGAGAGAAAAGTAAGGTCTGTTTCAATATCCAAAATTATAACTTTTTCATGGAAGCATTGGTTTCCTACTCTGATTTTATCAGCAGTTAATATCCTCCTCTCAGACTAGAAACTAAGACAAGGAGAACTATGCTAATTTACCCTGGTCTTATTTCATAGAATTCTTCATATCTGAGCTGCTCATATTTTTTGTTTATAATTTCACTACACTGTTTCCTCCACTATATAGATGATACTTGATTAGGTATCACATAAAATATATCTCTAAATAGACATGTTAAAACTAAAGATTTTTGATCATTATCTTAATCCAGATTATAGATGTTTATTTCTGACTAGAAGCTTTACACTTTTGTTTTAAATTTTAAAAGCAAAACAAAAACCTACCATCACCCTTCCAGAAGACAAAGTTTTGGACATCCAAACATCATTAGCAAAACAGTAAACAAAATGCTAGCAGTATTATTTTCATGTCTGCAGCAGCATATAAAAATTCAAGAGAATTTATCCAGCTTGTGTATTATTCTGCAGATATGGATTAAAAAAAAAAATTCATGCCCTCAAAAAGACAATCCATCAAACCTCCATCCATTACTTTTTATAACAGCCAACTTCCAGATAGTGGACTCATCAAGAACACAGCAGTAGCAACTGAATAACTTCTAAATAGGCAGGACCCAATGTAAGGGAACTTCCTTTATTGATTTTCTAGGTAGATACTTATTTCAGTCAGAAGTAGAAATATGCTCCTCTAGAGAAAATGACAGAAAGTGGAAAAGGCATGGTTTACAGTTTGGGATTAGATTTTATTTCCTTATTCAGCTTTAGGAAGAGGGTAGGGAAAAAAAAACAAAAAACAGAACGGCCCCTTTTTTCCCCTCAATTAATTTATTCCTTTGATTTCTTTATAAAGAACAAATTGAGGAATACACAGTATATCCAGTTAGTAAAACATACCAAAGTCATCTGTGAATTTGAAACAAGCTTTATTACTGCAGGAATTCAGGCAGTCTGGGTGACTGATGAAGTATGCAGATATGCAAGAGATTCAATTGGCATATATTTTCTGTGAGCTGTCTTTAAAAAAAACAAAAAAAAAAATCCTTACACACTTGTATTGTTGCTTCCTCAGCTAAAAATTCTGAGAAACTGTTGGAGCTAAAAGTCTGTTTAGACTTATGGCTCATTTTAATGCGCAGGGTTGGGGGGGGTTTAAAATTCAGTTCTTTCCTTCAGAGAAAGTAAAAAATAAGCAGAACGCATTCATATTAAAATACTATTAGTATACTTACACTGATTGAACAAAATTGCATCCTCCTTTGAGAACAGTAGCTAAGTTTAACAAATGCTTTCAGAGCCAGATGTCAGTGTGCTGCCTTTTAAATGCACCCCAATTTAAGCATTACATTTTCTTGACACACATCTTCAGTAAATCAAATCTTTTCAGAGTGTCTATACTAATTATATTACCCTTATGGCACAGTAAGTAATATTCATGTATGTTTGAATTAAATTGTCCTGAAGCTGGAGATGCTCATAGCATTGCTGGTTCAGTTTTGTGCAATTTACCTCAAAAAGGTAGAAATTTAAAATGCATTAGTTTAGGTGAGAAGAAGTTTTACACATATGATGCTCTATGCAAACTGTATTATTCACCAAACATTTTGAATTTTATTGCATTTCCCATTCATGACAGCAAGCCTAAGATATTCAAGTTAAGATACTGAGACGGGCTTCATCCAGTATGATCTTTATTGTACTCTACTTGACATGTGAAAAAAGCATCTCTTAAAGCACTGCTCCAACCACAAGGCTTTTGTTTGCTATTTTTATTTTCTGCTTAGAATTCCAAGTATTACAAGTTAGAAGGAAAAGCACCAGACTGCTCCACATGAGTACCTGAGCAAAGACTAAGGCAAACGTTCATCACAACACTCGTCAGCGTGTTTGTACAACAGAAGTACAGGTCACACAACACTCTACAGACTATGACTGGTACGTGGCACTTTTTTGTGAATTGCAGCTATTTGTACTAATGCAACCACGTTAGGACACCACATGAAAATATACAATAGTGTTCATTTAGCAGGGGATGTGCTATACAATGTGCTCTAAGTCATGCACACTTAGGTAAAAAAAAGACAAATAAAAAAATTTGAAGTATACATTGCATACTGGGAAAACATCAAACAAAACATGAATATCCCAGAGTAGTTCCCAATCAAGTTGCCCTCAACTACAACAAAAGAGTAGCAGTATCTAAAAGCACAGTTTTTTAAAGACTATGAGATGTCAGTTTTCTGCAATTTCAACATTAACTGAAAATACCTCCACTCCAAGGTTTTCTGAGCATCTCACAAGACAAGGGCTTTGCCAAAGCTTATGATGCATGGCACGACCTGTAACAACTTGGTTATAAACATTTTAATAAGCACAATAATGTACTATAGCATCATTCAAACATTTACAGATAAGACCCTGTCAACATCTCTAGAAACCTGTAATTATTAAGAGTTAGTTCCATGTACAACACGACACCAGGTTGACAGTAGCTATGTAAGAACTGAAAACAGTGGAAGACTTAAAAACATGTAAGACAGGTTGCTTCTGATAGATTTTTCCAAAAATTATGTATGTGTTCTTCCAAGTTTTAAGTCCTCTTAAACCCAAACAAGCAACTCCCCTCTAATTACCCAAACCAGATATTTTTGCCAACATCCTTCTGTCTTTGTGCCTGGAAAAACAATTAAAAGGTAGATGGGGAATCAAGTTACAGAGTTTTTCCTCGAGTTATCATCATATATAAAGGCCACAAAGGTAGTTCTCCCCCTCAATAAATTTTAATACTAGAACATTCCTGTAGCTAGGAAATCACCAATGAGTAGGATTACTTGAAACATCATCACAAAAGAAAAACTTAGGTGACCAGAATGAGTTTTAAGAGCCCTAAATGAACACACAGAAGGAAGTAGCAGGGAAGACACAAAAATTGCATGTTATCTGGTGTGCCACAGCATCAGCATTGTGGCACTCAGAGTCAAGGTAGTTGTCAATAAAGGAAAGTTAATAACTTTGATTTGTATTGCTTCAAACAACTAGTGTGATCTGCTGACATGCAGTCATTGTGTGTGCATATCTAAATACCCACAGTACAACAATCAGCTTTGAGATGGCATCATTTTTCAAGATCCCATGTTACATGGTGCGAACACAGGAAGGTGAAGAAGTCACAATCTGTGGGTGTTTGTTCAAAACATACAAAGAATCCTCTGGAGACATATGAGGAAAGACAGCAGTGGCTTTTCCTTATCTCTTCATATCAAAAAAATATATGTAAGAAATCTTCTACTGTATTAAAACAACATTTTAAGATCTCGACTATTTCTGGTTTTCTTTAATGAATTAGGAAGAACAATGTATAAATTTTGTCCCCAAAAAAAGGGAATTTATATATGAATTTTCAGGGACTTACATGTGAATATTTTTCCTAAAAAGTGAATTTATTATTCAACACTTCTGGAGTCTTAACACAAACAATTAATCTCACCCCTTTCTAGTTTTCTTCTCACACCAGCATAGATTTTTGATATTCAATGGCTTAATACAGTATTTTGCTTAAACTACAATTAGAGGTTGGTTTTTTTTTTTTTATTTTGAAGAAAATAAAGAACAAAATGTTTCCAAAAAATTTGACACACAGACTTCAAAGTTGAGACAAATATCTGAGACTACTTTTCCTTATTTTTCTTTTCTACATAACAAAAAGATTTGAGAAATTAAGGTTAGCTAAAGCTTTCTAACTTTGGTTGGTGTGATTCCAAACCAAAAATATATAGTACTTGTCATAAATCTTCACTTCTCTAAGTGTAAAATGGGGTCAAAATAATTTTCCCCAAATCGAGTTTCAGTATGATCCACACAAACATTTTTGGTCAACTTCAAAAATTGAATATAAGGCTACAGAAGTCCACAGGTTACAGTTAAGAGTGTATTCATTTACTGGTTTAAGGCACAGTATTTTTTTTCTATATTTTTATCTCTAGAAAGCTACAAGTTTAAAGTCACAGTGAGGAATTTGACATATCAGTTTTGGTCTGGCACTCTAATTATATGTGTCCTGTCTACTACCTGTAGACTTCTGTAAAATATTTCAGTTGTCAGGTGCTGCAGTCTCAAATACTGTTCACACTCAAAGTGATGTAGGTGGAAAATACTGAAGCCTGAATTGATGCCAAAATAGTGCACTCAGCCTTTTGTAAAACTAAACATCAACACAACTTGCACATTTGATGCTTAATATATATACTCTGAAATTATTTAAGTTGAAGGGAAAAAAAGAGTTTTGGCCAGTATTTCAACAAACAGGCAAAGCTTCACTAGAACAACAGCCTACACCAGGCCAGCCATGGTGCCTCATGTTCTGTGAACACTGTGGTTTGTACTACAGGGGAAGGACACTGCAAACCAAAGATAACTGCACATGGAAGGAGAAACTGGAATGATGTGCCACAAAAGAACAAGTTTCTGTGTGCCATTCCTGGTGTTCACAGACGCAAAATTAGCTCTGATACCACACAAATTCCTACAGAATCCAGACCACAACCTGCCAACAACTGTAGAGAGGCCATGCTTACAAGGCTTGTTTATGACAGCATGAGTAGTAAAATCTGTCTATTTTTAAGAATGCAGAATGAAAGCCTAAATCTTAAGCAAAATTAAAGTCCAAACATCCCACCTCAGGTTTTTTATGCTACAAGGCAACAAGCACATATTAGAGGTGGTTACGTGCTTAGACCTGAAAATGGAGCTGCTGGGCAGATTTGCTTAAGTAAGAGCTATGGAATTTTCTCCTTAAATGCTTAACATTAATTTTTAGAAGCATTAATGTTTATTAATAAGACAAAACATATAGTTTTTATTTAAGTTTGAGGACAGATGAGCTGATTAAAAGCATCGAACACTTTCTTCCATAAATAACAATATAAATCAGAAAGTATAATCTTTGCAAAAGGTTTTCAAATAAATTTTTTAAGATTTTACGGATTCTAATATTCTAGTCTAAAGTTCTGGTTCTAAAAAAAAGGCAGAAAAACTATTTTACTTTAACCTAAAAAAGGAATTAGTTTTGAATTGTTGTCCATTGGCACACATTTCCTAGAGGGTATACAACAGCAGCAGGGAGCTTTGGTGACAGAAGCAGGTCTCCCCTAAAGGAAGAGTGAGGAAAATTTTATATTTCACAGTACCAAGTTAAGTGCTTATAAAAGTGATTATCTCCCAGAAAAAAAGAGATGCAAAATGTCAAAGCTGTAAATTAAGTGAGAAACATTCACCATTAAATGAAAAATAAGCATTAAGAATTTAGTCTGTTTTGCAACAACAATTTTCTAGCAGCTGAATGACTTAAAACAGCAGTACAATTCTGTACAGACACTATAACAGCTTCCAAAAACATGTTCATAACTCAGAGTATTGAAGGTCAGCAAATTTTTCTCAGTGCAAATAAAGTCTAAATATACTCATCACTGTATTGAAATAAACTTGATTTGAATGAAAGTTTCTCAAATGTTAACATCTATTGACAGGCACATA
Source organism: Corapipo altera (assembly GCF_003945725.1). NCBI lineage: Eukaryota > Metazoa > Chordata > Aves > Passeriformes > Pipridae > Corapipo > Corapipo altera. The sequence goes on from NW_020884877.1 coordinate 5,591,057, forward strand.
ATTGACTTTATTCTGTCCTGTCAAAGCTTAGAAGCAGATGTATCAGATTTCAGAAAAAAGTCAAGTAACAAGGTCATCACCTTGTAACTTGCAAACACATGGAAAATTAGCTGTCATATCAAATATCAAGTTAATTTGTGTCTTGATCTTTTCCCACACAGTCTACATAGTCTAAAATTTGAAGAATAAACTGGAATTTTAATTTAGCTAAAGGTAATAAGAGGTATTATAATGTATTTGCCAAAAGCTGTTTATAAATGCACCCTACTCATAATAAAGGATATTTCAGTAATACTTACACCTCCTCATATATGCAATTAAAAGTATTTATATTGGATTAGTCTACGTTTCTGCTAAAATGGTAATTGTGAACAGTGGCAGAACTACAGATTTGCCTAACAGAAGCTCCTTGTCCAAAAGTAGCAATCAATCATTGTATTTACCTGAAAAATAATTTTAGACTGCTATAAAATCTAGTCCCTTCCAGAATGGCAAGCAGGATAATTCATCCTCTTAGAACGGGACAGGTTTTTCTCCGGACTTCTTCTAATCCTATTACCACCCACTGATTATATAGAAGATCTAATTGGGATTAGACTCCTAATCTGCCAAACAGCTGAAGGTGTCCAGTCCATGATCACTGCAAAATCCAGATGCACATCTCTGACAACAATTTTAATCTATCAAATGGCACACAATGCATATGAATCCAAAGTAGGAGTAAGATTTCCCCTCCTTTCCCCACCAAAAGTAAACTATCTCTGAGAAAAGGGAGATGTGATAAACCCTTGCCCTCTGGGATCTCAGACTCAGTATTATATCTATTCCTACCTCCAACCTGAAAATCAAGCAGGAATATATACAAGATTCTGGAACTTTATGAAGAGTGCTAATAACTATCAATATAATTCCCAGTTTAAAAAAAAAAAGTTAAATTAAAAAAATTGGTGTTATTCTATGCTGCTTTAATTCAGTAGGTTTCACATTGTGGTGTATTTTGGAAGCTATCAAAGCTACTACATGCAGAGACTTTGCTCTCCTCATTCAGATTATCACTTTTCACCAACAGTTCCAGCAAATGTATTAATGCATAAAGAGACAATTAAGATGGCAATATAAAATCAGAAGTAAAATACAGCAGTAAGTCAAAAGGACCATGAGGGTCAAGGAAAATTATCTTCCACAGAGATCAGGTCCTGCACATTTCACAGACAGCCCTAATGCAGTTCTGCCACCATCTTTCATTCACAGCCATTTGCAAGTAGAAAAACTACTCTATTCTTCTATGATTGAACAGCAATTTCTGGTTAAACCAAGAGTTGGATTTAACTACAAGTATATTTAGTCACACAAATTCTTATATACATATACTGTAGCATACATTTGATTACAAAATATCAAGATATTATCAATTCAAATAACTTTTCTGATTTACAACACTATGTATAACCTAACCTTTTTTTAAAAAGGTCAAGACTAGAATACCAGCACACAGATTACTGATAACAGTGACAGTGGTTTGGCTGACTACAACAGCCTTACTCAGTTTACAGCAGTTTTAATGACTTACTAATAACTTGAACTGCTGATTTGGATATAAGCAAACAAAACACATCCTTACTTCACGTTTGTCCTTCATTCTGGAAAGTCCCTGGGTGAGTTGAGTCATTCCAGCCAGCTCAGATGAATGGACCCTAAAACCACGTTAGAACTAACTGAGGCACTTCAGGCAAGATTAATGAGATACAATTAAATTAAAGGGTCAGGCTGGTTGTACTACTGTATCAAGAATATATTTGATTGACTGTGAGCAGTAGACTTCCTCTCTTTATTCCTATAAGATGATTGAGCTGGTCTGGTACTTCCATATGAAGGTAACAGGTACCTCAGACACAGCAGAGACAGCTAACACAGAAGCAAGGAGTAGGCTCATCTCTACACAGAATCAACACATCATTTAAACCTAATGGCTACTGAGATTTCTTCTGCTGGCAAAACACATGCCCAGGGGACAGAATTCCTTACACATAGCTATTTTAGGCTTTATTATAAATGGCAGTCACTGTAGCATCTAGGCACTAAGATAATAGTTTATACAGAGCTAATAATTATGGTCAGTATTTCCCACTATTACTAAGAGTTTGTCCACATGCAGAAGTTAGCACTGTATGGCAGGGCAGGAGTTTACAATATTGTAACTATTCCATATTCATTTCACGTGTGGGCATTTATTAGGAGATGGTTGATTCTCTGTTTACAATAGCAAAAAAGCCTACCTTGTCTACTTGGAAACACTGCAGTACAGCAACTGCACCCTTAACTCACACCACACCTCAAGGTTTGCTAGCTTCTACATATGGACAAAGTCCAAGGATTAATTTCAAAGTGCCAGAGAAAACTGAATGTTTTAAAACAACATCACAGCAAATTGTTTATGAATCTGCTGGTATCCTTCCTGAATAGAAAGCTACATAGAATACTGTTGTTTTCTCACTCTCACAAAAAGTAAAAAGTGTAAGAAAGACTTTTAATAATCTCACAAATGTTCAAATCACACTGATTGAACAAATGATTTGATAGAAATAACAGTTCTATATAAGCAGTACATTCTAGTTTGTCTAGACATAACTGTGGCAGCTTTTAAATGTACATAAAATAATTAGAAGTATACTTGGCTGTGTAGTTTTTGTGATAGTCACAGTGTGCTTGAAATGTATTGAGTTTTAACCAGCATACTTTAGACCTGCAAGAGATGCAAGTTCAGAGCATACACACTGTATGGCACAGTGAGTAAAAAAAGTCTGTTTTAACAAAGCAATATAGTGAAATATCAAAGTGTCTACAAGGCAGAATATTGAGATGTTGCACTGGTATGATTTATGTGCTTACACACAGTTAAATCACTTGATTTTAAGAGTCAGGACATAAAGACTGTGAAAAGTTTTCTATGCAACATGAACAGAACCAGGAACTTTTCATAAAGGATTCACAGTTCTGTTCTCTTCCCCACGTAGCGTAAACAACTGATGACATTAATTTAGGCATTTCTTTGCTGAAATTTGCCCCATCTCCAGTGTCAAGTTTCTTGAGTGCACTGTCCTTCCTATGTAGAATGAACATTACACAACACAGCACAGCACATGTAGGAGAAGAGAAAAGGTTACAAAGTGTGGCACTCGGTATAAATGCATTCGTCCGAAGGCCAGCATCGCAACAGACAAAGGGAGTGGAACTTTGGCTGCAATCTTCAAGAGTTTACTGTAAGAGTACAAAAACAAAAATTACCACTTTTGTAGCCCATCCACACAGAAGGTGCACAAATACCGTATTTCACTTTCCTTTGTAAAACAATTTATATTGCAAGGCTTTTTTAATTTTTAAAACTGAACAACTAGGTCTAATGGGCAATAACAACTGATGCATAAGCAAGAGCAATTACTCAAAAGGGGTAGTAAAATGTCATTAAAATATTCCTATATTAATTTAGAAATAAGTTCTCTAACAAAGGAAGATTTAATGGTTTAGATCACTTGAGGCAACAGTTACTGATCAACAGGTTAAATGACATTTGTTATTATTCACTGCCATTGCTGAGGCATTCACTAATTTCATATCTGGACAAGACATGCTCTATCTCTCAGCAAAACCAAGTGCTCAAAACTTCTCAAGCCAGTAGAAAACACATGAGGAGTTACAAAAACATTACTATAATGCTTTAGAATTCACTTTTCTTTGTAACTTTCTGACAATATTGCTACATGTATTAGTGTTCTGTAACATTTGAAAGGATTCAATGAATCATGAATTAAAAAGTCACAGTAAGAAGTAGTTATGCAACCAACTGCTTAGACAGCACATGACTAATTTATTTCTATGTGGCAAATACAAAGGATTTTCTCCACTTAGCTGAACTAGAGGTAATTTGCATATGTTTTACCTGGTCTTTTGGATTTACCACATGAGTTCCTGAATCTCTACATGGGCTGAACAATTACAGGTCTGTACAGCATAAATTAAGTTTTACCACACAAATGGCAAGTAACAAAGAAGCAGGAAAACAAAACTAAAGATTAGGCTATAGTACCTTGATTTCACTTCAGAAGTACTTGAATTCATTAGAATTTCTAAAATGCATACGATGATAATAGCTGTAGATCTACATGGATCAGGCTCAAGTCTAACACTGTACCTGCAAAGAAACGGTTTAAAAAGCTTGTTACTTCCAAATTAGGCTACCAAATAATATCTACATTGGGAACAAGCATGTGCTGATAACAAATATACATGAAATCTATATAGCATCAGAGCCTGATTTTAAATCATTTCTGAATCACTACTTTCTTCAACATATCACTGATTCCCTTAACACCTACTTACACCACAGCACAAACCAGATTGCAGAGAGAAGACAATAATAATTAACAGAAATATTTGAAACTATAAGGTAGCTAATACTGTAAAGAGAAACATTTCCAATTTTTATATTCCTCAAAGGTTCATACTCCTTTCTTCCACCTTAGTGACAATTTAAGACTTTACCTAAGATTTTTTAGCCAATAAATTAAAGATGGTAAGTTGAGCAGCACAATCCACGTGAATAAATTGAGGATTGTAACATGCATCTTAAGACTGTTAACAGCTTCAGCAATTGTTGTACTGTTGGCAAGAGGTTGGTTTGCTTCTGGAACACTGTCCATCGAAATCTGGGGTTTGACTGTGTTTATACTGGAGTTCTGTGAAGGTTCTTTTGAGTGGTCTGAACCCTGAAAATAAAAGACAGAAAGTCACAAAAATGTGCACAGGCTTCTAAGAACCCATGCTGGGGAAAGAGGATAGAAAAAAAAAAATCCTAAGAGTATCACACCAAGTCTGATTAGGAAGAAAATTTGCAATTTAAGCCTCAAAAAGCCATCAAAAGTGAAATTCGATAGTTCAATTTTAAAGCATCTAAATTTAACCAGAAATTTCTCATACACTATGAGTTTAGATGTCTGTGGAAGAAAAGAATGGAGCATGGAGATGCCCTGACACCAGTGCAGTGATAAGAAATGGAGTTCCTGGAAGGAGGAAGAACAGAATAAAAGGAGTAATAAAGCATGTAGGTGAAAAATCACAGATGATCATTCACAGAAAAGATATAGGAGGTAATGTAACTAGGAGTAAAATATTAGCTGTGGGAATAAATAGCAAAGATGAACTAATGAGTTGGCAGATACTAACTTCCAATGACAGAACACCTCCCCCAAATGAAACAAAACAAAATTATATGAAAATGAAAGGAGAGGATTAGAAAAGAAACACACAAAAAATCCACTCAAAGAAACCCAAGGAAAACTTTCAACAACTTTTTCTGGCTTTTTTAACTATGTTTCATCCAGTCATCACAGCACAGCCTATTACTACCAATTCATAATGCATAAGTTTGCCAAACAATTTTTGGTATTAGTTTGGAACAGAAGCAGGAAACAGACTTACCCTGTTGAGCTTGTTTTGTTCTGCTCTTACACTCACATGCAGCTTTATAATCTACAAGATAAAGAGTTCAGTTTTTAGCAATGTTTCTTCACAAAAAGCTGTAATATAGAAAAAAAAAAGGAGGACATTATTTTTACTTCTTTTTTTATAGCTAGATGATTTTAGGGCCCCAAGAGAGCTGCAGTGCAAAAATTCCCTCTGTCTTTATCAGCAGCGTCCAAAGTGCTCTATTAAGGAGGAATTTCCAAGCACAGAGAGAAAACAGGCTGCTCTGCTTTCTCCCTTTCTACTGTGCTTGACAGAGTGGGAAACCTGCACATTCCTCACCTCCTGCTAATTTATTTCTACTTTACTTTCTGCAGAAGCCTAAACAGGTCATACAGGAGAAGTTCCATGTCAGAAATGTACTGCAGAAGGGGGAGTTATGTCAGCATGGGAACAGTCTTTGCAGAACCTTATGTCACATGGAGTTCAATTTGAGTTAGTGCTGTTCCTCAGGCTGTGCTTTCAGCTGCCACTTGCCTGCTCCAGACCACCAAAGCTGCTCTGCTTTGTGCCCCTGCTCCCAGATCCATGCTCCCCTGCTTCCCTAGGAGCCAAGTACAGCAGCTGATTTAACAGCTATATAACTATAGGATGAATCAGAGGAGTCAGAGGCTCTGATGCAAGGAAGACCATGGAAACTCAATGACAGGGACCAAATATGGGTCTTTGTGGCACTACCCAAGGGAGCAGATTACACATACAAGAAGACTACCCTAATTCTTCAATATATCCACCCTCCTTCCTTTTACTCCATAAAGATTTATGAAAAGTATAAAATATTCTACAGATCATTTCAAATCCTCCCTTTGTTAAAGTTTCTCTTCAAAGCAGTTGTTTTTGTTTACACTCCACTAAATTAAAAAAAGAACCTATTTCAAGTATGAGAATAAGAACATTAATGTATGAAAAATGGTAATTTGGATTTTTGATTTTAACATGGGGTTCATTTAAAGCATATAAAATTTTCAATCCAGTTACAAATTCAGAATGTTTAGCCTTTCAGTACCTTAAACAAGTATTGAAGATAAATAAGGAATACAGCAAATGCACCACAAGTTGTCCAGCTAACTAAAGCAAGAGATAACACCCCACAGAGTCTTCGAGGTGTAATCAACTTATCTTTTTGCAGTACAGTAGGTCTAAAAAAAAAAAAAAAAAAAGGAAAGAAAATTACTGTTATATTTTTGTAATGACATCAGACCTAAAAAGATGAAAGAATAATTCTGGTTTTTGAATGACTGAAAAGAAAAAAATATTCCTGAATATTGATTTAACACTGGAAAAATAAAGTTAGACAAATTTGAACATATCTAACAACCGCTACATAAACTACTTTGCAAGAAAAGCCTTCTTATCAAATGAACACTAAGCAAAATTCAAGTGAAGGCTATCTACTTCAGAGAGATTTATAGAAAATAATTTTTGAGGTTTTTATCAAGGAATTCAGGAGTAGATCAAAACCCATGTTAGGTACCAGAACTGTGTAAGGCACTAGAATTTAAAAATGAACCAGCTGACTTACAAGTAGTCACACAAAATCTTATTTTCTTGCCTCTGCCCAAGGCATTCTCAGGGTCGAGAAATCAAAAGCTTTAATGAAAAGAGTAGGAATTGAGGTAAAACCCTTAAAAATTTAATAGGAATAACTTCAAACTCAGAAATTCATTAATTTGTCACTTAAAACTAATACTAAAACATCCACTGTATTTTATAAACAAAATGGCAGAGAAAAAATAGCCAAATCCACATCTATTATTTGGTCAAGTAAGACCAGAATTGCTATGATTAGAAGAAGAAAAAGATCATTTAGTGGGTATTTACTTAAAGAGCATCCCAACCAGCCTTCTGCAGACAATTTGGCTCAAATCGAAATGAGGACTGTACCTCTGTCAGAACACGCAAGCCACAAAAACCATAACCTCAGAGAAGCATGTTATTCAATTTACTAACTTACTCTCTCAAAATCTCTTTATTTTCCTTTCATTTTTAAAACCACTTTCATATTTGAATACTCATCTGTACAACCAAATGCATTCCAGTGTTCTTAGACATACCTATATAATTAAACAGTCTTGTAGAGTAAAATGAATGTTCAAGAAGTTTTTATTTTAGAAACCTGCTTGTATTATTTAATGCAGTTGATCCAATATCACTAATGAGGAATGGATTCTAAGACTATAGTCCCTTTTCTAAATATATACTTTTTTTTCCTTGAGTTGCTGAAAAGGGAATAGCTCATTTGTTTTCTTTTCCCCTACAAGTTATCCTTAAAACCAAAATGAAAACCTTTATAACAGCTGGTGAAGATAACAAGAAATCCATTTATGTTCTCTTCTGGAGATGGGGAATAAGGAATAGGAGGCAATCATCATATTCCTTTAGTTCTTAACACTTACAAACCCAGATGTCTAAAATGACATATTAACTACATTGCAGAGTTCAATCTGCCCAGACATTCACACAGAAGGAAACAGAGGTGGTTAAAGTCATCTAAAATAACATAATTATATGACATCATGCTGTTTTACCTCATCAGTGTTAACCATAATGAAGAGAAGAGTCTCAGAGACGTAGAGAAAAATACTGCACTCCAGTAGGCAATGCCTGTCCCAAAAAGAAATAGAATCAGGGACACAAGGGGGAACCATGCATCCTGACTACTCAGTACAGCAGCATCCACCTCTGGTAGTGACAGTGATTCCCATATCTCTCTAAACCAGTTAAACCTGCCAAAAACATGAAAGCAGTATTATTTATCACTTCCAACTGTGTTACAGTAAGATACCTATCAACTATTCCTCCTACTACAGCCTTTTAAACAAAATCACAGTCAGGTGCTCACAATGACTAGAGATAAAATAATATTCCTCCCCAGCAATAGTTTTACTGAAACTTCTGTTTTTGAAACTGTTTCAAATAAATAAATAAATAAATAAATAAATAAATAAATAAATAAATAAATGATGCAGACTCACCCCTGCAGAAACACAACAATGCTTATCAGAGGTTCTACTTTGTAGGGCTTAGCTGTCCTAACTAGTTCAAGGGAAAAGTCTGAACACTGGCCTAGAATCAAGAACAGAGAGTATCTGTGGTTACTATTATGTCAAGAACTTTAACAAACATCATTCACAACAAAAATAAATTCAGACAACGCTTTGAAAGTTTACTTGAAAAGATAACCATGTCTTGTAACAGTACTGCAAGTCTGCATACTTCATCACCAAGGCCCTTATTCACTGCATCACTCACATTAGGTAATAAGTCACAAGAGCTTTTAGAGACATTATGGAGTTTGTTAACAAACACCACCTGCATTTTAATAAAATGTCTTTTGTCTGAAGACATGGCTCAAAGTTATTCTGCAAATCTCATCTTCATGCAAGAAATAAAGTGGTTTCTGCATACTAACAATATATTTTAAACTTTTTAATGTATTTTTAAGTAGACTTCTGTTAATGCAAAAATAGTGTGCAACACAAATAATTCATGAAGAAGGGATTGCAGAATAAAATGATACAGAAATATTCTGCTACAACACAACCTTGGAGACCTACCAGCAAACAAAACCAAAACCAAAGAGCATAGATCCATGTATTTGCATAAGTTGAATGACACTTAGCTTAAAAAATTCACAACTAGCTGGTCTTTCATTGGTAAATTGATTAAGTAATTGCTCTAAAAACACTTGTGACAGAAAAAAAATAAATTTCTAGAAAGCTACCTGTTGATCTCAATGTGCTCAATTGTCCTCCATAAGTAAGAAGAATATTAGAGACAATATAGACAGGAAAAGCACCAGCATGGAACCTTACTATCTGAAAGACAAGGATATAAGGATAACTATCTACAAAAATATATTAAAAAACACACACATAAATATTATCATGAAGTCAAGATGATAATGCAATTAGAAAATATTTCTTAAAAGATTCAAACAGTTTCTCCTCTTTATGCATAAGTATTTTATAAACTCCATTAGCAATTAATATTACATATGGAAAATACTAGAATCTCTTATAAATGGCTTAATCAAACATGTTTTGATAAATGACCAAATTATAAACACTTTTTTCCCAGTCACAACAAATATTAAAAAAATATAGTATCATACATTTCAGTAAAATAAGTTTCAAAAAATTAAAAGGCCACATTCCAAGCAAAATCTGCATATAGTTAGATATGTTTTTAGGCAAAGAATTTTTAGAAGCAATTACATGTCTGTATTAATTGGCTTCCAGTCTCCTGAGTCATGATTAATATACAAATAGCACATAAATTCTTCTAAAATAACAACAACATCAGAAGTCGTTCATATAAATGCATACATTCAAAGAGAGAACCTTGGCAGTAATATTCCAGCACTACACTTAGGTGCTTGCAAATTAATTACTTTTTAGACCCAGGAAACTGCAGATGGCTAGTCTATTTTTACTGATACCCATGTTGAAATGTATTCTTCATTGATAACCGAAGAAAATTTGTTGAAAAGGAGCATATGGATCTACTCAGACTTTTCCCCCTAACTTTTAATTGATGCCAAATGTATTTTAAAGTTTTAACACTACTGACTCATCAGACAAGAAAGTTAAAGTGACCTATAGTGTCATCCCTTTTAGAGATATTGAGCTAACCACAAAGTGAAATGCTCCACATTTACAGCAGCTCTTTAGAGCTAGAGTGCTTTTCTAATCCTCTGAAAACTGAGGCCTGACATTTTTCCAGAAGGGGTGCCCTGCCAAGTGACACGGTTGTGAAGGGATCGTTGAGTAGTTAGTGTTCCTCTTGGCATCACGAAGGAATCTGAAGTACCACAGCAGAGAAGGGAAGAAGTAAACATTTCTATAGATGCTACTGACATAAAAAACAATTTAGGCTTTCTTACTTGCCCAAGAACCTGTGGAAGTGACGTCTTCAGAATTACCTTGATAAAAAACAAATATTTTATACAATGGTAAGCATAAGTACAAAATACTTCAATTTTTAAGAAGCTAACTCAAGTATTAGAATATAGCAATCCTACAACTAAAATGTACACCACCCTACTACTGACTTTTTAAAAACAAATGCTTTAAAGTTTTGCTTAGAGTCCAACTTTCAATACTATTCTGCAGTTGCAAAATACTTGTAACGATACATTTATAAAAAGGTCCAACAGCCCATCTTTAGATTTGCTTATTATTTATTTTGATTAATTAGCTACATGTTTTAAAAAACTAAATTAGGGATAAATTATACAGCAATGCAAACTAGCTATAAAATAACACTGTATTACTCACTTCATACTGACAGTCTGAGGAAGAGTAGATATTTAACTCTGGAGCCCTGCTGTCATTTTGAGGCTGAGCAATATGCAGCTTTGCAGAAATCTCAGTAAGAGATGGAATTCTGAAACAGCAATTTAAATGGTAATTGTTGCCCTTATAACCAAAAAAAAGCCAAACATGCCTTAGTTTTCAACAAGAGTAAAGCAGATCTAGTACACCAAGTGTCACCACAAGCTATGAGCAAAATGGTATAAGGAACTTGTTAATCTTATTGCAAAGAACTCCATGACATTCTCAATCCTCAATCCACTCTCCTCTGAACTATCAAGGGCATAGCACTAATGAAAGCACACGAGTTCAGGGAACACACTGCCTCACAGAACAGGTAAATATGCTGAGTGACAAGATGGGAAGGATGGATTCTCAAGAATACAATTCGGTTTCCTGTAAGTGTTATGCTGCTAGAAAATACGGGGAGGAGGGGAAAACAGGAGGTATCCTTAAGCCTTCGAAAGTAAACAAGGAAGACAGTTTTCCAACCATCTGATACACAGTCAGGTGGTTCAACTTTTTTGAGAAAATTAGTGAGAACCATTACACAAACAGTTAGTAGGTATTCTTATTCTGAGAAAAAGTCAAACCAACTTTGTCAACAAGGTCAGAAAGGTAAAGATGCAGAAGCCATACAGTTCAGACTGGAGAAACTGTCTCATATCAGAAATATTACAACAGGATGCAAATATTCTCAAAAAAAACCAAGAAGTAAGTTATAATTGTTAAATTTCTTACTTTGCTACAACTATTGAGTCTTCATGTGACCAGGGTATATGAAGTCTGTAAACACTAGGTTTTCTTTCTGAAATGGAAGAGAATTGAAAAATATAAAATTAATTACAAATGAGATGTGGCAACTGTCTGTAAAAACTACAATTCCAGTAAAACAAAGGTGGCATACCAAATCACTGGGCTTGCAGTTACATTGCAATTGATACTGCAATGCAGATCAGTGCAGTTAGCAGGAAACAAAAATGACATTTTTTAACTCAGGCTGTTACAGGACAAGACAGTGAGAGACACTGATGTTCAAAGTACTGACAGTTATGAGAAAACTTCTGCATTTCAATACGAAACTGAAACCCTAATCTAATGAAATCCATCACTTTTTTTTTTAAACAGAGTCCTTTAGCAACCCATCTTGTTTAAGCTTAGGTAGCTCAGCATTCAAACTTGAGTTCCATAATTAGCAAATAAAAATCGTCGCCAAATGCGCTTTTCTTGAGGAACACTTTCAACATAATGCAGAATCCTGCTGAAAGTTCAACTTCCCTTTGCTGAGAAGTAAGAAAAACAAACATCAGAGGACTAATTTTTCAATTTTTTGAGCTATCCTTCTTAATAAAAAGTGGGAAGTGAGAGATATTAGCAGAGACAATTGAGCAGATTATAACACTACTGCCTAAACCTCACTGCATGAGAGGACTTCAGTTTCTACCAGCTTCAGTCTTGAAACTTTCCAAGAATTTGTTTTATACATTTATACTTTAGAAGACGTATATTTACCTTTGACTGACTGGCAGTGGCTCTCTATATAAATTTTGAAAGCTTGATATATCTAGACAATAAAAAAAATAAGTTAGTCACATTCTCCCAAGAGCAGTTACATTAGCTCTAAAAATTAAGGAGCATTCTTACTTGGTTGAAGTGCTGGAGCTGTACATTGTAAAGTAAGCCAGTTGCATTTAATAGAATTTTGCTTGAAGAAAGCCCTGCAAAGGATGCAATGTTTTCACTTATTAGATAAAATTATCTGAGAACTCATTACATCTTCGGATTTTTTTTTTCCAGGAGACCTATGTGCTTTTACATCTGTTAGTCAAAACCCCCATATTTCTTATTTCTTTGTCTGTTACTAACAAAAGCAGTATTAACTTTAGTGAAAAACAAACCCCCAAAAACCTCCAACATGAAATTTTTAGGTAAATTTATTATCCAAAGGTTAGTAATATTAGTTTTCCATTTCTTTCAAAAGTAATATCCTGTACTTACCAAATGAAAAAAGATGTGTCACAGGAAGCTGTACTGTTCTGGAATCCTCTTTGAAGAATTCACAGCCCAAAGTATACTGCAATTCAGGATATTGAAAACAGATCTAAACCAAGCACAAGACTATAACATCTTTGTACTTGACAATCACATTTCACAAGTGATCTCTATCTTTGCTTACCCCCAACACTGTGTATTACTAATTCAACTGCAAGATGTCCCTGTCACAACTATCTAAAGATACACTCACAGATGAACATTAAAACTCGCTTTAGCTGTGAATAATTTCTTGGGTCACAGATTATAAACCACAGATGCAGAAAGTGTATTTGTGTCACAGAAAGGAATGTCAGATCTACTTACACTAGAAATTCTTCAAGTGCAGTGTTCTGCCATTTTTAGGACCAACTGGAAAGGCCTGCCAGACCCAGCTGGGTAATATGCAAAGTCTGTTTAGATTCACTAAAAGTGTTCCTCTTGTTGGGATTCTGGGAGCTCTTGATGCAAAGATATTCAACTCATTTGTGAAACTCAGAACTATTAAACTATGCACACCTCAGTCTACCACATTATTTGTGGTCTCAGAGCTTGCAGAGGTATCTGACCTATGCTCCCCAGAATCCATATGTGTTGTCTTCAATAATATATATATATTCTCTGCTACCCTGGATAAGAAAAATGACTGTTCAAAGGCATAAATATTCAGGAATGCGTACAGTATATTAAGAAAAACAAACCATTAGAATTTACAACAAGAAGTCCTTAAAAACTGATTTGAGAACTGTTGCTTCGTATGTATGTATGCTATTCATGCCTTGTGTTTGGTATTTTATCAAATGGAGCGTTTCTGAGCTTTCAGAAGATAACAAAAGCTACCTTCAAACCACAGTGGAGTGTAGGTCTATGGTTTCTCAAAGTAGCTTAGCATAAATTTAATATACTTCCTTTTCTTTCTGTCACAGCACCTGAGTTATGAACACACTAAGCGAGCAATTTCTGCATCCCATAATTTTTTACCTTATTGCCGACTGCAGCTGGTACCTGAATGACAATGTGGGACAAGGAAGGATAGTCCTGAAGTTTCAGCATTACAACCTTAAAAAGGAAAGGAAAAAAGAAACAGAAGGAAAGAAAAAAAAAGCCATTACTGAACATACCCCTCAGCTTTGCCCCTTGCCAGTTTTCTACCTGTTGTACCCCTTCCTCTGGAATACAACTGCATGTTCCAGTGCTGTAAACAGAACAGATCTTCCCTTATGACTTGCAACTACTCCCCAAAGCACCTCTCCCTCCTACAAATTATGTACAGTACTTACCTTGGTGGTTGGAAGTAACTCAGCTCTCCAGGATAGATCAGTAGCTTCCAGGCTGTAAAAATCCATGCACATGAAAGGATGAGCATATTCATTATGCAGGCCCTACATTATGGCAGAGGATTAACATACCAGCTTTTCTCTCTCTCTCTCTCTCTCTGGATTCACATTTTAAATTGAGAACAAGTTTGGGTGTACTGCAGTTAGCTATCATTGTAATTTATCAAACTATATGATTTCAGATAGTGCAAATCTTGTTTTGTAAAAACAAGTTCAACAAAGCTCCAACTCTGTCATACACAAAACACGTAGTTGCATTATCAGGCATGCAACTTCAGACACAAAATGAAAACTCTTCATGAGCTAAAAGAACACTGGCATTAAATTAACATGCAGTTTTATTATCACCTTTGAAACATCAGAAGTACTGATTCTTCCTATGGGAACATCTAAAGTATACCACATAAATCAAAAATTCTGTTAGCTGCTAAAGAGCTTGCAGCAGTTCTAACATGGTGTGTATGTACATTGAGTTCCTCTCCAGCTCTTTTGTAGGTCCCCTTTAGGTACTGGAAGGTTGCTATAAGGTCTTCCTGAAGTCTTCTTTTCTCCAGGCTGAACATACCAACTCTCTCAGCCTGTCTTCATAGGAGAGGTGGTCCAGCCCTCTGAACAGCTTAGTGGCACTCCTTCAGACTCATTCCAACAGGTCATCATTTTTCATGTGTTTGGGGACCCAGAGCTGGATACAGCACTCCAGGTGGGGTCACACAAGAGTAGAGTAGAGGGACAGAATCACCTCCCTGGTGGCCACACTGCTTTTGATGCAGCCCAGGACGTGGGTGGCTTTCTGGGCTGCAAACACACATTGCAGAGTCATCTTGAACCTCCTGTCCATGAACACCCCTAAGTCTTTCCCCAAGGTTTGTCTCGATCCATTCACCATCCAGCCTGTACTTTTGTTGGGATTTCCCTGACCCAGGTGCAGGACCTTGCACTTGGGCCTTTTGAACTCCATGATGTTTGCATGGGTCCACCCCTCAAGCCTGTCCAAGTCCCTCTGGATGGCATCTCATCCCTCCAGCATGTTGACCATGCCACACAGCTTGGTGTTGTTGGCAAATTTGCTGAGGGTGCACTCAATCCCACTGTCCATGTTGCCCATAAAGATGTTAAAAGGTGCTGGTTCCAATACTGACCACTCATCACTATCCTCCACTTGGACATGGAGTCATTGACTGCAACTCTTGGAGTGCCACCATGCAGCCAGCTACCAGAACCATCCAGATGCTACAAGCTCCATAATTTTGGAATCCAGCACAGCATGTAGTGTCCACAAGAGAGCAACAAGAACGACTTCTCACTGCTATGAAGGTCAAAAATACAACTTAATGAAGAAAAAAATCACCTATTTTGAGAAAACCTATCTTTCCTGTTCTCTTGGTGAAACGAAAGCATGAATTCTTTACGATAATAATTTTACTTCCCAATCTCTTCCTTCCTACAAAGACTATTTATATGCTTTAAATTCAAACACAATCCACAAGATCTATTTGGATAAAGAACAGGAACTGCTCATACTCACCACATCGATGAATTACTGTTCATGCAGCCATAAATCCAACTACTTGTGTCCTGTAAAGTTAATACCATAAAACAGTACATTACCTATATGTGACTGCATTTATAAATATATTGAAAATACCAGTTCTTTACTCTAAACAATGCAGGAGTTAAAGCTGCTGATAATCTCCAAAATTTCTACATGCTAAATATTTCAGTATACCAGATATCAGCAACTGTCTCTGGCAGCAGAACCTTGGTGCAATTAACTTACTAAGAGAACAAACTTTCAGCTTTGTCTCACTCCTTTTCTATTCAGTGTGTCCACAGCAGCTATCACTACAGTGACCAAACTCTCATAAGGATGTTAAATGCTGAAACATAACAGTGAAGATGATCATAAAAACACTCTCTCTCAGATTTCCTCAGTTATTTAGAATGAAAGATATTCACCTATCTTTTTTCCATTTCACAATGAAGTCAGACTTCTGTGTTAACACCAAGTGATATCCTCCATTAAAAGTCTGATATCATAATCTTGCAATTACAAGGATGGAAAGGTAAAGCATAAGACTGAGTGGTGGGGTTTCTAGGAACCATTTTGAATAACTTCAATTGGCCACCATTTCTATTTATGAATAAATACAAGATTAAGCAAACAAGCTTTCATAATTTGTCTTCAAAAAATACCCATCTTACATATCATGCTTTATCTCTTCTAACTTAAAGAAATGTCTCAAGGCACTATTTTAAGTAGTAGAGGAATACTTTAGATATTTCATGTTCTACTGCTCCCTCCCTTGAGAATTTAACTGTTCTGAAGCAAAAGCACCATGATGCAAGGATCTCAGATATTGTTTTCTACCTCCTTCCTCCTCCTCAAGTTGTATTAACCCTGTCTTCAAGACACTGTATCCAAAGTTATCTTATTAAAGTACAACTAAGATTACAACATACAGGTAAACATTGAAGTGCCACTGAGAAGGACCATTAGAAAAGCACCAAGGACAGACAATCATTTTTCACATTGGTGGTATTTCCTAAGGGGAGGAGTGGCAACAGGGACAGGCAGGATGGAACAGGAAAGTATGTCAATATTCTTGCCACTAATCTAAAATATGTAAATTCTGAAAAGAATATTTATCCACCTTCAGTTTGCCAAGAGACTAAATTAATTCTTGTAAAAAAATTTTAAAAAATTTTGGCTGAATGCCTGTGTCTTGAACTAAAAATATAAGAGCTGCACATTATGGTGTCTCCTCTCAATAGGAGACAATGGAGATGGTGCTGTTTCCTCATCTGCCTTCCATTCTCTTCCACTGCTTAGTGAAAGACATTTGTAGCCTTGCAGACTCACTTTAATTGTATTGTGGGAAAGCAAACCTATAAATAACTTTCCCAAATTAGAAATATGGGAAAAACATGGCAGCACTGAAAAATAGCATCTTCATTCAAAACCATCAATACAGAACTGCACCAAAGTAAAGGACCAAGTAATCTAGAGCTAACCATAAGAGTCAAAAATAAAACATTTGATGTTCAGGTGGCATTGAAAGTTTCAGATCTTGAACACCAAGTGTGACATGCTACAACAGGTAGTTACAACAACATCTTACACAATGCATTAAGCTGTGAATGTAAATGGATGTCAGCATTTCAACAACTGTCCGTTAAACTATCTTAAAACTGCAGCAAATATAAATTAAAAAAAACCACAGCTTTATAAACAAACTCCAGACATGAAAGAAGTATTTTCTCACCAACATACTATTTTCACAGTAAACATGACTGTATGATTTTCTGTGGGTTGCAAGAGGAAATGTGAAATATTTTCCATCAGAATCCTTAAAAGAAAAAAAAAAAGCTCATTAGTTAAAAAAACAAACAAAAACCACCAAAATAAATACAAAAACACAATGAGGAAAAAACATTACTTACATTGTAAACTGAATAAGTCCATTTTGAGGCTTTGACTGTAATCCACATGAAAATTCCTACAAAAAACACATGTTTTTATATGCCACACTGCAGGAACTATTATCCTTTTATCCAAAATCTTATATTTACTTAACTTTTACCAAGGTCTTCTCTCGTATCCGTAAATGGGCATAAACTTCATAAGTTCTAATCAACATTGAGGGTTGCTACTGCTTAGAATGACATGCAACAGTTATCACCAAATTCACAGGAAACAGCAAAATCCTAAGATCTTGTTATTAAATACAAATTGTAAAATAAAAACCCTACGGATCTTGAAACACAGATCGAAAGGCAACAAAACAAACTGAATGTTACTAATGTAATTACAGGGTGACTGATTAAAGCTGAGTCAACTACAGACTCAGTCTTTGCTCCTGTCAGCCCTTTTAAAACTGATACAGGCTGTGCAGAAACACATCAGCAATGAAGTGAATAACACGTACAGAAAACTGCAGCAGTTCAAAGATATGTCTGGGGAAAAAGAGTAAGACAGAATAATGAAGAGATCAGAGATACAAACAATGTCAATTGTCATGCAAGAAGGTTAATATCTTTCTTCCATGTAACTAGAGTAACAAGTCCATCACAGAAATTCCACAAAGTGTCAAGAGCTCAGCACAAATAAGGAAGATGCCAACATGAAATCCAATTTAAACTTATTCCTCCTTACTGCTAAAAACTGACCCCAAAAAAGGTGAACAAACAAACAAAATCAGTTTCCCAACCTCTCTGGGCACCTCTTCGTTTGACCACCTTCCTGGGTGAAGTACTTTTTCCTAACATCCAACTGGAATGTCTCTTGTTGCAACAGGATTCTACTGCCTATTGTACTATCACTGCTCACCTCCAAGAAAAATCTAACTTCATCTTCTCTCCAGTCTTTCATTTAGGTAGTTGAAGACAGCAAGAGGATTCCCCTCAGCATTCTCTTTAGGGTGAAAAACTGCAGTTAACTCAGCCTCTTTCCCCTGCCTCCTATGCCCCAGGACTAACCATTTTGGTGGTCTTCCACTCCATACTCACTTCAGTATATGCCAATGCCTAAATCCCTTCTTATAAAAGGTGGCCAAATCTGGATGCCAAAGTACAAACTACTTTAGTATTTCTGCAGTATCTTACATTGAGAAAATCCCTGAAATAAAATCGTTTTCATAAAATGGTTCAGCCCAGGTCAGCAAAACTAGGAATAAAGCTGTGCCCTACTAAAGTTGTATTTAGTTCCCAAGACTCCACACAGTCAAAATTTCTCACTTTTAGCTACCATTCTCAGGAAGGCAATTTACAAGGAAACCCTTGGTGTGCAGTCCATCTTACCCTGCCAGGTCATGGCAAAAAGGAAGTGATTGATGAAGCAGATCTGAATATTCAGGATTTCCATGAGCAGCACAAAACTAACATAACAGCTCTATAACACCCCTACTATCCCTCTTGCAAACACGGGATGTAAGAGTAGATTAGACTGTATTTTTGACATCCAGCTATTCCCAGTCCCTGAGATTTTTTTATTGGACATCCTGGTGTAAATATGACTCCTGTGCATCCTCCAGAATTCAAGCTATATAAAAGTGACAGATTTTTGCTCCTACCCCTTTTAAACTCTTTACTTTTAAAACCAAAGAAAACTGATCATTTAGGTCTGTATCCCACATATCATTTTAGCAATGTCTAAAGAAGGACAAAGTGTATTCCAAAACATTGTTAGTGAGAAGATGAACTAATAACAAAGGAGCATCACTGAATCCTATTCAAAACAAAACTGCTGCACACCTGGGAGTTCTGTAAAAACTTCAGGATTTTCCTCAAATATCTTTGCAGGGTGTCTTACAAAGTGGTGATTCAGTACAGACATTCTCTTCTTTGGATCCTCAGTTATCTAAAAAAAGAGCACATTATCAAATTTTTACCAATGTGTATGATTTAAGATCATCACATGATCACAGCTAACAAAAACAATAGAGTTTTGTGGACGAAAGGCTGGAGAGATTGTGAGAAGACATAGTACCTTTTCTATTTTAAATTCAATAACCTGAACAGAAAAGTGCCATCAATAGTCAATCAGTGCAATACAGAAAGTATACATGTCATAAAAAAGTCTACAAGTTTATAGTTAAAACTTCCAGAAGTTTTATATCCTCACCTACTCTTAACACACGGAAACCATTCCATTGAACTTTCTCTATAGACACACATGCATTCTTCCTGAAATAACACACTTATGCCAGAGCTTAGGAAAAATTCTCACACTTAGGTTTACTAATCTCAGCTCACAAATCCAGCTTGCTCTACATCTCTTCTGACTATTTCAAGCATCCAAACAGCTGTAAAGCTACAACAGGATTCGCTTTTGTTTGGGGATGCGATTTTTTTGTTTGGTTTTTTTTTTTGTTTCATTGGTTTGGTTTGGTTTTTCCCCAAACAAATTTTCCTGGACTAATTTTTGTTTCAAAAATTGTGGTCATTGGTACTGATTTCTGAAAATTTTTATCCTCCAGCACAGTCAGTAAACTAGAGAACAACTGTACTCCCTTTTTGACTCTCTAAATCACACATGAAAATGAGTACACATGAGAAACGAGAGAAGTCTGCCCCAAACAGCTTCAAAAAGAACACCTGGAGTCCTTCCTCCTCTATGTCTGAGGCTCTGCTCTGATGTATTTTCAACCCTTTGGGCCTTAATTCCAATTCATGATAATTACTGCATAACATCGTAGAAAAAAAATTGTACAATATGAGATTCTCCAAGAGTTTTCAAAAAGTAAGTGTAGGATATCCATTTAGAAAAGCAATAAATAACGGTAGCTGGAGGTGCACAAATATGCAGGTACTTTACTTGCATTCTATTTTTGTAAGTGGTTTTTGAAAAAAAAAAAAAACTACCTCAGATGTATGCTGGT
The DNA here is from genome assembly GCF_003945725.1 of Corapipo altera. Lineage (NCBI taxonomy): Eukaryota > Metazoa > Chordata > Aves > Passeriformes > Pipridae > Corapipo > Corapipo altera. Next base: position 5,611,637 of record NW_020884877.1, read on the forward strand.
CATTATGATCACCACACATGCTTTTTCATCCTTTGTATAGTGGTCAGAGGAGGTGACTTGAACACACACTGAGAGGTCACATTCACAGCTAAAAAAATTTGTTTATCCTGGTACAAGGTCAACTGAACCTGCTGCATTAGAAGAAATGTTTGGCCCATACCCCAGCAGCTATAAAGCATCAAGAAGTCAATAATGAAAACTGAGTAAACCTCTAATTATTTCTGACACATTGGTCAAACAACAAAGTCACAGAATTTTTCGGTGACTGGGACAAAATGACAACAATTTTCTCAGCATGACTTAGAATAATCAAAAAGGAGTTTTCTGTAAAATAGGAAGATATTTCTCCTGACTAGGCATTCTGGGATGAAAGAAGAAAGTGTGATGGGTAAATACATATACAGACCTGCCTTGTATTTTCATCTATGAGATCAAATAAAGCTCTGATGGTAGCCAGGATCAGTTCTTTGCACCTAGAAGAAAGAAGAAGTAAAATTAAATCTAGAAAGGAAATATCCAGGGTAATAAAAGTGGTCAGAAGAGACATCACCATAATATTATGCTACAGTTAAAATATGGTATAAAGTGATAACAGCAGAGAACAGAGGTATACACAGGCAGTCAATTAACCTCTGTTCCATTACTTACCACACTATGGAGAGATGGTCAGTTGAGGCCCAAGCTCTAGGCACAGCTGAGGTCTGTTTGGGGAAAGAAAAAAGTTAATCTTTTGTTAGTATTCAACATTTTCAAATTATAAGCACGTCTTTCCCCTCCTTATTTAAATACTTGTGCAATTATTAAAAAGAACAGAGTTTATCTTAAGAGTTTCAGGGCCTAGAGTACCACAGAATGACTTCTTCAGTCAAAGATCTTACAAGCAATGAAGCACTTGTAAAGTGGAAATTATAAAACAAAACCACCAAGTTATCTATGTTAGATAGCAGAGACTAATGGTGAAAGGGTAAATTATGGAGTGGAGGAAACTTACCAAAAATTTCTTCAAAGACTGCTTCTATGACTAATCTTACTATTTTAGTAATTGATCCTGGCACACAAGAATAGAAGCATGCCAATAAATCTGCTGTAGAAAAACCAAGGGCATTCTCAATGAAAAAAAGCATCAGAACACCACGCAGAAAGAACTGGACAGTCTGAAGCTATTCATTTGTGTAAGTATATTGCAAATATCGCATTTTAAGGACTAACAATATCAAAAAAACCTCCTACAAATGCAGCTCATCACCTGTCTGCACAACCTGAAGCTATGAACCATTAATGCATTACACCTGGGACGAAAAAAAAACCCCAAACTGAACAACCACAACACAGCCCCCAAAACAAAACAAAGAACTGGTACCACTACTCGTAGAATCTCATGCAACATTCTGGTCACCAACACTCAAGAGAAATGAAAGTAGAGCAGATGCAGAGAATGGTTACTAGGACAAAGGGAATGCAGAGTTAATCTTCTTAGCCTAGCAGGATCTGAGCTGAGACTATTTATAGACAGCTTTCTGTACAACAGACAGGGAGGTAAACACCAAGGGAATGACAACTATTTCAGATAATATTTCAAGCTGATGTCAGAACAAATGCGTTAAAAGACTGGTTTGTGCAGTAAATGGAAGTCAGAAATTACAAATTGTCTCCCTATGCTGAGGGAGAACAGGTAGGGAACAGGTTGATGGAGAGGGGATGGAATGACAAACCTGAATACTTTCTGATGTCTCTTGATTAATTTGGAAAGGATAGACGCCTGCAAAAGCAGAAGACTAGACTTGATGATCCTCTACATCCTTTCTATTCCTGAATTCTTTGAAAAACAATAAATACAAAAAGAAGGCTCCAAGCTAGAGCTCTCTTTCTGTAATCAAACAAGAACTCAACTTCTGTGCTGCACATCTGCCAGTCTCTACACACATATCTCTTGCAAAAATGCAGGGAAATAAAACCTGAGTTTTGAAGCTGAAACAGTGCAAGAAGGTCATAAGCAGAAATGGTACCAAGTGGTAGATTTATACTACATCAACTATTTATGATCTTATAACCACATACTATCTACTTTGTGTTTTCACGTGTAGTATTTTCACATTTATTTACACTACGCTGCACATAGAGACTGTAATTAGACACCAAAACATGCATTCCACAAATGGCTATCTAACATAGCTCCATGCAAAACCAAAAAAATAGGTTGCTTGTTTACCACAACAGATAAGGCACTGTCATGTTGACTCAATCTCGGTAGAAAAGCCAGTCCTGAACGAACTTGGTAATCTCTGAATCCTCCCGCCACAGAAAGGGTAGTTAAATTTCTTAAATCTTGGGCCTTTAGCATCCAATGATTGTTTACAGCTGTATAAAAATCTATAAAATATATTAAAATCAATCACAATTTTCCCATAAGCCTATTTCATATTAAAAAAGGCAATATAAACATCAAACTAAAAGTTTCCGAACCCTAGAGGATTGAGCTCTGATTGGCACTTTTGATTCATATAAGAGAGGAAAATTATTGGTTTAGCCCCAGGGAGTTAGGAAAGACAGATACACTTACACTTTCTATACCAGCTGAACACATACATTGTTAAAAGCAGCAAACCACAGATTTATTTGAAGGACAACCATGGTCCAGAAACACTCAGCAAGGAAGCAGCACTGCATTGAAATCAGTTGTAGGACGGAGAATTAATACAAGCACAAGAAATCAAATCCAGCAGCTAAAGATAATCCATTCCTCTTGGGTGTCACAAACAATAATGAAAATGAATATCTCTTCCCCTTCTCTTGGTATCTACGTGTAGCAGCAGAATTATCACTAAGGACATATTTAATCAGTACAGTTTAATCAAATCTAGCTTTTTCAGGAAGTGTATAGTACATGCATAATGATTATTCTTTATCTTTGTGCCATAGTTTTTTAGGTGAGGAGAAAATATGACCTTTTCTGCAAATACATTACATAAAATATAATATTATATCTATATTAAATATTCTTACCCCCAACACCTTTGGGCATGAAAAACATTAAATTTACAAACTTCTACCAAAATTACACTATTTAGGCAATTAATTTGATAAAGAAAGCCATTACAGAGCTCAAGGTTTAAAAGAGGGGAGAAAAAAGGAAAGAAAAAACATCACACATTGGGGAGCTTACAAATTTAGTAACGTGACCTGCAACTTATTAAAATTACAAATTATTGAGAGCTCCAGGCCTTGCCCAGAAACTCAAGTCCACATAATCCATTTAATACAACTTTCTTTGAGTATCCTGGCGCTCTCAAACAACTACCTGAGTAACAAAGGAACAGATTAATTACAGTAAACAAAGCAGCACCCATTACTGTCGATTTGCAAGAATCTCACCTATTAGTGCTTGAGAGGAACAATAAAGAAATAAGAGGTAATCAGATGACCCACAACACTTACCAGTAAGATATCTGTCCAAAGGCATTACAGGTGCAACGTGAGGTGTGGCTTGTGTAATGAGGAGGTTGATAAGTTCAGGTTTAAAACTCTTCAGAGTGAGCAACGCTCTTGCAACAAGACCACCCATGGAATGACCTACTATTGCAACGCTGGTCGGTGCAAATTCTCCATCCTTAAGCAAAGAGCAATCAGACACATCAGAAACTTGTCTGACATTGAACTGTGGTTATTAGTTGGGGATTTTTTCCCCCCAAAATTAACTTATGGCCTTTCAAGGATAACATTAACTTGACAAGTTTACAAAACGAGTATAAATTCAGTTTCTATCGCAAAAAATGTGCTTAATTTCAGTTTCAGGCTCAAGAGGAAATACTATGTACCCTGTGTAAACTTAATAAACTTAAGCTTATTTTAATCTCTGAGACTCTTAGGAACAAAGTATACCAAAGAACTTTCCTGGTGAAAACTAGATTTGAGGCAATGCTATATTAATATTTTAATAAGCTAGAGAAAGTTTACATCTCTACTAGAAAAAAGTATACACCGTGTATGGAGGTATTTATTTAGAAACACAATACAGAACCAAACCAAAGCTCTGGGATTGTCACAAGCAATAAAAATCTGTTAAGGAGAAGCAAATCTCTGTTGCATTATTATCACTTTCAATTATCTACACACACTATAAAGTCTTCCTCCCTTATTCATCACTCTTCAGTTTTCCAGCAGAAAAGGCACCCAGAAATCCATTCCCAAATGCAAGTACATTACTCAGCATATGTCACCACTTACCCTGTACAACTTAAGAATTACTTTTATGCACTCATGCACAAACTTCGTCTGCCGTTGCAGACTACCACCATACAATGCAACCAACTCCTCATTAAAGTTGACACTGAAGAAATTAAAATGATACTTGAAGTCAACATCTTCAGCTTTTCTAAGTGCAATGGAGCCAAGAGAACGCACTAGAAAAAGAAACCACATGAATTAGAACAGTCTAATAGTCACTGCTTAGCACCATCTTTAGTAGATAAACACATAAATATATAATCTATTAAGAAAAAATGTTTTATTAAATCCGCTGTTCATCTCAAGCCCTTTACAAAAGACATCCAAAAGCAGACAATCTCCTTTGAGCTTACCCCTGCCTACAAGGATATTTTATGTCAAACACAAATTTACACAAGGATCAAAGATTGTGTTCCTCCACCCAAGGGCTGTTTTCTCATCTCATTTGTACCTTCTTACTGCCACCAGGACAAGAAGGCAAACTGAGCATTCTTGATTTCAACAGTAAAAGCATTCCCCCTGCTAGGAATTTAGGCTTTCCTAAAACTCCTTTGAAGACCATCAACTCTAAGACAACATTCCCAAATAACACCAAAATACGTATGGGGGGATTGCAAAACCAAACCCTATGTGACACTTTTCCATCTAAAACCTTGAGGGAGAAAATGTTCAGTTTAGAAGGTCTTGCTTCTGACCTGTTTCCCCTGTCTAACCCTGGCTGTTATTTAACACAGCCCTTCAAGAGCAGAATTGTCCCCAAGTTTCCATGGAGACATGGCAGGATGGGAACAGTACCAGTTGAAAATAAAAATGCATGGTAGGGAAAGAATAAAATAAAAGAGAAAAGTCCCAAACACAAGTATATAAAATAACTAATGATTGCCAGAAAGGTGTGCCCAAATCCAGCACACAGGAGCAAGATTCTCCTAAAGTATAACAGATTGAGGGAACTGCAGAACCTTCCTTCTCAGAAAAGTCTGCTACAGAAATTAAGGTATCAAACAAATTTCAGAGATGCTCTTGAAATGGCACAGTTATATTTATGAAGTACTTTGCACGTTCAAGCACCCCAACAGATATTATCACCATGATGAAAATTATAAATGTGATTTGTAGTCAATCTCTATCTATAGCTAAAATAAGCTATAAGTCCACCTTCAAAATGGTTTGAAAATACCTAAAAAGTGTTTAAAAGATCAAGTATCTTATCACAACCTTATATCTTGGAGGTCATGGTAAAAGCAACAAGAATATTGCACAAGAATATCACAAGGCAAGTGTGCGACAGATTGCTAGACAGAACCCAGGATCTCAATTCTCCCAATCTCAGGTTCATTCCCAAATCACCTTTTACTCAAAGTCTGAATTTTGTATATTTTACAAAGTTCATTTTAGTGCCCATGGAAGCTGATGAATTCACGTTTCAAAAGTGCCAGTAACACATCCAAACCTCCCAGAAGGCAGTCATAGTGAGGCGGGGTCAGCCTCTTCTCCAAAATATCAAGTGAAAGGACAAAAGGAAATGGCCTCGAGTTGCACCAGGGGAGGTTTAGACTTGATCTTAGGAAAAGTTCCTTCCCCTAGAGGGTGGTCAGGCATTGGAACAGGCTGCCCAGGGCAGTGGTGGTCTCACCATCCCTGGAGGCATTTAAAAGCTGTGTAGATGTGGCCCTTAGGGACATGGTTTAGTAATGGGCTTGGCAGTGCTGGGTTAGTGGTTGCACTTGATGATCTGAAAGGCCCTTTCTAACCTAAATGATTTTATGAAAATAAGTCCAGCAAAGGCAGCAGCAGCCCTTTCGTCTTCATTGCTCAGCAAACATGAATATATTTTAAACCAATATAAAATTGCAATAGCAACACCTTCTCTGCTTATCTAAGTATTGATATTTGTCTACAGTATAAAATTGTGCTATCTGACAATAAATTCTGAACAAAATAAGAATTTCCATAAATTCCATAATAGAACAAAAAATATTCTCAGCCACTGAGTAATTTTTTTTTAACAAGGTTTTGTAAAATGCACATATGACTTATTGCTAGTCTCTCTAACTCAAAGAATACATATTTAAATATTTACTAACCTTAAGCAACACACTATATCCACACTATGTAGTACTTCTACTCACTGAGTTTGTTTATTCTTCAGATGCTTCCTTTTGATTCCTAACATGCCTTGAAAGTACCATTCTATTTACTGCCTAGTGATGTACTGTCATGTTTTTAGAGACAGCATTAATTCACAGATTTGCAATACTTGATGCACAATTACAAAAGTCCATATGGCATCTCTCATAACCATTATGTCTGTAATCTTCTTTGGATGGTATTGTGCCTGGAAGTCTGTATGGGTTTTCTAAAAGTACAAGTTGGTAAAATATTTTATGTTGTTATAAGCTATGCGAGTATGTTCTCAAAAAAAGTAAAACTCTGTAAGGGTTCTCTGAAATTAGGTAATTTAGGTTCAGTGCAAATAGAAGGAAAAGTTATCACAGTAAGATATCAGGGTTCAGAGTATGGTGGTTTTCCCCACATGCATCCATCTGTTTTGCCAACACAGTGAGTGTTACTGTTTCAAAGCTCATTTTAGAGAACAAAAATTACAGTCTGACAAACCCAGCCTGGAAGGAATTGCAGATACCAGAGTAAACCCTGAAACACAAAACTCCGTGTTCATCAATTTGGTATTCACAATGGAAGGAAAAATAAAAATGCTTTAAAACTATTACTTCCTTTCATTTGGAGCCTAGAAGTGTAAGAGGGCATAACCTGGGAAACAAAAGCAGGCTGTATGTAAAGTGAGAAGATGATGTTGAGGAAAAAACACCACTACATACAGAAGTAGGAAATAATGAAGCTACAGGGCAAGCCACAAGATGCTCCTGATTTCTAAAGCATGTAATTCCTTCACATCACAGATGACAGAGGGTTCAGTCTCTTCTAATCAAATTCAGATCTTGTCTTATTTGGCATAAACTGCACAAAACATTGTTCAAATCAAAACCAACTGGATGTTTGCAAACAAAAGTACAGGAAGGGTATGGTGCTGCCATATTACAGCACTGTACTGCTTCTGGCTTTCAAAGGTTAAAGTCTTGCTCCAGAGAAATATTATAGCTTAAACATTTAACTGATTTCAAACAAAAATAATGTATTTTGACTGTCTGAAATTAAACATGGACCAACAAGGATACCTATATCATAATATGATCAATCATTATGACTCTGGCTGATAGTATTTCAAACAGAAAACTAAATAATGCATAAATGTGAGAGCCTTTTTTGTAACATAACTTCGCTAAACACTTACCTTGTTTGTAACTGCCAGCATTCCCAGGAAGAAAAAGAACTGGAATTCCTGTCAACAGGAGATTTTTGTTTTCTTCAGCATAGTTCCCTTCCCCATAGAGATAGAGCTCATATGCTGGGTATCGTCTGGTTGTTTTCTTGGGTAATTTTATTTTCTATTGCAAAAGTTAAAAAGAAAACAAATACTTTGTGTATAGTGTTACAAACAAGAAAATACAGTGGCTATAGAGCCATTTAAATGATCTGGCTTATATTTTATGTATGGTTTTAAGTTACAGTCTAAAGGATACCAAATGAAAACTTGGGGTTTGCTTTAAAAAAACCTAATTAAAGTATCAAGTATATTGTTCAAGTAGATATTACTGTGCAGAATGAGTGGCTGCAGTTACTCAAAACAGCAATTAACTTTAACTAGCTTTGAAACAAACTGCACGTTCATAAGGTAAACCCATTCATAAGGGGTGGAAAGGAAAAAAAAAGTCATTCCAAAGCCCAACCACTTTTCCCAGAACAGCAGAATCTGAGACCAGAAACTGGGGCTTGTGAGTGATCCTCATTATTCCTGCTCTGGAATCCTTTCCAACACAAGGTAACTGAGAACAAGGATGTGCTACTGCAACTGATAGGAAACTAAATGTGGAGAACAGGCTCATGTAGGTGACTGTGGGATGACACCTGTTATGTCAGGGTAAATTATGGATACTGTGTGAATTCTCTTAGGTGATTTTTGCAGAGATGTCATCTGCAATGGGAGTTTAAACAATAGTAGTAACCACCTCAATTTTGGTCATCAGAAAAAAAACAACCCACACTTCAGTGCTTTTCCTGTTTGTTTCATTTTCGGAGCTGGGTTTGTGGCCTAGTGACAAACCACCTGGTTTTATACAACTCAGGGTCCAATTTACTTATCAGCTGTCATCTTAAAAAGGGCCACATTTCTTGGATTAACACCAAGAAGAATAGAGCTAACCCCCTAACCTATCACTTAACTTATTCACAGGATTATGATTCCTGAAGAGAAAAGAACAAAATCTCTTTGAACCTGAGGGCTGGGTCAGGATTAATCTTAGACCATTAAGTCACGACTCTTAAGAGTCATGTGACACTGTTTTAAACCAAACACGTAGTAAACAACAAGACATTTAATTAACTCCTGCTTGGAGGAGGTTGGCTGGTTTATAACTCTGAATTTCTAAGATACAGATTTTTAAAATTTTGATAAATGCAAATACACTCGTTCCAACTTTTGATTAATTATATTACACCCATTGAGAGACAAATAAGACAACAAAAAATAAATGCATTAAGGTGTAATTTATAATTTAAGGAAAAACTTTTGCAGAATAAGGTCAAATCTGAACTCAGTTTTACATCAGAAATCCTTTCTAAAGTCTTTCTTAATTGTTTTCACGAAATAGAAACATCTCTATTTCAAATACTTTATTATTTCTCTCAGCTGCATCTACAACAAAGGTGATTTAGCTTTAATTTCCTGCCCACACACTCCTTCCCTTCCCCTTTTCTTCTGTCTCTCCTCAGCTAAAGACTGTTTTCCTTCTCCCTTAGCCTTCAAATTATTTGACATATTGGTTATTTGCAACCTTTTTTTAGGATGTCTGAGATGTCTATATTTAGAATTTATATTCTCTAGGTATTATTTATAATATTTTATTTATATTAATTAATGAAGTAGAAAGAGTGTGTTTCATTCTTTCACTGTGATCAAAAAAGGTTAAGCTTCATTCAGGGTTTATGTCTTCAGATCATCCTTTCAATGGCCTTTTTTCCTTTTCTTCATCATCTTGCCTTTCCAACTTCACTGACCTCATTGCCCCATTATCATTCCTTCATGCTGCTCCTTTTTCAAAGACTTTCAAAATGATGCAAAAAAAAACTTCATCAGTTTCCATTACTGAACTGAGAGTGCCATCGAGATATGCTTATATGACTTCCTGGCAGATCAAACCAACTGCTCTTCCACAATATCTTCCTGGTTCATTGTCTTTTCAAAAATTTTTACGTAACACAAAATTCACAAGCTGTCCTTCTCCGAGTCAATGTCAAAAGCAAAAACCCACACACCCCATGAGAACTGTACTACCAAAATACTGAAGGGGGGGTTTAGTAAATTACAGTGCTCAAATATTATAAACAAAATGGCAATGCATAACTCCAAAGGAAAAGAGACCTTCATGTTTCATGACAGTGGATTTAAATTCTGAATTCCCAAGACATGGTTTATGCAATAGGTAGTAGCCAGCTACAATAACTTTTTACAATGTCAATGTAGGCTTCATTTTTTCACCCTGGTTTCCAAAGAAATTAGGCTTATGTGAAAAAGTCCTCATTACTAACTTCTGAAGCTCTTACCAAGTATAGCTGAACAGGACAAGCACACATTAAATTCAAGTACTGCAATTCTACAACTCATACAAAAAAAGATCATTCAGTACAAAAAAGAAAATCTAACGTGATTCCATTCCTTAGCATTAGGCTGACTGTGAGCTAACCCACACTGACAGACACAAAAGAAATGAGACTTCTTCTTTAAGTGTTCAAGTAGCTCTTTGTTTTGTAATGTGATACCAATCCGGAAGCAAGGACAGGTACCTCCTACCTGAAACTCCTACCCTGTGATTTCCTACCAAAGCCAGCACTATAAAGACATGAAAAATCAAACACAACGGCTCCAACAGTAAAGAGGTGCTTGAAAAGTATAATGCCTTAGCAAACCCAAACCAGTTCACAATTTCTCCCCCAGCCCAAGGTACTGTTTTCTACACAGTGATTATTCAGGAAAGAGAAATTCCGGGAGACAAAACAGCCAGTGGTGACTCTGCATCACCTGCATGGAGCTCCTGCTTACCTTTAAGCCTTTCACTCCTTACCAGCACAACAGCTGCCTAAAGATGCTTTGTTTAAGCCCTGACATAATGAGTAAATACAAAAGACGTGGTGGCTGACAAGAATTTCAGACAACCGCCAATAACATGACACAGATTTTGCTAGTAACTTTCTGTTGGTTGGCTTCAGATTGAAGCTGAAGTAGGTTTTGGCTGCTAGGAGATCTGAAAACTCGTCGCGCAATATTTAAGTATTCATAACTGCTTAAACGAGTTTGTCCTACAGCACTGACAAAACAGCTCTTGTAGCTATACCAAGTTTCTCTTTTGTAGGCTAACATGACTATGCCGAGGTTAGCAAATGAAGGTTAACAGATCCAAAAGTTAACTTTCTGCTTCATTAACAACTTAGGTACTAAAGTTTTGCTTTTAGATCTTCTTTACTACGTAAGCCAGCTTGCAACTTACTTCAGATTGGAGTATTATTTAGAATACTTTGTACTTTTTCCAACATAGATCTTAGATAATATTAAATGAATGTTTAGAAGTCAACAAATTATGCTTTTAATAATGCTTTTTAAATGCTGCGGTAAGAACTATTATTAGAAAGAGAAACTGTTTTCTAAGCAACTGCATGCAGCATTATCAGCAAACCTACAAATAAATATTTAAATAAATATTTACATCCTCCCACTATTAAGTCAGAATACCATGTCTGGAAAACAGCAGCAGCTCCCTCTCTCAAACTGGTCCCAGGTTTTCAAACAGACTTCTCTCTGTTAGCAAAACAGAGAGATTTACAACTTCTCTCATACATTGCAGGACATGCCACCTCTGAAGTGCTCACAGAGAGGATTTTGCTCTACTGTTCACTACCTTGAGAAATACACTTATATTCAAACCTCCGTTTTGTGCTTTCTTGACACATTAATTGCTTCACACCACAAAGTGACGAAGAGGGCCAAGAAGTGCAAGGCTCGGCCTCCTGGGCACTGTCAGTGCTGTGAGTGCTGTCAGAGGAGCTGGCCCAGCCTCTTCCTTTGCCAGCGCTTGGATGAGCTCCTGACGGGTTTTACCGCGGCTACAGGTAACTACAGGCATTTGCAGGTTAGAATGCAGGAAGGTTTTGTACCAGTACGAAACCCCGCTGGTTACAGGTGGGCAGCTCTTCCCACCGGCATCTCCCGAGAGGCACCGCCACACGACGCGGGCACAGCAGCGCCTGCTGCCAGCACATGGACCCCTCACCATCCCCGCACTGCCCGCGCCCCATTCAGCGCTCGCCGCCCCGCAGGGGCCGCCTCGGCTCGTCAGCGAAGCGCCGAGCTGGGGCAGTTCTCCCTTCCCGCGGGGAGCGCGGCAGGGCTGTGCCTCAGGCTCCGGCTCCTCCCGGCTCCCGGCTCCGGCCGCGGCGGGGCGGATGGCGACGCCCCGGGCGCGGCGGGTCCCACCTGTTACACGCCGCCGCACTCACCAGGTACTCGGGGTACTCGTACATGTAGGTCATGCTGCACCGGTTCTCCTCGTAGAGGAACAGCACGTCCCGCACCCCCAGCAGCACCAGCGCCGCCAGCGCCCCGTAGAAGAGCGCTGCCAGCGCGGGCAGCCGGCGGCCAGCCCGCCCCATGGCGCCCCGCGGAGCGGAGCGCTGCTCTCCGCGGGCTGCCCGCGCACAGGCACGGCGGGGCGGGGCGGGCCGGGAGCGCCACCGCCCGGAGGCGGAGCGGGCGGGCGGGGTCCCCACAACCTGGCCAGCGCCGGGGGCGGCCGCCATGTTGGGGAGGTCGGGCGGGCGCTGGGCTGAGGGGCCCGCCCGCCATGTCGCGGCTCGCGGGGGAGGTGTGTCCGCCATGATGGGGAGGGCGGGTCAGCGCTGCGGCGGCGCCGCTTCGCCGCGTCCGGCCGGGCTGGGGCTGTGAGGGGTGTTCTGCCCTCGTCCCCCTCAGCTCACCTGGCCGAAAGTAAACCCGCAAAGCGCCGGGCAGGTGCTCCTACGGACCCTGCCCTGGTGAGAGTACGAAGCACCCCAGTTCAGTGATAAACGTCCATAAAGCCTCCGGCACTCACGACGTAAAAGGCGTGGTTGATGGTGGTTACTGGTGTTGGTTTTTTTTCCTTTTTTTTTTTTTTTTTTTTGGTGTGGGGGGGTGTTGTTTGCTTTAATTTAGGTACATTTAACACCTTCGTATCTATCTTTAACTAGCTTTAGGCACTCTGCTGCATTTTATTCCCTGTGGAACTGCTGCCCCAGCCCGCTGCAGGGCACACCCAGGACTGCTGATATTGCTCACCAGGAAAACACAATAATAAGGCACTTACTAACTGATCCCCCCCCAAAAAAAGTTATTGCTCCTGCCACCCAATCTACAGAGGAAGCAATACAAAAATCAGCTTCCTAAGGCATGGAGTATTTACATACAAGGGAAGTACAAAGTGCCTACGCACATAGTTGCATTTTCATCTTCACTGCTAAATACTTAAGCCTCCCTCTTCACCTTCCCCGTTAAAAGAAACAAAATTTACTCAGTTTTCCAACAGTATTTGTACCATTTTTATTTGTAAAAATAACCATCTGAATGCATTGCAAGAGTAGTTTACAGTTAGGGTTCTTTATTACATTAATACAGCATTCAGTAGTTGAAAAAGTTATTAAACTGTGCTTGAGAAGATTCAGGTTGAATTCCAAGTCATTCACCGAATTAACTTTTTTCCTCATTTTATATGTGACATTTACCCAAATCCTTAAACTTCAATTTACAAAAGCAAACAATACCGACAAAACCCCACTGAAACCATCAAACAATATTTTATATTGTTTATTACAAATGTTATGCAAAATATAACACTGGCACCAGATGCGTATCACCATGGTTTGTAAAGATATATTGCACATGCTAAAGCATAAAATATAAGACAAAACCTACAAAACATAAGATATTGGCTTTAATATGTAGATCACTGCATAAGAAACGCATAAAATTACATTTTATACACACACTCAGATTGTCACCAGTTTAAAACGCCCTTTCCTATAACACTGACCTAAGGTTTAATTTTTGTGTAATAAGAAAGCATTTTCAGCACTGCAAAAATTATACATTATTCCTATAGAAATTTAGCATATTAATTTTCATTTCAATGCAGGTAGAACATATGAAAAGAAGAAACACTTTATACATTCAAAGAAGGTCTGAAATGAAAATTTACTGGTAATATATTGCTTTTGTAACACTCAAATGAAAAAAAAAAAGACAAGTTTCACAAAACATTTCCATTATACACAAATATAAAAAGGCACTCTAATATTTCTTACATGACTAAGAATAAAAATCACAATTTTTTTTTTTAAATCATTCTCAAGATACATAACCAAGTTTCTCAACAGTACAATGGATAAACAATTCATTTCATGTGTTTGTTCTAATTCAATAACCTGGCAGTTGTTTACTGCATAAAAGTACCAAACACATTATGGTGCCCTTTTAATAGCGATGAACAGAAATCCCCTGAGCTATTTCACAGCAATTTCAGGCAGTCCGGAGGTTGTAACTCAGTATTTATGAGAGAGACTTGGGACCCCATCCTGCTATGGATTTCACCTGCAGCTGTGGTTAAAATACAGGATGAAACGATCCTGCTAATACACCTGGGCAGGCAGCTGCCCCTCCCCAAATACCCTTTGCTTGGTGCAGACAAAAAAGTTGTCCATGTACTGTAAATTGCAGGATCCAGGGTTAAGTGCAACAATTATGTATGATTACTCTTGTAAAAAAAGTCCACAGAAAGGCAAGGAGACTATTTACAAGAGTAAAATTACTCCCATGCTTAAATACCTGCCCTAAATTACACATATGTTTCTACATGTGATAAATTACAGATTAATGTACTAGCATACATAAAAAAAAAAGGGATTCCGGTGACTCACGTGAGACATGGGACAGGCCAGCACTGAGAACTTCCAAGTGTCTCGCCCGTGGCAGATTTCCTCCTCAATACAGCACACTCAAAACACATTTGCAATACCCTCAAGGGGCGAACACAGCGTATGTTCCAATGATTTTTGGAATAGTGCATACTGACAGCACTGTTAGTTTATAGAAGAGTTTAATGGGTAAAGGTTAGGTTTGGTTCCTAGAAGGATCAGCATAATTCACCTCTGCTACTGGGATGCTGTGTCCATCACTAAGAGGCAGGAGCTGTTGCACTACACGATTACCAGAGTTATGAGGTATTGCAAAGAGAAGTAATTTCCCTAACTCTGTCTGGTAGCAAGTAAAAATACTGAAACTTTTTAAATTGATACTTAAAATAATGTAAGAACTCTTTGTAAAGAGTGCTGGTTTCCTCCTAATGAAGTAATTTAATGCATGATGGGGTAATTTTCTATATTTCAGGGTAAGACATGGCTAATCTTGCCAAGGAGCCTCCCTACATTTCTGCTTAAAATAAGAATCCTGCTGTTAGACAAGTGGCAACTATTTCCCATTTGTTTGTTTTCAATGCCATCATTTCACATAAAGAATCCAAAATCTGGGACTCCTATTTATTTTGGAACAAGCACCACTGAAAACTTTAATGATTGATCTCTCCTCTTATTTTCAGTGCTTAAAGTAAGGTGGTTATTGCTATTCTGCAACTTTAAAAAGGAAAACTGTTGAGAAAAATCAATCATTAAAATGTTATTTTGTGCTATTTCTGAGGAGAAAACCAGAGTTTCAGGTGATCTGTCATTCTACTGCAGAAACTATAGAGTTGAGAGGAAAGAGACACTACCCTTGTCATTTTTTTTGTTGAAAACTTTGGAAAATTGTTAACGTTCAAGGAAAAATATTTAATTTTCACAAGGCAAAATAAAATTAATATATAAATTTTCATTCCTAATTAAGGAACTGAAATCTGCCAATAGATTTTTAACAATGAAGCGGAACACGGCTAAAAATATCGCAACCAAAATAAAAGCCCTTCCTTTCCATTTCCACTGCCAAAAGCAAGCACCAAGGAAGCTCACCTCACTTTCCCAGCACAGACTGGGCCTGCAGACAACCTGAGCGTGAATCACAGGAATGTTAACACCTCGGCTCCATGCTGTGCTACCTTTTCCCCTCTACTGCAGCTCTACAGTGTCTTCTCACCTCTCTGGCAAGGGGCTGGATCCCTTTCTTACGCTCTTTAAACAGGGGAAGGTGTTTTGCTTTCTGCTTTTTACCAGCAAAGCCTGTGGACCCAACCTTTGCATTCCACACAAGAAGATGGGCACTCTCCCAAAGTGCATCCACTCTGACTTTTGCTACTCAGGCCGTCACTCTTGCCTAGATTCACATTTTGTTTCACACCATGCCAAACAGTATGCATAAATGCTAACTAGGAGAACAAGCCATAGTTATTTTTCCTGGGCATTTGTTTCATTTCAAATAAATAGAAAAACATTTACATTAAAAGCATATGAACATATTTTTTAGTCTGGAAAAAAAAAAAACCCACCTGTGGTCAACACATCAGTTAAAAATGTCAACTTGAAACCTGCGTCATAAAATGTAAAATTCACTCAAGACTACTAATTACCTCAAAAGTTTATATTTTTATGGTTTAGGAAAAAATACTTCATTATGTCACTCACATTTGAAGAAAAAAATAAAAGTAGCAAAGTCTTCAATTTAATTACTGAAGCATTTTGGTCCTCTTGGTACAGCTGGTTAGTTCAGGATAACTTTTTGTTTGGGTTTTTTTGTTTTTGTTTACAAAGTCTCATTCTTCCTTTTGTACATCTGTTGCAGAGGAGGGTTGTGGTCCATTTGACCTAGAAACTTTGGCAAAAGGAGTAAACATATTCACAAAGTTGACATTGCTTTAAAAGCTGGTGACAATAGGCTTTTTAGCATGTTATCTCTGATCCCCTGCACAGTACACTGCTATGTTTTCTGGTGTTTGGTATTTCAACTTTTGGTGTTACGCTTTCATTGCTTTACCTTTGCTCTGTTAATCCAAACATGGCAAAAGTATTTTAAAAGTTGATGCTGTTTACAGTAAAAATAAGTTATTTAACCATAGAAAAGGAACAAAAAATCCATTTAAGTTGGCAAGTCATTATAAACTTTTACATACACATTTGTCTACACTTGATTTCTCCCCCCTCCCCCTTTTTTTTTCTGATACTGGAATCATGATTAATGGCTCAGGTGACAGAAACATCTAATGACCCTAATTCTGTAGTGCAAATAAACCATACACGTTTGTGCTGAATTGAAAAAAAAATTAAGGGCCAAGTGACTTTCATTTTACACAAGTTGTGTCCATGGGAAAATATGGTGAGATGAATAGAATTTGGCCTTAAGAGTTAACAACTACATTTTTTTAATTGTGTGCTGCAACTAAGAACTGTAAAAAGTGCCTTCTGTATGTTTAAGTGCTTAATACAGGCAGAATGTAAAAGGTTTCATTTCCTGTAGAAAAGTAATACAGGCAGTTTTAAGATTACAAGTTTACCTTTGGTTTGTATAAAAAAAATTATCTAATTAACAGAGCCCCTGGAAGCAGGAAACAGACAAACGTAGGAAGGGGGTGATGCTCTAATCTTTGAAGGCTACTCTGGAAATATGTTTGTGTACTAAAGGTACAGCTAAAACATGAAAGAATTCTTCACAAACAGTTCCCTGTTTATTTGTGCTGTCAAAAAGAAAAAAAGGCATTTTCTCTTTTTCTACTTAAAATAAGAGGTAGAGACTTTCCACAGGGGCACTTTGGGCCTAAAGAAAACATCAGGAAACTGAAAAGCTGCAGAACACTAATGGGAATATGTTCCAGTAAATCCCTCTAATTTTGTTATTTGAAGGCTTGATTCTCATCAACACTACAAATCTTTCAATACCTACTTGTCAAGAATAATAGTTAAGAATACAGTTGTGAGATTTAAGCTTTTTAAAAAGACAAAAAATAAAGCTGAAATTAAATAATAACGAAAAGAAGTTTTTGAATACCAATGAGTCAAAACGTTTCAGAATCCGAATCATTTTCATTGTACCCATCCTCTGTTCCTACGTTATTACTCAAGGGCTTATTGAAAGAGTTAATGCTACCCATACTGGAGCCATCGCAGAGATGTGTCCTGCCCAAATTGTCTTTTTTAAAACAAGCGAAGTTGAAAGCCGTCACTGAACTGGAAGGAGAAAAAGGCATCATGGTAGCCAAAATGAGTGCCAGGCAGTCAGCCACGTCTTTGTTAGGAGCACAAGCCAGGGCTGGCGTATGACCTGGGCACAAACGCAGACAAGGCAATGGTTAGTACTGAGCTACCGGGGGCAGCACCGAGCATTCCTCAGATACATCTCTAGGGACATCGGAGCGGGAGATGTACGGCCGGTTACAGTCATGCCAGGCAACAGGGGTGTTACTCATTTCACATTAGACATGCTGGGAACATACACACTCTGGGGGGGCATTTAAATCACCGGGACCACAACAAGCACTGTTTTTTTAAAACCAGGCAAACAGACTTCACGATTTGAATAAAAGCACTTGCTAAACACAATTCTACAGCACGGACAGTATGGTGAATACAGAACACGGGGGGTTACAGCAACAGGGACAGAAACTGGCTTCAGTTTCTGTGCGTATGAATGAGTCTCATTCTGAGAACAACGACTTCCATTAGAACATAAAAGACATTGGTTTAAAAATATTTTGATTTAATAAGCAAATGATTTTAAAAGACTGATCAGCTGAGTATCTACTCAACTCGGAGAGTAGTTTATTTAGGAATTAAGTTATAAAAGAATTAGACCAGCGCACAGGGTACATGGATAGCAGGTATGACTACATGGATGCTTAGTTACCCAAATTTACATTGTGTTAGAAGAATTAATTGCTGTATTCAGCAAGCATGGCATTTAAAATACATGACACTTTAAATACAAAGCTAATATTATTTCAGTGTCAGTAAATTGAAGGACTGGGGAGCTATTAGAAGCTTGTCTTCACTGCAGTTTAACTTGGCTCCTGTCCAAGGGCTGCCCCTAAAGCAGTTCTTCACGTACCCGAAACCTTGGAAGCCACTGTGCTCGTTACACTTGCTGTCTGTACATTTTACAGGCTACTGTGCAGTACTCCAGCACTTTCCAACAAATCCTCCTTTATGGTCAGAGCTGACAAATTCTTTGGCAGCTGGCTAAATCTTAAGTGCTGCAGCACGAGTAATCTGAGGCAGTGACCATTACTGGTACCTGCTGCTTCAAGTAATCCAAGAGCACCTGAAGCATACATGAATTTGGTGGGAAAACAAGAGTACAGTTCTGTGCACAGTTAAGCACTGACTGCAGTCAATGTATTTCTTCTTCCACTGAGTTCCAAGCATTAATATTCTTCAGAGCTGTACTTACACAAAGATTGTACTTAAATGTTTCTGTTTTAAACTGCGTAAAATGGCTCTGTTTTAAACTTGTTCCTAGAAACAACTACAATTAGAAAAACTAAATGTGTATAAAATTTGAACTTCATTTTCATTTCTTACCTACATACAAATTAGCTGGATCTGTATGTACACTTTTAAGGATAAAAACTGTTATTAGAACCTAGCCTGGTTGCTTTTTCTGTTCCCTATCTCCACAATGAGGTTAGGGTCAGATGACTTCAGTGGAACTCATTCATGCAAGTATAGCTAGATGGCATTTAGTTTATAGTAAATACTCACCACTCAGTTCTTTTCATCCATAGATTTCAAATGTCTTGCAATGATAGGTGAGTATTATTATTGTTACTTTACAGATATGGAAAGATGGAGGTACCAAATTGTTACATTAATGACATTAAGTTAGTATTGTAAGAAAGACCAACTTATTTCAGGAGGATATTTTTTTAAATTATAATTTTAGACTCACATCTCTCTATAGGCTTTATAATGTTTAGGGAAGGACTTCACTGAAGTCTGAAACAAAATTATTAAATTCATTAACTAATCATGTATTTTATGAGCTACAGTAATTTAATTGCATCTTGGATTAGGTCAGATAAATGGCAAGCACAAGGTTTGATCTCAGAATGAACTGGGACACACTCAAACATATGTTGATGGTTTTCTTCCTACCCATTAAAACATGCGCTGATTGAATGCATAATCCTTAATTCTTCTGCAAGGCGTCAGAATTATCCGGTGCCACTTGCATGTTTAGGAAATTCAAGTTACCACTGCACTCAAGCATTAAAAAAGACTAGCTGTTGACAGTACATGCAAAATGAACAGTAAAAGGGACCACTGTGATGTTTAGAATACATTTTTATATTAAAGAAAAATAAATAGTATCTTTTTTATGTTTTTAAATAGGTACTCACACAACTCATTGTCTGTTCTTGGAAGGATAAAAGCATCAGTGAAGTCTATCATCACCTTTTAAGTCTATTGCTTCGGTCTGTTGTAAAATTACCTGGTGGGTCCTACTGAAGACTGTCAAAGTATATTATTTACTTACCATTTTCATCTACTGCTAGGACACATGCCCCTTTGGCCAGCAATTCTTCAACCACCATCTTTAAGCCGTTTCGTGCAGCAATATGGAGAGGTCTACAAAAACATAACAACTAAATTCAAGTTCAATTTAAAACAGATTTTCTAAACAAAGTTAGGTAATGCTTAAAGTATACCCAGCATCTGAAAGAGAATGTTTTCCTTCCTGGGATCATTAGAATTATATTGTAGACGCTAAATTATATTGCAGCCTTTGAAATAATCATCTTATACCATATCTATAAAACATATGTGCAACCACACAAAGATGGCTAAAATCTAAAGCCTTTCTTTTAAAAGTTCATATTTTTGCACTGTTTGCAGCACACAATTGACATTTAAAAGGAAAATGAATCTAAGGCTGAAGAAATACCTGTGTTCCATCCCTAATTCTGGCTACTACAGACTGTTCAGAATCATTGTATTGCCTTTTTATCCTTGAATATTCGATTGTTAATCTCTGTTATTGCAGAGCAGCTGGAAATTAAAAGTAACCACTGTTTTTCTCCTTTCCTGGCCCAACACCCAGTGCTCCTGTTTGGGGACATTAACGGGACAGGAAAAACATTTTCATATTGGAAGAGGGTAAAATGGGCTAAGACAGAATGAATTCTTCTGCAAGCACGAGATCATCTGCCACCTGAACTCCAGGTTGAATCTCCTGCAGTGGGATTCCCCCGTGCAGGTCAAACAGCTGCAGCTGATAATGTGTGCTATGGACAGGAGTTACACGTACAGTATCACCTAAAAAACTCTCTGGAAATTAAATGTACCACCTTAAGTCTAAATAAATTATTTCAATTTAAGGTGAAGCTCAAAAAGCTAGAAAATGTCAGATGTATAGTTACGCATTCACGTGATTAACAGACATTTTGATATAGTCGTCAAATAAATGACTTCATATAATTTTTTCCACCAGATCATGTATAGAATTGACATCAATAGAATCAAAATTAAAAGACAAAATGCAATACAATTCTGGTCTTTTTTAAGGGAATGCATTCAAAAAGATTAGAAATTAACTTTACTGTTCTATGAAAAAATCTGAGACATGAATTTGAAATGCTAAATTGGAATCTTGTCGTAAATCAACTGAACTTGAGAGGATTAGGCTATACTTACGTCTGCAATGCATTATTTTTTGCATTAATAAGGCTCTGTTCTTGTATCTTGTCAAGTATTAACAAGGCACATTTTTCATGACCCTGTAATCAGGGAAAAAAACCCAATATAGCGTTAATTCACTGAGGATTTTGAAATTGAGGCAAAAGAAATGTTACATAATAAAATGTTACATAATAAAAGTGAAATTTAATAACTCAATTTGAAATACAAAACATGCTGCTCAGTAAGATTGTGCAGAAGGTGAACTATAGGAGCCTTAAAATACTATTTTTGAACCGCCATGGCTGGGATGTTTTAGCACATTCAGAAAATTACACATTCACCTGTCTTCCAACACTTCATTCATTAAATATGAATTCATTTCCTCAGCTTTCAGAGAGTACTGCTGTTTTTCTTGAGAGAGCATTCAGTGGCTAATTTATCAGAACTATCTAGTGACATAGAATGGTTTCATCTCAGAAAGCAGTAATGCGCTGAGTCTTTAAATGCCTTTCTGTATTATTAATAAGCTACTACAAAACCCTGTCAGTGTGATAGAGCTCTAACAATGAATCTTTGGGAATAACACTGATCCAGGCCTTATTTCTGATCTTGTTTCAGCACAGCAAGTTGCAGATGCTGAGCCTACAGTCCTGGCAGGTGGAACCTTGGCCTGAAGGACCTTGAGAATTCAGCAAAGGCTCATGTGTCTCCAGAAGCTGGAATAATACAATCAAACTGGAATCCAATCTGTGGGTAGGAGCAAAAGAAAAGGCCCAGGAGAGGGAATCCTGTGGGCATTTTTTCTTGCAGAAACAGCAGTAGCAACTGGAATTAAGAGAAAGAGGGGGTAGGAAAAGACACCACCACCAGTCTAATCAATGCCTCTGGTTTTACTGCTACTCCGTCAAGGGAAAATTTTGGGTTCCTTCCACAGAAATTGGAGAATAAGAAAAAATACTTCTATTTTTATTTTGCTACCAAACCTGTTAAGCTATTTTACACTGAGATTATCTGGTAAAATCTTACAGGGTTTCCTTTACTTCTCTTAGTGTCACTTGCTTATGTTTCAGTTGCTGTAAGAGGTATCCCTGTTTCTCCCAAACTTCGAAACAGGCTTGAGAGAAAGCTTGGAACAAGTTCCCTTTCTCATGACAAGTTTGGCCACCACATTTCCATTGCAGAAAAAAACTTGGGAGCATAAACACACATATACATTCACACAGATTGTGATGAGCAAAAAGCATTGAGAGGTCTTCAACTTACTTTACTGCTAGCCAAGTGCAAAGATGTATTTGACTCCTTATCTTTTAATGTCAGGTCAGCCTTGGCAATGTTCACCAAAAAGTCTAAGGTATGGAGTAGAAATCAATGAACAAACCCAATGGGCAGATGAACATGTCAAAACAGAAGAAAAAACATTACTATTTCAATATATGTGTGCATACATGCTAATCAATTAAGCTTTATAACATGGAGTGAAATTAGTGAATAAGAACAGACTGATCTTGTGCAGTTACTCAGCAAGCAAAGTCAGAGCTAACAGCTTATTCACTGTGCCCCAAACTGTCAAACGTATATTAATTTTAATTTATTTATGAACTTCCCTATTTGCAGATCAGCAAGTTTTGCCTGAATCACCTTCTGCTGAGAACAACTGTGAATCCTGCTCTGAGAGGACTAAGTGGATATAAAGAATTTGGGGTGCAGCCTGTGCTGTTGAAGCTAGAGAAAAGGGAATACTCCAAAGACAATAGGTCCCAAATCTGTATGCCTATAGCACATAGTCTAGCCCGGGAAAAGCAGCTGCTGATAGCTGCCATTTCAAAAACAGGGCTTCCTATAATAGAGGACAGAAAAAGTTTACACAATCCTTTTCACACATGCAGCTTTACTGCTCTATAAAATCAAGGAAGCAAACAGGAGAATAGAATTCCTACTCCCCTTGTGCTCTTTACAGTGTGATCTTGGGAGGAAATAAGACTCAAATTTGTTATTGCAAATGTTCACCAAGGCCGCTGAGAAGAAAAAGTACTTTTTTTAGAGGTGTAAAGGTAGCTTCATACAGAAGCATATTAATTTATTTTCCTCTCTTAGTTTTCACAGGATAAAAAGGATGACTCATTTGGGATAGTAACTGCAGTAGCACTCTCCCTTCAGGACTGTGAGAGGCAGGGATGTCCTTACCTACAGCCCCTACGTGGCCGTTCTGAGCTGCCATCATGAGCGGGGTTTTCCCCGCGTGATCCGCAGCGTTCACTTGTGCGCTGTGGCTCAGGAGGAGCTGGAGGCACTCCACGTGATCGGCGAAGGCTGCGGCGTGAAGGGGCGTTCTGGGGGAAAGGAACACGGCCACAGCTTTTGCTAAAGAATCACGAGAGTCACGTGTGCCCACTTTCCCAAAAACCACAAAGTGCAAATTTTTTTTTTTCCTGCGAAACTTAAAGTTATCACCTGGAGCAAGTTATAGTAGCAGCACCTTAAGTAAGTTAAATAATATTTACAGTCTCTGTCCTGGGAAGCAGGAAGGTGGATATAACAGTTTAGAGATAAGACACTGTGAAGAATCTCATATTAGCAGCATATTTATTTTAACAGAACATACTGCCTAACACGAAAAGCAGTACAATCCCTCATTCTTATTCCTGTGATTTATTTTTTTTTAATAAGCCTCAGATGGGAAGAACTATCAGAAAAGAACAGATCCATTACTTAAAAAAACTAAAATATTTTAAGTTATATTCAAAGATACTGCAGGAACAGCACTACTCTAAAAGGCAGAAGGAATACAATCCACTTTGAAGGCTATCAGTTTCTACAAGACTGGGACACCAGAAATCGTTTGCGGTCGCCCTTTGGCATTTTGGGTCTGAAGTGTGACTACTAGAATTGAAAACACAGTTGGTACACAACCCAGCTTAGTGTTACTTCAGTTTTGCTTATCAGTAAAGGTGAGATGGTCTTACCCTTACACGATTAAGTAATCACCATTACTGAGGGTATTAAATTTGTTTTAATCAACAAATTTGTTTTAATCAACAAAACTGAATATAGTTTTTAGAATTTCAGACATTTTACTAAATATTTATATACAATGAGGAGATTATCAATGTGACAAGTGAAGGATTTGGCTGAATGCATAGCTCTTGCTGTGTCAGTATTATTTTGCTGCATACACATTTTTCAGTTGTGTGCACTAAGAATGCAAACATAACATGAAAACTTTTAATGAAATACTTTTCTATATGTAAATAGTATCACTTCATTTAGCAAAGAGAAATGTGTTTAAATATTTAACAAAGAAAACAGGTTCAGGGAAACAGCCTATAGTCATAGCTGTTCTAAACAAACAAAATACTATTTCTTTTGGGTTTCTTTTCATGTGTGCCATGACACTGAATACTTCATCACATTCTTGCTTCAAGTGAGCCACCATTTAACTGTGCTGCAGTGCAAACTGCTGTCTGAAAGAGTCAGCATGACACGTCTTAGCTCAGCCATAACAGATCAGGATTAGTTCCAGGGGTTCAGAAAGAACTATGAAAAATACTGAATGGATTCATGAAATGCAATTTTTTTAAGAAACTATTACCTTCCTTTGTCATCTTCACAATTAACAATGCTGGCATCGATGGCTCCAATGAGTAGTGATGCACAGTTTTCATGATCATTGATTCTGCCAAAGAAAATACATTTTCAAAAAGGTAATAAGTCTTCATATTTTTTCACTTTGCAATATTAATTTACTTCACTTCCCATTAATATTTTTTACTGGTTATTTCCAAGTTACCCTACAAGCCTTTGTCTTAATGCTTTCAGTCACATTTCTGCATATTCATCATCTTTCCATTTAACCAGACTGCATCTGCTACTATGGATTTCAGTCTCTAAAGCAAAGCTGATCCTTAATTCATTATGCATAAAGGTAATTTCAAAGCCCAACACAAACCGAGGACTAAAACCTTAATATCTTAAAATCCTTAGTCTGTATGTCCAACACACCTGGATCTGGAAAGCACTCAATCACTGATACTTACATGTAGAAAGATTTATTCTAATGTTTAAGGTACTGAAACCCACATACCTTCCAACTCATACATTTAGTACTTTGATTTGGTGGATGTATTCAATTAATACTTTTTCTGATTATTGCTAAATTGTCTCATTTCATTATGAAAATGAACAGTAAAAGTACTGGACACAAAATATAGCTAACACACTTCCACATTGCATTAGCAGCTGTTTTCATTTTAAATTTACATACATATTTAAGCACATGTTAACAGTTTTGAGAACTGCATACTCTTTTAAAATAAACATTGAAAATTTTTTTTCAAAGCCATCACTAGAAATTCTGATTTAAAATACTATGTTTCAGCCACAAAGGATTTTAAGTGGAGTAAAAACAGTGCTTCCAATATGCTTTTATTTCTCTAATACATTGGCTTTTTATAATTTCAAAGTTTGATACATGACAAGTTACTTTCCTACTTCCTAATGATGTGAAGGAAAGCCTACTCAGTAATAACTTCTGTCATTACTTCTGAAAGACGTTCATTCTTCTAAGAGAACAGAGAACAGAATACAGTTGTTCTAATTATTGGCAGGATTTGGGAAGGTTTGCATTTGTCTTTAGAGCACTTAATTCCTTACTCTGATGGTTTACACATTTTAATAAGCACGTTACATCCTACATACTAATCTTGCATTTTTTTGTAAAATGCATTTGCAATTATGTTTTGCTCTATTAGCACCCTTTCTGCATGAAAACATACTGCTTTCTGTGAATAGGATGTGTCTAAAGTACATGCATAACTCATAATAGCAAACACTTTGTTGTTGTTTGTAAGTAATTTGAGAGCTTTGAATACAGAGTCTGCCTGTAAAGCTGATGGATCCCTTTGGCAATGACCTGGGTAAGAAGTCCCAAACCCTCAAGACATGAGATTATCTCAGAAGTGAAAAAAAAAAGACCATGAAGAAAGTCAGACTGGAAATCACTTCTCTGAGGATGTGTTGCAAAACATATGGCCTGCACAGAACACCATTCTAGCATGACACAGATTGTCATTTTAAAGGTTGTCCTTCATTAAGGTTTTGTTCCTGTGCTAAAATAGAATCATCTTCATTCTGACAAATTTATTTTAGCCACTGCATTTTTCAAAGGAACCTCCAAAGGCTATATTTACACAGACCAAGGCACTATAGCCCAGGCCATGGCCTCAGAGTGGAAGAGCTATTAAGTTCCACCCTATGTGAAGAAATGGCCTAAGTCTGTAATTGTAAGGAAAGGAGAAGAAACTCTAAAGGAACAGAAATACAGATAATATACTTACAAGTCAGCATTTTACCAAAAAGCTGAGGGTTATGCAAAAAATATAGTCTTTATTCTACCACTTTTTAAGTAGAAGTATAAGGACAATGTTATGGTCAGCTTTAAAACTATTTGCTCATGCAAATAATCTCAAAAAAGCTAACTTTCTTCTCATACTGCTACTTTTTGCAGACATATCCTAAAGCAACATCTGCATTTGTTACTGGAGATTTCTACTTACACAGCACAGTGCAATGGAGAGAAGCTATTACCATAGAATTTGTGGAAAAGTTTTTGTTCCAATAGTACCTCTATGCAGTTTTCATGACCTATAAGAGATCAGATATTTCACAGTGTTGCACAAAGCAGGTAATTCACTTAATTATATTAGGTTTATACAGGTTAGACTTTAACACTTTAAGTTCAAAGTTGAATACAATGTGTAAATAAGCTGTTATGCAACAAAACAGGAGATTTTTTTTTTTTTATGGCAGCAGCAAGATAGATCCAGGCCATTATTAGCACTTATGGAAAAAAAGAGGAAAGAAAGAGTCTCTTTTTAATATATGTTGCCTTACAACAAATGATCCAAATGACGATTCTGAGAAGCTTTATTCTTATGTTAAGCAACAAACTCAGATTATCCCGTTTAGAATAATCAGTTCAGAATATCCACCTATTCACATGGCCACTTGCATCAATAAATAAGGAGGTGACACCTTAAAGGAACATTCCTGGTCCCACAGAAATCAACTTCATCATTGACATGAGTAACACCAGAATTTCACCCGGCCTTCTTGTGACTTGGAGCAAATGAGTTGCAAAGTCACTGGGAGGTATCACTGGAATTTCCCTGGCTTCTGAACTGAAGGATGCACACAGCAAATGCTACCTACAGAGAGCACACAGAGCTCTGGGAGATAATTTGCCTCTTCAAGTCAAGCTCCTGAAAGGCTTAAGCTGCTTTGTTAACGTTTCCCTAAAACTGAGGCCGCCATTTGAACTTGGCAGTAGTCCACAGGGAGAAGCTTACCATTGTAACAAGCCCAGTGCAGTGGTGTGTAACCTTGATTATCTTTCAGACTGCAGTCTTCCTCAGCCAGTGCAATCTGCAGTAACTCATTCAGCCAAGTGGCGTGACCCCGAGCTGCTGCAAAGTGCAGGGGTGTTCTGCCTCTGGCATCTTTACACAGAATAGAGACTTCTTTCTCTAACAGCATCTGAACACATTCTTCGTGCCCAGTCATAATCTGATAACAAAAAAGTGAGTGAAGAGGTTGACATAATACAGATTCTTGCCCAGGAAATATGAAATATGATTGATGCCTGTGAACATGAAATGGTCTGGATGGGATTCAGCAGGCAGAGATAACAGCTCACTTGCTGAACTGCTCACTGCAATAATCATAAAATTCTATATAAATATCATCTCTTGTATCAGCTTCACATTGGATAAAAAGCTAGACTTAGCTAGGGAAATCTATCTTAGTCTAGCTAGACTAGAAAAGATTAGATCTGCCTCAAGTTTCACAGCTTCTAGAAAACTTAAGGCTTACCTACTTATACCATTGCAAGAAAAATGAAAGTAACAGCTGGCCAGTTCTTTTAAAGAAATTATTTTCAGAATTCTTAAGTACTCAGTTATAAGAGTAATGATTGCTATGATAAAGTGTCTAGAGCCAAGAAAAAGTGGTCTAATCACTATTTCACCTAATTAATTAAAGCAAATGTGAAATAAAGTCAAAAGCAGAGCACTACTGAGAGTAGATCTGTCCTGCTTTTTATGTCATTGATTATGGTTGGTCACGTTTCCAATCATCCATTCCAGTGTTCTCCATATTTAAATATCCCTATATGTATGAGTGAATTGTAGTCATAGTAAAACAAATAATTAAGAATCATAAAAATTAAGTCACCCCTCGATGTAAAGCTGTGCATCCCAGGAGATCAGCTGCATCTACAGATGCTTCTTTTTCAAGTAATAAAGAAACAGCATCAACATGCCCATAAGCCACTGCAAGCATTAGTGGAGTTCTAGAAAAAAAAAACAAACCAGTCACAGCTATAAAATGACATACTATGTCATACTATAAATGCCCCTACTTACTTACACAGAGAGAGAAATCGGGAAGCCCTACATTTCTCTCCATTCCTACCCATAAACCTTTTTTTTTTCACCATGCTTATCCATATGGCACCCAAGTGAAGATCTTCTGTATGAAATTATTAAGATGTTTAACAATCAACTGCCACGACTAAAATAGAAACAAACCCATTTTTAAGCAGTTTACAGAGTAACATCGTTAAGACAATCTGTTCTCCTAATAACCCACAATTATTGTCATCTCTGGTGACACATGAGTTTTGCAACACCCAAGTTTTGTGAATGAATGTCCCTGCTAGTTACCAAGATGACAATGACCTAAAGCATTTCTTCTGCAAAACTGCACAATTGCTTAAAGGGGATGAAGGGGCACAAGGAAACTATTCAAGCCAAACTTTGGACTAACATATCTTCCATTTTTTACTGAAAGAGACTTATTTTCCTTCTATTTTTAGGCAAGACTAATACCATTTAAAATTATATGTGCAGACATTATATGTACAGCATAAGATGTTCCATACAACCCAGATGAATTTTTTAAACCGTTCACACTTTCACTTTAAAAATACACTTTATTGTCTCTTTGCAACTGTCATTTAACAAGCTGTAAAGTTTTTGTAGGAACATCTCCGATGAATGTGTCACCTCAAATAAACACTATGTTCTACTGCACCAGCCTAACATATCATGCAAACCCTGAAACAGCAACATTTTAGAAAGAAAAAGACTCTACAGAAACATCTCAGGGGCTTGTTAGTTTTTATTGAATCTGGTCCTCAACATCTATAAATTTAAACTATGAAGCAGAGGCTAAGATTAATGATTAGTCCTTTCCACATGGCTTAGATCAACTGAATACATACTTTGTAATCTCTGCCAAATTCTATGAGGAGAAGTGCAGGAAATACAGTATTTCAAATAAATAGTTTTTTTTTCCTGAGAAATATGAGATGCTATTTGAATTGCAGAGCTAAAAAAAAAAAAACTTACTGTCCTTTGGCGTCTGTCACATCAGGGTTGTCTGCAACTTCTAGCAACAACCGTAGACAAGGTGTATGGCCATTAATGACTGTAAAGAAAAACAAGTATGTTTAATTTCAGATACTTTTCCACTGGAATGCTTATGGATAAAAAATTTTCTTTACAGAAAAGTCCACAGTATAAGAGATCAGTATTCTCCCAATTTTCATTTAAATTCATTTCACTCGTGCCAGTGAAATGGTGAGCTGGTTTTTCCCTGACCTCAGTAAGAGAAGGATTAGTTCTCTTAAGATACAAAAATCCCAAATGAGTAAAACAGAAATCATGATTTTCACTACTGAGAAGATTTCTACTAAACCAGACAGTATTTCAAAATCCCCCAGACTGAGCAGGCACACAAGGTTTGGAACACAGTAGAAGTATGTCAGCAAGGTTCCTTAATTTTATGTGCACTGTACAAGCAAGTACTTCAGTACTGCTATCAAAAAAATAAACATCTGCAAAGAATGACCAACTATAGAAATGTCATATTCATGAAAGCACATAACACCAGGGACTAAAATTCCCTTTGAGTTTTTCCATTTTATCAAAAATAATACTTACCAAAAACGTTTGGGGGTTTATTTTTGTTTTGTTTTTTGGTGATAGAGTTTATTTTGGGGTTTTTTTGGTTGGCTTTTTTTGGTGTTTTTTTTTTAATGTAACCCATTGCTGCTGGAAAACAGCTCTGAGTTACTAATTTTGCAGGGTTTGACACTGAACCCCATCTGTCTGTCAGTTGGCTTAAAGGCTTCAGCCTTTCATGAAATGAAGAGACGAGTATTTTCTTCTTTGAAAAACAATTCCTGTGCTCAGTAGATACGTGTGGTGTTCTTATTACACCAAGTCATGCATTCACACTGCCCACACCCTGTGGGCTGAGGCAAAACCCTTGGACACCACCTATGTCACATCACTCTGGCAGAGAAATGGGCACACATCATCACATTTAAATTATTCATCCAAAAATGGTCTTAGTTGCTCTACCCATAAAATTAAAAGACATTTTTAGTTATTTACCACTAAGTAATGCCATATACGTGACATGTAAACAGTTCTGCAGGGCAGATGAGTCACTGGCTTAGAGGGGAAAAAAAAAAAAAAAGATCTGTTCTTTCTTCCAGCAGTAGGAAGAGAAATCTTAACTTGTTCACAAAGACATCTGAAAAGGATTTTGGTAAACGAGTTTTAGAATAGATACTCACAGAAACTCCTAGGTGCTGACCTAGCAATTGCTAAGCATTGCAGAGCCTGCAGGGAATGTTAGTTTTGCCGACAGAGCTACAACACTAACACTAGGGGAACATTTGCAATGGATTCCCCAGGCTAGCCAGAGGACAGGCTGGTGGTATTAAAATTATACAGGGAACATATAATTTAGGTGAAGGAAATTCTCCATGTTATGAGGTCAGAGGAAGCCTATTCCCTAAGAGGACAGACAGCAAAAAGAAACACTTCATTAGGCGAGTTCTCTACTAAAGTCACAAATCCCTTTACTGAACGGAATTCCGGAGAATCCCATCATCCAATTCACCACTTCAGATCTCCTCAGCTTTGTGTTCAGCAATTGTGCTGGTGTAATTAGAAGGAATGAGGGTAGACAAGTTTAAGGGGATGGGCACACATTCCTTCTTGTTTCTTTCCAGTGCACAGTACTGCATGTGCAAGTAGTGCCCTTTGTGCACTGTCACTCGAGGGATTAATTCAGCAAGAATTCTGTTCGATTTCTGAAAATATGCCATGACCTCCTACACTTGCACTGCAAATACAACATTCCGAATGCTGCAGCAGCTCCAGGCCGAGTTCCCGACAGGTGGCACCAGTTTTTGCTAAAACACTCCTCACCAAAGTGTATCATTATGAAACAGCACCATGAAAATCATCACGTTGCAAGGGGCTGTTTATAGTAGCTGTGGGTAGAAGCTTTACTCCAGAGCTAATTTCCACAGAGCTCTGCATAGCTCTTGAGTGGAAGGTTCTAAGTGTTGTCTTAATGGATATTTACCCAAAGTGCACTTAACTCACAGTTGAAAGCTTCCCAATTCATGAGGGTGACGAATGTCCTTTACTAAGAGTTCAAATATTCAACCTGTTTTTGCAGTATTTTCCCTTCTGCTTAAGGTACATGTACTCTTTAGTGTCTCACTCCTGGGTGTAGGATTTTTTTCCCCTTTTTTCTTCATTATTTGGGGGGGGGGGGGGGTGTTTTTAATACATCTCTAACTTATTTTGCTTCACTGCAGATGTAAAGAACATTTTAATTTTTATCCCTGGAAATGTTTCTTAATCTGAGAAGCAAAAAGTATCACAGACCAGAAAAGTCTACAGTACTACAGTGATGGGGGTGATTTAAAAAGATATTAAAATCGGGGGGAAAGCCCACAGTCTGAATTTGTATGAAAGTAAGAAATGTGTGTAGTAAAATAACACCTTCTGGTCAACAAATTTACTCCATTCTACTCCACAGATTTATTCAAAAAATTCATATTTCAAGTCAGAGCTGCTAACCATTTAGTTTTCCCAGTACTGAAGAGCCCTTACATTTCAGCTGTGACAACTAGAAACTTATGTCACTATAACCACATTTTTAAATAAATGCAAATCATTGCTATAGTGATGATGTAACAGAAAAAGATATGTTTGAAGTAACTACAGAAAAGCTATTGAACAACATAGCTCAGTCTTGTGGTAGCACTGATATTAATTTAAATTAATTAAACCATCAGTATTTATCATGGGGAGAAATGTGCTCAGTTCTGATGCAAAACTGAAGAAGCCAGAAAGCATTTTTAGTATGCAGTTGTCTGAAGGTATTTCCTTCAGACAACATTGATAATAGTCCTTTTGACTTTATATTTTTATGATCACACACAGAGAATAAACTGGTACTAGAGGATATATATGCATTTTAATCTAAGCAAGATTAAAAGATAAACAGAAAGACAATTAAGTCTGGTCCTGAATTAATTATCCATGTGGTATTAATTTTCCTTCCCACTAGAGGCCACTGCTACCCTGTACAGAGCTCCTCCAGGAACAGCAGAGGAGACACGTTCCCTTTGGCACCTCCAGATATTTACCTGACAGGTACATATCCAATAACAACCTTCAAATAAATAATAAAGTCTACATTTCCCAGTTAATTATGCATGTTACATAATAAACACCCCACACATGAGGAGTGGAGCGGGCTCCCAGCAAGTGCAAGTTCACAAGCTCAGGAGTAGGAGGAGGTCTGAGAGGAGGCGGTGAATTTCCACAGTGTTGCCACTGCAAAAGGCTGCAAGTTTTGAACACCAGGATAATTTCATCACCAATCAGAGCCCACATGTATTTTTCAACCTTTCTTCCAAAGGAGAAACCGTGAGGCAAGTGTTCCCTCCTCCCCTGATTTTTTGGCTGAGGAACCATTAAGAGAAGGCATCACAAGGGAATCACCACACATCTTAAAGTGTAGTTGGTAACAGAGAGGTATGGTAAAGAAAAGGCAAGCAGGTAAGGGCAGAGCAGTAGTGGTGTGGAAAATATGGGATTCTGTGTGAGGGAGGACTGAACCACAGGGACAGAGAAAAAAAAAGACCAATGAAATGGAAGATAAATGGTTTAACTGTAGGACCTCAGAAAACAAGCATCAGTCCTCAGTACATATGAAAATCTCCTTCCTTTTAGAAATGTGCACAGTGATAATAGGTAGGTAAAGATAACTGCTTCCGTGTGGTAGGGTTTATACCACAAGTGTAACATAAGATCACACTCACCTGAGGCATGGAGGGGGGTCCTTTTGGTGACATTGTCTTTTACAGTGACAGAAGCACCCTGGCTGATGAGAGCTTCCACACACTCTGCATGTCCTTTAAATGCAGCCAAGTCCAAAGCAGTGCGTCCCTTCTCATCCTTAATATCCAGATCTACCAGAGATTGGAGAAGTACCTCCAAGGCTTGATGATGACCATTATAGGCCTAGAAGGATGAAATGTGTCATTTAAAGAACACAACTGCTGTCTTTCAAAGACCTTTCATATAAACTGTGAATAAAATCCCTCCTTGTCACTGTCTCCTAAACACAATAAAAATCACATGGTTTTCTTGATTCCTTCTGACTCTTTTTTCAACTTGAAAAGATTTTCCCAAATTACACTGTTGCCAAGAAACTAAAACATTCCTAGTGTTTAGGGAAAGAAATTATGGTTCTTGATTTGTTCTAACCTTCTAATACAACCCAAGACGAGGAGTTTCAGGCAATAAATTGCCCGTTCAGCACAGGTCAATCAACAATTAATTTTCCACATTCTACAGTATCTGTCAGGGAAACACTTGCTTCAAAAACTATATTGATTGGAGTGATACTGGTCAGAGTTTGCATGGATTATCACCTAACTGGCTGCTAAATTCGACACATGTGCTGGTCTCCAACTAAATGAGGGCAATTCTCAAACCAGACTTTTGTGCAAATACAAACACAAACTTGACCTGCTGTTTGTAGCTGATGCTTCATGGAGTATTCCTGCCAGCTGAATCATTTGGTAGAACAACCACAGTGACAAGTACATGCACTTCCAGACCTACAGTCGCACTGGAGCCAACAACACAAACACAGCTGCCACTGCAAAACCCAGTGACTAGCCCCAGAAACTGGAAATATTTCATTCACTTTGTAGGGACTGCCCTCCTCTCCTTACTGGCAGACTCACAGAGAACATCCCTTTTTTTTATGCATGATTATGTAATTACTATTATCAGAGTTGAAACTGTGGACTCTCCATGCCTGGAGATATTCAAAATGTGATGGGGCACAGCCCGGAAAAAATCCGGTCTAGCTGATTCTGCTTTTACCACAGAGCTGGGACTGCATCTCCAGAGGTCCATGTCAACCTCAACTATTCTGTGATTGGGAAGAGGGAACTGGAAAAAGGGATCATGACTCTTGAGCTCTTGGGAGAGAGAAGCTACTGTGATCTCTGAGGCCACATGTGCTAGATTCTGTTGTGATACCACAGTTTCCATAGCACTCTCACAGAACACTTCAGGAGTTTAAAAACACGCTTTCCCACACCCTGTTGTGTACCAGACAGTTTTTTGCACTGCACATCTCCACAAGAACATCAGAGTATCCCATTCCATGATCAAAGTTTAAGCTCTGGCTCTATATTTATAAACTAGTTTTAAATAAAAGTTGTGAATTTCCATTTAATTTCACTTCAGTGTCTGTGTCATCTTCTTACTGAAGTGTTAGAATCAGTAAGAATCGAGAGCTTCAGCTGCCAAAAACTTAATTAGCAATTCCAGCCCAGAACCTGTTTTCGTTATATCTAGGCCTACATCCCTTCCCACCTTTTTCAAAACAAGTCTATGGTTAAACTTGCTTCAAAGACAGAGATTAAGGAATTATTCTAGGAGATATTGATCAAACGCTTTACACATCTCATACTTACAGCTAAATGCAAAGGACTTTTGGTAGCTGCAGAATCAGATTCTTCAAATATATTGTTGGTTTTTTCCAGAAGCTGGAAGAAGGGAAAAAAAAAAAAAAGGTAGTCTTAAAACATTTTTACATGAGACAGGATAAGTTTTCATGGATTATAAATCTGTAAATCAGCAAAAATATATTTTAGCCTCAGTGAGTA
Organism: Corapipo altera; assembly: GCF_003945725.1. Taxonomy (NCBI): domain Eukaryota; kingdom Metazoa; phylum Chordata; class Aves; order Passeriformes; family Pipridae; genus Corapipo; species Corapipo altera. The sequence continues at coordinate 5,646,672 of NW_020884877.1, forward strand.
TTGAAGGATTGTAAAGTGTTCTCAAGCTTTTCTGCACAGGGTAAAGTTATAAGACTAGTTTAAAAGCTTGTCATGAACATCCTTACCCTAATTAATTTGTCTCCATGAAATCCTAGGACTTGCTTGGGTGAGAAAGGAGCCCTCAAAAGAAAGGATTTGTGGAGTAAAGCCCTCACTAAGTTTACACTGGAGAAAGCACAGTTTCATGATTACACAGCATATGCAAGCCATGTCTGGTACAGTGTTTTGGATAATTCTGACACATAATTAGCACTGGGAATAATTATAACTGAGCCGTGATTCATTCAGTCAATTTTATAATTTATCAAAGAAGAATCTGCTCCTATAATGACAGTCTTCCAAAATGCAACCCATCCTTGAACTCCTGCAAACATCACGCTTTTACATGATCCTCTTCATTCCAAGGGATCCTAAAGCATTTTAAGGCTTAAAACTGAGGGCATTTCCATCCATCTGGAAAGAGGAGCTATGGATTACCACCACTCCACAGTATGAACCCTGACAACTTATTCAATTGAGGCTGCAAAGAAAATCATACGTGGTGTCGACAACAATATTGACAATTCAATATCTGTGAGTAGCACTGCTCATGTGCACGGTCCTTTGCTCAATAACTACATGACAGGTAACTACAACTGACTTTTAACATTTCTAAGGCTACAAGTCAACTTTTCACAGTCTTTTTTGAGTTCTCTTTTCATTTGTTTTGGATTATTATTTTTTTACAGAGTAAATTTCTGAAAAGACTGAAAAAGAGGAAAGGAAGTTTTTGTGACAATCTGGACAATTTTAGGCTATGACAACATGAAAAACTCTCCAGAGAGACCAGTGAAAGCCTATAGATGGCTTGCCTATGCTGCAAGATGATGGCATGTCCTAAACTCTGATGTACACCTGAACTTTTGATGTAACAAGTTAGTCTTTAATAGACCTACATCAATGATAAATTTGTCCAAAAATCTAACTGGAATAAAAGTCAGCATTAATAATGCATGGGGTGTCACAAATCTCTTATCAAGCAAATGCAGTAATCTGAATCCTATGGAAAAGGTAGAAAATTAAGCAGTAATTTCATTTATTTGCATATTTTGCGCCTAGTAATACGTCAAGACTGGGAAAGAAGCGTGTGCTGATAAGAGTACCACTCATAAGGAACTGGGTGTGTGTATTAACAGGTAATACAAATTTTAACACTTCCCCACACCTAAGGGCGGTGGGGGGGAAAGAATCAAGTCCCCCACCAGTTTCTTGGTAGGTTTGGGACAGTTAAGAAACACATTTGGTGTTACCATGTGGAACCACCTCCAGCTAAAATACTCTTCTTCACTTATATAAGAGAGCTGTAAACAGGATGAAGCAGTAGCCAGCTCTGAATACATGAATACATCTGATTTTTCCTACTGAGTAAACAATCTAAAAAAAAAAATCCCACCAAACAAACCCAAGCACTAAGCCTGTTCCTCTGCCTACCTAATACTGGCCTTTACTCTGAGTCCATGAGGCCAGCACAGCAGGCTAATTGAATCACTTTTAATTACATTTATCATCATCTGTTGAAATTCCAGGATCAAAACTGTAACGAAGAAATACTTCCTTTCACCTGTCAGAAGGCTCCAAAAGTCTCCTGGAACAAGGCAGATAATTGCCTCTCAAGCAAATGAAAGAAACCACACAGCAAACTGACAAAATTAAGGCTCTAAAGGCACAATTTGTGGGATTGAAGAGCCCCTCACAAAAGGCATCTCCATGGCTTAAAGTCAAAGCAGTTTAGGCTGATGCAGACTAAGCTTAATGAGTTTCTTAGTCATAAGGCTGAATGTCTCCATCATAAAGTCAAGTGTAAATAAGAATTTGAAGGTAAAACTGGTAGCTCTCAGAAACAGAGCCATACAGTGCAAGAAGAGAAATTATAAAGGAGAACAAGAAGAGGAAGATTAAAGAAAACAGCATTAATAATTTTTTTTTATTTTCCTGTCAAGCACCCCTTTCTAACAGGTAACACTAAGTCACCTGAAGGATAAACATCATGCACAAAGAAACAAAAGTGCCAGATCCAAGAAATTCTCCAGTTGCACCATCGTCTCTATGGTTCTGTGGATGCATTTATAGTAAATTACATCTCCTTGTTATAAGAGCACATGAAACAGTGTGTCTTTGGTTGATTCTAGTTCCATTATACTTAGAAGAAGATATTCATAATTGCATCAGTTTTTAAGAAGGAGAATTTACCACTCAAAATCATTTGCCCTGGCAGCCATGGAAGCTTAAATCCACAGACCCCGCAGAGCAATCCCAGCGTGTCTGCTGCCATCCACACCTGTCTGCAAAGCTGGCCAAGGCATTTCGCTGAAGACAGACAAACAAGCATGAATTACTAACAGTCTGTGGTTACTCATGGCTGGATGGAGAATGTCCCACCATATCACATTTCTTGTTTTTGTGACTTTGAAAGGATGTCCTTTAGCTGATCACGTTTCTATATATTGAGTGCCACAGATTTGAAGCGCACGTCAGAATTGTGCAAAGACACTGCAAGTGAGATCGATGGGCACTCTTCTCTGTGGTTAGGTTAGAACCTTTTAAAAGGCAAGGCTACCCTTACTCTCCTTCTGCCTCTTGGAAATTTCCAGCATGATCCCTTCCCTTCCCATAACAGCACTATTTAATATGGTATGTAATCATTTTGTGAAGTCTTCTTCAGACTCAGAAACAGGAACGTGAATGCTTTGGGAGGGAGACACAGACAAAGTAAGATAAAACACGTCAATTATTCAGTTCTATTCTTACAAACTAACAGCACCACAAGGTTACTATTCTAAACTATCTTCTCTCCCCCAGTTCAGCATGAAGATTATTAACTTCTACAGTTCTCACCATTTTATTTGTGCAGTAAGGAAATATTTACAGGCATAAGAGGATTTACTGCTTGATTTTATTCTGTGGTTATAAGAAATTACTATATGGCATATATAATATGGTCTGGGTCTCCCCCTTCACTGTTTGGGGGGTTCAGATATGCCACTTAATGAGTCAGGGTACTTCATATGACTGTCCTTATAGACTATAATATATTCTAAAATTCAGCTCTGGTTCAAAAAAAAAAAAAAAAAAGAAGCTCACTGAAGCATCTGAGTAATTTAAAATTACTGTTAGGCAGAACAGAATCTAGTACTTTCATCATGCATAAAAGGTTTAAGCTACACTTTTAAAAGGAAGAGTCAAAAGAAACTTCAAACCATAGACACTGTGGTGCTGTGGGACAGGATGGGTGCTATCTCAAACCCTAAAAGAGAAGAGAATGTGTGATCCTGTCCGAGCCATCACACACAGGCACCTCCAGGCACAGCTACTTAAATGAACTCCTGATAGTTATGTCAAAGGTTTGAGCTATCTAGCACTGAAGTTAAAGTGACTTTTCTTTGAGAGTTTTACTATTTTACTAAGGCAACTTCAACATTCCAACGCACAGACTCCCAGTACTCTTAATGCTAATTGTAAAATGGCAAAATATTAGATTAAATGTGTGTATTCTATAAATAGCTTTACTCTGAAAGGTTATTAGTCAAACAGCATTCAGAAATTTTCACACACAAAGAGCTGATCAAAAGGCAATTGAGACAAAATTTTAAGTTGAACACTGTTCTTCTGCAATAATTACATAGCAATGCAGCTTATCACTTACAAGGTCATTCATAAGTGGAACTAGTAATGATTTTTAATGTCACTTTCAGAACTGAATAAAAATATATCAGCTAGATGTCACTTTGCATCTCATCTTTCCTGATAAATTGCAATAGATAATTGTCTCTACTGGGAGAAAACATACCAATAGCAGCTTCTTTTAAATAAAGGCTTTTCCAGCAAGTAGCAAGCACATGATTGAAAACTCTCATCAGTTGTTTCTGATTATATAGAAAAGAGTAAAAGAATTAACCTCTGTACTACTTTATAACAGGGAAGTGCATTTTTAAATCTCAGAATTATTCCTGATTGAATAATTCAACAGGTAAAGCGGCACAAACATATCCTCAGGGAAAAAAGCAATCCTGTAAGCTCTCTCCATGTTTGTAAATACAAATGCTCAAATTATTTTAATTTGATCAGGTTAAAGTCAATGTGCATCCTTAACCCAGTGGCTGGCGCTTTTCTAAGATAAGGCTTTAAAAATCAAATTAATCAATATTTACCCATCAATTTCACTCACGTGCATAGATTATGGGTGAAGCTAAAATAATGTAGGCAAGAAGTAGTTTCACAAGAGCTTAGGTAGACTGAGCCTGAAGACATTTATCAAGTAGTTCCATGCAACTCTTCCAGTACAAACTTTGAAAAACCAATGCCCCACCAGAACAGTCACCACCATGCAAACAGGACACTTACCTGGCATATAAGAGAACAATGTTCAAGTCTATAAACATATCTAAATCTGAAAACTTGAGCAAACCTCCAGTCCACTGGCTGTTCTCACCTGGGGCATAGATCTTCTGCTGGAGCATTTCCACTCCATACAAACCCATTTCATATTAAGCCATACTTGGTGGGTCATACAGAGGAGATTCTCACCCAGTGAGTATTTATACATGGAGGACAGTTCCAAATGAGAGTGAGATCCCTCCCAGTGCCAGCCAGCACAGTATCTTGGTCTCTTCTGGGGATGTAGAAATCCAATTTCTTTGTCAGCCAGAGCAGAGATTTGAACCTGGGACTTTCGTACTCAAGTCATAGATATCACGTTTCTTTCTGGCCAGAAATTCTAACTCAGAGGTTCTTTAGAGCCTCATACTTTGCTTTAAGGACCCTTTTAGCCAGTGAAACTTTTGCAAATTTCATGGAGTTGTGCAAAAGGTATAGGAAGGCTTATCTTTAGAGAAATAATTATCCTTAAAAATTTCCTCTTTGGATAGAAAATTTGAGTGCTGGTGAAATACAGTGACAGTCAATTTTTAAAATGTGCATTTCAGTGTTATTTTTGCTACTCTCCTCTCATTTGAGCCTATGCTCTGTAATACACACAAGTGCTTTCTAAATTCAGGCTTACTTGAAGCTGTGTAATTTACATTTCTTCTCTGAACCACTTTGAAATTGGCCACAAACTTTCAGAAAACAGACAAGTGTTGGTTCCATTTCACATTACCAAATGCAAAGTTACTTTAACATCCAGGAAAGTGTCATGCCAGTCAGGTACGTGCACTGGACTCACAACTCCTAAGACTGACTGAGGAGAAGCAACAGACTTGAGCAAAGCTTGAGCCTGTAAGCAACAGGAAGAAGGAAATCCAATGGAAGCAAAAGCAGCACACATGCAATTTCTTGAAGTACATGGCATGCTAGTTAAGAGTTGTGATTCTTCTTCCTCAGCCTTTATCAGAGTGAATACAAGGATTTGCAAAATACAAAGAGAATACACAACATGCAATCATTTTTCATTTACTCACTATATCCAATGGAGTTTTGCTTCCAATCTAATTAAAAATGTCAATTAGAATAATTAAAGACAGAAATATTCAAGTATAATGGTAATCTGCAAGTGTTTCTTGGGTTTTTTTGTTTTCTTTTTTCTGTACAATAACTGCATTGCAAGCAGTGCACGAACAGAATCAAGACCTGATCCTCTGTGCCCCATGTCTACAGTGCCCACCCACAGTGGAAATACTCCTGAAGCAACAAGACTACAGCCACTGTGGATAAACAGCAGTTACATTACTTCCTAAGGAAGGAGGGAAAAGAGGAAAATAATGATAATGTTTAAGATCAAACAGATCTACAGGTACAAAATATATACTGTGGGAAACTGCTTAACGAAGTTAGATTGCTTTGTAAACCTACAAATACAAATAAACCAGTGATAGGTTCTGTTTGAAAACATCTTGCCTTCAATAAATAAGCCTGATTACACCCCTAAAATCCCAGTGACTGCAGCTCTTTCTGAGCTATGCACTCTAATGCAGTGCAATATGCCACGATCAAATGTCCTTTTCATTGGATTCAGTAGATTTGAGTGAGTCAGATATTCTTCTCACATTTACATTTAAACACCACACACACAGATACACAGACAGGTATTTAAGGCAACAGCGGAAGCCCATGACCTCTTTCCAAACTGAAGGAAAAATGTCTCCTGCAATTCTGCAATGACCTTGTTGTTCTCTGTCAGAAGACAGCAGATGTAAGTGCCTTGCTTCTCCACCCCGGGAAAATAAAAATATAGACTAAAAAAAGACAAGATCTGTCAGAGAGACAGAAAAAAACCTCAGAGATGCTAGGCAATACTCTATCCTACAAACCAAAGTGCCAGCAAGGTGCCAGAGCAAATGGTAAATCGCTGCACTCACTGAGATCATAAGCAGCATTAGCTTTCTGGGAAACATTTTTAGAATCAAAATTGTCTACTTTCCAAAACATAAAATTTAAGACAGGTTGTACCATGATAAGCTAAAATATATCAGTGTATCCAGCATATATAGGCTCCTATTGATCATTTAACCAGGGGGTACAAATTGCACAAATGCTGACATCAAGTAATTAAATCAGACTACCATGATTTGAGGGATTCTAGAACTGAGAGACAAATTAGGTTTAATAAAGTTATTTTTGAGCATTAAGTTCCTAAGTTCTTCTCTTTTAGAAAAACTTTAGTTAATGACTGTGCACTTCTCAGCTAAAAAAGGAGCTTCCATGTTGGAAAAGCTCTCATAGACATAGGTACAAAGTAATTCACCACACAAAACACTATTGCCTCTGGTTCAGACAAAAGATTCCGTTTAAGAAGGAGGGTGTTGGTTCTGGAGACAGAAAGAGAAAGGAGAAAACCCAGGATGTATCCCCTGAATAAAGAGATCTGGGTCAGGAGGCCTAGAGGCTGCCACTGGACAAGCAGCGGAGCCAGATCCCCATGTGGCAAAAAGTTTTTTAACACCTATCCCAACAATGCTTGTGATTCACTCATCACTAATTACCAGCATCCTGCTCTCAGATGGATGAATGAACAAATTCTTGTTGATACAAGACATAGATAATGAGCAGCAGCCACATCGAAGAGTTATGGGGTCTGTGATTTCAATTTCTCCCACAGGTTAAGGAACCAGGTGTTTGAAGGCATGGCTTAACTACCTTGGAGTGGCAAGGGCTGGTCTAATAAAAGTTGTTACCCAGCCTCTCCTTTCACAGCACAGCCAAAATGGCCTTCTGCTGCCAGGCATCTCCCTCTGCCCCTTCTCCCTGACACACACAGCTCTGCTGTCACCTCGCTGCAAGCAGGCAGAGATTTGGCTTTTCTTTTGGACATGGCTTTTGGTTAAACCTTGCTCTCTTCCTAGCCTCAAATGAATTAGCCCCTGTGCTGATTCAATCTCCATCAGTCAAAGAATGAATTTCATTTACAAATAGAATAATAAGAAGAGCAGATTAAAAGAAAAAATAATCATCAATTCTTACAGTCAGAGAAGAGATTTCACTTCAGGAGACAGGCATTTAATTCTGTTTGCCCTAGCATTGCACAGAAACCTATTTTTATCAGCACAAAGTGCTTGACTGTCTCTCCAGACAGAATTTTAATGTGAAATTACAATTTAAATTCCACTCTTTTCACACCAATAAAGATTTTGTGATAAGAGATCATTTCAATGAAAAAAAAATCCCACCATATTTTTCTTTATTTTTTTTTTTCAAAGTAGTTTGGTGATGTGATCAGTTCTAAAATACCAGTTAGCAGCTGTGACCAATATCCCTGACTACTGAACACCAAAGTCAGTCCCAATCTAAACAAACTTGAGGCTATTTTCAGAAGTAGAAAGGCAGATGGGAGTGTCAGTTGCTTGCAAGCACACATGCCACCCGTTCAGCCTTTATGAATGGCTCCTTACAGATGGAGAAAGAACTGAAGAATCTGCTTGCACTATTCTCTCTTAGCAACGTCACATCATTCATTGCAGGCAACAACCCCACTAATATCCCAGACAATCTAAAGGTCGTCCAGGAAAAAAGCTTCTGTTGTTGCGTTCTGTGGTTGGAACACACAAGCACAATTTTTATTTGTTTGGGTCAAAGGATTTTGCACTCTTGCAATCTTTGCACCTTTGCACTCTTATTTCTTATTTCTCTTAATACCTTTGCTCTTCACACAAAGAAATGTAGCTAAGTTCCAGCCAAGGTATTGGGCTCACAGTAAACACAAAAGTCAAAAAATGAAAGTATATTTTCATAGATAAACCAACCTTTTCTAAACTGCACTGAAACGTAAATATTTTATAACACTGAGAAGCTATGGTGCTTAAAGCACAGATCAAATCCCCCAGTGAGGGAAACTACACTGGATGCTGCAACTTCTTCTATGGACTTACTTTTGAAAGTGAACATTTATTTAGAAAGAAGCTCTTTTAGATACCTGTTATAAAAAACAGAGGGAAGAGGAGAAATAAAAATTAGTCTTACAAGGTCCTTGATGAACTTGACATATTCTGGAACACCAAAATAATTCCCTAAAATTTTGCTGAAATTTGGTATTGTGCATGTAAAGAAATACTAGCAATCATTACTTATAGAAAAACAAGATTATTGTTGCACCCACCTTGGCTTAGTTTTGACCAGAATTAAAGCTCCATATTTCACATGAACTCTTCCCTCTAACAAGTTTTGGGCCCATAAGGAACTGTCTTGTTCTAGGATAGATATTTCCTAGATATTTTAATTTATGATCTATTGATAATAAAACAAAAATATTTACCAAGGGGATAAAACAGTAAAATAAGAGTTAATTTGGTACTGAAAAGTAATGGTTTTTTTCAATAATCATGACTGAGAATATCTTCTTCAGGCTAGAAAGGACTGGAAATATTTTAAAAGGAATACTCCATATGTTGGAGTTCCTGTGATAGATTAATGGTTCAAAGTTAGTGCTTTTAAGAAAGATATCATTTATCTTATTACTGCATGCGTGAAAACAAAATAAAAAAATCTCCCTACCTATCTACAGACATATTTACATTGGAATTAGGGCTGCTGGGCTCACACTGTTCCTTGAGTAAGAGCAACTAAAAATATTGTCAATCTAATTTTCCTTTTCACTGGCACTGAAAAAAAACAACAAGAAAAACTTTTTTCCAAGATATAGCAATAAAACCAGCCAAGTACTCCCCAGTCACAACCAGCTGCCCTTGTGCACCTCCTCTACACACAAACCCATCATCTCAGTGTGCGAGTTACCTGGAACTGGCAGCTGGAATTGGCAGCTGCACCTTTCCTGAGCAGAGCCTCGTGTGGCTCAGGAGAGAGAAACAAGGCACAGCATGTTGATCATTTTCTTCATCTCTGTTGGTTTGGTTTTCAAGATAAACACAAGGCTTGAAGACTAAGATGGCATTTCATGACTTACTGTGCTTTCTGCTATGTGGAAAAGAAGGGCCTCTAGCTAGAAGTCTTGCCTAGAAGTAATTAAACTTTACTGGGTGCTTCATTCAATTACGAGTAACAACAGCAGTCACTGTACTCTGGTTAAAAGCTATCAGAAATCAAGGTCATGGCTCATGATGAAGTCCTTGTCATAGGTCTACCACAGAGAGCACAACAAACTCTGACTAAGAGACCAGTCAGCCTCACAAGACAGCAAGGCTCCTTTCCATCTGCACCAGATGAATCCTTATTGCAGCTTTCAGACACAAAGAGCCATGAACAACCATAATTGTCAAAACTAGTTTGACTGCATTATGGGATTGTAATGTCTATAGATGACACTACTTCATCAGAAGCAGGACAGGAAACAACAATTGGTTTAACACCTGGGAGTCTCATGTTGGAATAAGTGAATAAACTCAGGCACAAGGATTCTTTCCCATTTCATGCACACAGTGCAATTACCTTTCAGCTACTCAAGACTCTGCTTTTACCATCCTGAATGCTAGCATTGCAAAGAAATCAGTGTAATGGTGGTTCCTGTATCAGTCAGTTAGTCAGCATTGTCAAATACAAAGTTACTAAACTCAGGACATGGTAACTCACTACAACAAAACTGAATCACCTTCTACTAACAGTGAGTGCAAAGGTGACAGGTCCTGCTCCTACTGTTGGATGAGCAGAAATGCTTTCTGACACATTTAGCCTTTGTATTCCAGAGAGAAAATGAGATGCTTGTCAGACTCTAAATACCAATGGCAAAATCCTGGTCCTCCCAAAACTTGCAGGTTGACATCTTAGTACAGAACATCGGTCCTGTGCCTGCAAAAGACTAAAATTCATAGCACTTTTCCATTGTACACAGAACAGCTGTGTGACTAACTCTGTAAATGATGCTTGACCTTGGGTTTCCATACTGCAGCTATAGTCACAAATACAGGAAGACTCAGATGGAAAAACATGGAATTTTTCTGTCCAAATATAGAACACTTGCTGCACAGCTGACTCTGGCCCACAGTTTGCATTTCACCCTCCAAAATTAAAAGAAAACCCAACACCTCTGATATGCACTGCATTCCCAGCTCTTTCTTTTGTCTGCCAAGCCTAAGCAACAAGGATTCAATAGCAGGTCTGTCATATGTTGCCAGAAAACACACACAGCAACAAGTAAAAGAACAGAGAGGAGACCTTGCTCCATGCCCGATCCGTGCCTCATGGCACCCAGGGACTACGATACGGAGGCTGAAAGAGAATCCCCCAGTGAAGATGCTTTTATGGAGGTCTCTGCTTGTGCAAATCATACAAGAATCTGGTGATGAGACATGGGTAAGATTGCATTACACATTGCTGTGGCTATACATGTGTGGGCTTGTACACAGCACAGAGCACTCTCCTCTCTATATATGCCAAGAACATTTGGTTTTGTTCCAAATGGAGGTCAGGCTCAGCAGAGAACCCCTCCTTCCTCACAGGCAGAGTCACCAGAGATCAGCTCTAGGAGAAGGCTCTAAACAAGGCAAGGCCAAATTCAGTGCCACAAGCAACAAAGGAGCAGTGATATTTTAAGTGTCCTAAATATACATGCTTGCAGATGGGAGCTAAAAAGGCTTAACATCCCACCTGAAAGTCTGACCCAGTCTTGCCCTGACATAATTACTGCCCAAGGTCTCCAAGCTGCTGGGATCCTGCCACAGGCCAGCTGCAGCATTTTTCCTGTGGTGGCACATGTGGTGTGAAAGCAGCATGTGCTGTGCAGAGCTCCTCCTCAATAATTAAATACTTTGACTCTTCAACACAGAAAGAACCAAACAACACATAACACTAAACAGCACACAGTGTTCTTACAAAGCGTGAATATCTACACAATTTTCTAAATATAGCTTTATTAGTTTTTAAAGCGATTAAAATCTATTTATATGTGATCACCCTGGATATCAAGCAGTTAACACCCATCTTCATGACACTTACTTTTACAAGTCACAAACATCTGTAAAATCACACCACACATCTCCCAAATCCAATGTTTGGCTAAAAATTTTTGGCTTTTTATAAGATGCAATTTCTAATCACTCAGGCAGAAAATAGTAAAAACAAAAGAAAAAACCCGGTTACATTGCATACAAGGTTAATCTTGATTCTGGTAATTTTATCAATGCTGCTATTGTTTCATCAGAGGCAAAAAAGAAACTGCAGGTATGCAGCTGACAAAAACTATTTACTCTCTCAGTATGCAGGTCAGATAAAGTGTCAGCTAAATAAGGCATATTCTCTGTCATGTGCCAGGAACTGTCCCTTACTACTGGTGCATACACATACACTGGGAGTATTTTGATCCCAGTTAAAAATAATTTGTGCACACAAAAACTCCACTCAAAGACAACATTTAAGTACCAGTTTGTTGAATAAGTACTGGGTAATCAAGATGAACTTGTTTTTAAGATACATCTGGGTGCATATATTTGAGTTTACTGCACCATATTGCAGGTTTTCACAGATTTCTGAATATCCAAACAACTCAATAGTAGCCATCAGGGGAGTTTACAATATCAGCATATACAAAAATATAACAGCAGACAGAGACTTCTGAAACTGAGCACTCACCAGTTCCAAGCACTGCCGGTGCCCATATGCAGCAGCATAATGCACAGTGTTGTACCCCTCTTTATCCTGGATGGATGGGTTGGCATCATTCTGTAGAAGGAACTCTAGACACCTGTGGATAATTCACCGGTGTAAATGCAAGTTCACAATATTCAACAGACTCTTCCTTCGCTGCAGCTGGAAGGGGCACTCGAAACTGGCAGTTGTTAATCCTGTATTTGTAGCAGCATCTCAAATCACTTTTCACCAATAGCTCCTCACATTCACCATTTTTTTTAAATCAGGACATCCCCACTCATCATTGAGGATCATCTTCGTGAAAAAATCTTCAACCTAACTTTTGTGGCTACTCTAGATTACAAAAATGGTTTTCTACTACAAAACCTGAAAGAAAACTACACAACTCTGTGCCATGATGTAAACAGCCTAGAACTGCTACTACTCAGATAAAGACTCATATATCTCATATATCAGACCATCGGCCTCCAAACGTGCACTATGGCAGGCTGGAGAACAAAGCCTTAACTTAGTTAATTTTCTGACAGGTGCAAACATGAATATATTTTCTTCTTTGTTGGCTTTTTTTAAATTATGGTTTTCAAAAGATGTCTTTTGCTCTTTTTAGGTCTTACTACTTTCTCTTATACAATCAAGATACCATCATTTTTATTATTAGTATTTTCTTCCATAGGCTGTGATCTGTAGTGAATGTAAAGCTGTCATATGAAAAAGGAGATTTTAAAAAAAAATCACTAAGCAGACAGATGAAAATGTTAATCCCAGTGAATGCATTGAGAAAGCCATTGGCTACTTCTTTTTGCAGTATACATACTATGTTATGCATGATACTAAAGACAGTGCACGATACTAAAAAAAAAAAATCATAAAATTACTGAAGCTGTACATTTCCCATTAAGAAACGGCAACAAGCACAGGAACAGAAATATTGAGGCATATGTGCACAGAGAAGAGCGTGGAGCTTTTTTCTATAGGTCAGCCCTCATTGAAGCCAAGCATTGTGTTTAGCAGAGCAAAGAACAAGCAAGAGCAGAGTGTAAAACTGCAAACCAAAGCAGTGGTGTTCTCCAGCAATGAAGTCTAACTGCTTTTTTGACACCAAACTTACAATGCAGCTTCTTTTTCCTTCATCTCAGTGGTTCTTTCAAGTTCTTCAGCATTTTCATGGGAGTTACCTAAAATATTCTTTCTTCTTAGCATAGAGGACAGAAAAATGCAACTTATTTTCAAAGTATCATACTGGTGATTTTGATGCAGTCTGCCACCCATCCCCAATCTCATCTTCACGGAGCTGATGTCCTCCAGCCAATAGTAAGAATTACACAAGTTAAATGAGTGTACTGCATAGGTCTGCAGTTACTAAGTTTTGCAAGCTATTGAGACAACTATAACCTGGTAGTTTATTGTCCCACAAGTAAATGCCTGAAGAACAAAAAAATATTCCAGTTTCTATCAGATGCAGTTTGATCATCACTTTCTATGATCCTTCTGTTTTTCCCACAGCAACGTTGTGCACTTTTTTCTTTTCAAGAGAATAACTCAGGATTACCACACCTTGCTTCTTCCTACAGTAACCTACTAGTTCTTCTCTAGCATTTAGGATTTAGAACAACTTTAATCACTGATACTAAATTGGTCTATCTTGAATCTGCATTAGCTGACCCCCTCACCTTCTGTTGAATACCTTGGCAACACTGTGTGATCTCGTGGTCAGGTTCTTTAGATTCTGAGGGAAATTCTGAAATAGCTCAGCATGTCATCATATTCCTGCATACCCAATGATTTTTGGCACCTCTGCTTCCCAGTTGGATGCACAGCAGACAGACTACAATTTGGGATTTTACAATCACGAGCTTGTGATCACCATCTTTCTTGGCCACCAAGGATAACACAGAATATGTTTCCAGTCTGCTATCATCAAGGATTAGTACTTGAAAGGTTGGTAAAAAGACAGTTTGCTAATTTCCATCCTAATATAATACACAATATTCCCAAATGGATCCTGCACAAAACAGTACATCTGCCTTTAATATGCCATTTCCCATTTGTAATATCAAGATTTGACATTCTTCCTGTAGGTGCTAGCAATAATGGGTTGTTCTACAATCTCAGGGTTTGTTGCCCACTGACTCAGAAAAAATCTTATTTATTAATAAAATAACTCCCCTGAATATTAACATTGCAAGCTCATAGGCAGTATTCCTGTGCTATGCTGAATTCATACTTGCATCTTCTTTCAGTTAACTAAAAATCAGTGAGATCCCAAAAATAAGATTCCCTGAACAGAATAAGCCATGATCTAGAGAAAAAGTACATACTCAGAATCTGCAATTGCCTCGTTAATGAAAATGCTGTGTGATTTCTGTTGCTGGAAAGGATACTTTCTGAAGATCATAAACAACAGTTACCAGAATAGCTGAAACAATAGGGCAACCTCACTGCACCAAGACTTTTCCCTGTTCATTAACTGCCCACATCCAAAGTTAATGATGAATATTCTTTGGACTGAGATTGCCTGACCTTGGGAGTTTTTTGACATACAGAAGGAAAAACAAATTGCTGACCTATAAAATCATGGACTGCAAATAGCTTTTCATCTGTGTAACAAGGCTTCTTCCAGAACATCTCAAACTGAAAAAATTAATGAGAAGACAGCATCACCACATCTGAACCAATTTAGGTTTGGACTGTGAGGGCAAATAAAGGCCATATATTCCTCCCAAGGTTCAGGATGTGACTAAAGTAAGCTTTTTCTTTTTTAAAGGAGGGATGAAAGTAGATACATCCTGAAGTTAACCAAGAGTTTGTTTAAATGCAGGAATTTCACCTACCTAGAACCAAAAGCTGAAAAACACACACTGAATCATCATTCTCAACACCCCAAGTAACACCTCACCCTGGTAAGACAGAATTAGAAACAGCCAGTGGCGAAAGCCTTCCTACAAGCCTACCCTCATTTTAATGCCAAGCACAGACCTTTGGCAATCCTGCCTTCTTCTTCCCAGCACTGTTTAGTTTTGAGGGCAACAGGGAAGACATTTTCTATATCAGTGTTATCACAGCAAATAATGCAAAAGCTATCAAGGCTCTGATGTGGCATTCAAAACTCTGCCATAAAGTTAAACCAAACTTTTCCCACTGTGGCTTTGAGGTGGTATTCTGCTGGGAACGATGCAGATGTACTTTCACCAGACCTCACTACACAAGAAACCAAAACCTAGTTTCTTAGTGTCTAGAGAAATGAGACAGAGAAGCATAGGATGACCTAGAATAAATACAGGTTGCTAAGTTTTAAGAAAGAACTAACTGGATAACTGAGTCTGTTTTATACAGTATCTTATAAGGAAGAGATTGCCAAAACATGCAACTCTCTAGGAATTAAAATTGCAGTCACTAATCACAGCATTTCTAAGTTGTTTTCCCCCTTTCTCACAAGAACAACACCGTGATCTGTCAAAGGATATTCCCCAGGCCCCTCTCTAAAAAAGCAACCTGTTTGGGCAGGGTGAGCAGCTCTGACAGTGGAGTGAGACTGATGGTTAGATCTATCCCATCTTATCCAGAAATCCATCAGAAGGGCCAGATGTCTGTAACTGCAGCCCATCTAGTAAAACCCCTCCTGCTGCCTCTTGCTCCACCCCTTCTGATGGTCGTGCAGCAGATGTAGAAAATTCACTGAGCTTATTCTTGCGAGGAAACCACACAGAGGAAAACAGAAAGGCAAAACGTTGTGAAATTAGTTTAGTAGGACAGGGTGGCTGCAAAACTGTGTGTTACTTCAAAGGTAAACCATGGAGCCGAAATGCCACATCACCTGGGGATTTGGCTTATAGTCAGAGCTCAGTGTGGAGCTATGCAGACATCTGAGAGGAATTCCTTTGCTAGCGGGATCATTTTCTTGGCTCAAACCACATGGCAACATGAAAAGACTAGAATGACTCTGATTTAGCAAAACACTCAAACCAAGAATTATGCAGAGGCTTTCTTACTTTCGGTCCATGTCAGAAGCAGCAGCATAGTGCAAAGGGGTGCGGCCCCACTCATCTGTTTCATTAATGTTGGCTCCTGTTGTCACCAGTGTCTCAATACAGTGGAAGTGGCAATTTGCAGCTGCGTAGTGCAAAGGTGTCCTGGAACGTAAGTGGTAATTTGTTACCTCATATTCCAATATGCACAACCAAGGATAAAGATAAATCTTAAGTGTTGCATTCCTACAGATTTCCAGCGGTCAATATCAGCACCTTCATTTATGGAAATTTAACAAAATATTGTGTTAATAGGAAGCTCTGGTGCTCCTACAAAGTCTAATAGGATACAGATCATCAGCCAGTGTCTTGCAAACAACCTATTCCCAGTGACAGCCTCTGCTGTGGCTCTACATACATGCTACTTTCTTCCAGTTGGGAGGCAGAGCAAAGCACAGTGTCCCTCACAGCATCTTGTTTAGCTGGCACAGCAATGCTTTATGGGGAGGGAGGAATACTCTAGGAAGCACATCAAATAGCAGCTATCCTACCATCATAACCCAGGCTTGTCTTAGGCACACAAGCACATTTAGGCATTAGAATTTAGGCATTAAGAAAAAAACCTGTGATATTTTTAAAACAGAAACCTCAAGAGGGTGGGATGGATTTAATGTATTTAATGAAGTCTGCACCTGTCTGTCTGGCATATAACTGCAGCAGCAAGAGTCCTGCAGAGAATGCCAAACTACTTTATTTTACTGCCATTTTTCATAGAACATATGATTTCCAGACTGATGTGGCTTTTCTTCCTTGTCTGATAGATTCTTTCTTTTTTAAAAGAGCTTCATAGTTTACCTACCTTCCACATTTGTCCTTCTTATTAAAATCTGCTCCACTGCTTTGCAAGAGTTTTATACATTCTACATTACTGGAAAGAAAAGTAAAGAAAACAAAACATGAACAAAACAGAAGTTTACATCTGTATTGCCTCCTCTCCCCCAAAAGGAAAAGGTTACTCTAATCATTTTTGTATTACTTGCTGTGCAAAAACAGGGTACAGCAACTACAACATGAAATTCTATCAAACAGAAAATGAAGCTTTAAAAGTACTATTTCCTTTTTTTTTCCTAAAAAACCTCAAACTTCTCTTCTGCAGAAGAGAAAAAGAAACTAATTTTCCAAAGAGAGCACAGTAAATGTGATCAGAATTCAGTGTGTTTGGAGATTTTCAATGGGAGCTGTACTCTAGTGCTTCCCACACTGAACTGGCATTTTATAAGAGAACTTATAAAGAAAGTTGTTGCTTCTAAAATGCCAGTCTAATAATGAAGAGGTGACATTTAACGACATCCACCCCCATTCAGCAAAGCATTCAGCAGTAAGCACTTTGCTCAAATGCTGTGTACTTAGTGAGATATAATCACAAGAGTCGCTTTTAGGTTTATTCCCACATGATTTGTGGACTATTGATAGATCTAAGCACATCTCAAGGCGCTTTGCTGAATAAGGGGCATAGCTATTTAAAGTGATGGTCATATCAACATGGCATTTATATAAGTAGGGGAGAATTCACCACACCATAGCTGTTTGTTCATCTTGTTTAAAGTCAGGTAATTTTTTAATAGGAAACAAAATCAGCTGAATTCTCACATCTTTTGTAATTCAAGTAAATTAAGGTATGACTCCAAGTCAGAAAATGACATAAAGAAGTGCAGCACTTTCCAAGAATCCTTGTCATTCACAGAAGCAATAAATAACCTGTGTTCACATTCAGATGAGCAGGCCTTTGAAGTATGTTCTTTTCCTAGCACCCATGCAACTCCCATTAATGTAATGGGAGTAACAGGCATGTGTCAGGAAAAAAACTCATGCCTTTTGTATATCTCTAGCTACAGAAAACAAAAAAGGACTGGATGCAATTATGCAATATTTTGGAGTATGTTGATCCCTACTCTAAATTGCAATTGCATAAAATAACTACAGAACACTCACCACAACGTACTAAAAATAAAAACACTTGCTAGTGTGACAATTATAGTAAACTACTGGGAAAATATGGTTTATTTTCATGAGCCACTTTTGCTTCTTATGAAGCCTCTACTTCTCTTTAAGACTTCCAGGGTGTTTTTATTATGCTTTGGGGGTGTAGCCTTATCAAAGAGGTAGCATCTGAACTACATTATAATAACCTCCATCCAAGCAACTGTCACATCTCCTCTATTAATGTGAGAGAAGTATCAGGAAGAGTAATACCAAAGGAATAATAAAACCAATATTTGGATCGATTTTATTAGTTTTTTCTTTTGTAGTAACATAAACTTGGTAATATATATTTTGGTTCACTGAGAAGAAAAAGCAACTTCTAGAAAGATTGCCAAGTATTTGCTGTGGATGAGCATTTCTGCTTGATATAACCACAGAGAATCCAAGATGGGCTATAGCCAAGGCTCCATTTCAGCTGTTTTCTGAGCCATAAAGTACTCAACAGAAGAATCAAAACTCAATGTTTGCCAAATGTTTTGTCCTTCTGCTAAGTTAACATCACAGCACTTCACTGACAATTGTTTGGAAATGTTTAAACTAACTCAATGCTGCATTTACAGTTTAAATTGACATATTTCAATTTTCATTGCAATTTCCATTTCTGGCCTCCCAGCATTTGTCAAAAATGTATCACCCTGAGAGAAGGACAGCCTTTTGACTTTCTAATTTGGAGGTTGGGCATTGGTTGGTTGGTTGGATCTGGGTTGGTTTCTCTTTTAGAAACTTTTAAACTTGCACCTGAAAAATCAAAGAGGGAGCTGAACTACATTTGGACTCCAAGGTTGCAATCTGTTGGGCACCACTGCGCAGCTGCATTTTCGGACAAGGACACAGTCCAAAGGCAAAGGTCAGGAATAATCCCTGCCAGCAGCATCCCAGACCTACAGCTCCTACTCCTCACTTGCTGTGCCCTAGGAACTGATGATTTCTTGCAGATTGCTGGCCCTCAGTGACTTCTGTGGCCAATGGGCAGGCCTGGGTGAGTGTGCAGTACCCCACTGAAGCTGAAGCAATCTTCACATGGGCATGAAAAGAGAGTTTTACCCTATGTCTGAAACCCATGCTTCAAATCACAACCCAGCTCACTGCAGTAGAGGGATTCACACCGTCTCCTTTCCTTTGCAAGCACACCCCAACACGAGGGTCGTAGCAAAGGACAGCCTCAAGTGACTCAATTTTGACATCAGGCTCCTTCGCTTCCCTTGCACATCACTAAATTCCCCTGTGGGCGACACAGTCAAGTTGGCTGGCAGCAAACCTGCAACGAAGCCACAACATAACTTAAACCAGCCACGGTCACAGCTACTCACCCTCCTGCAGCGGCAGCGTGGAGGCACGTTCTTCCGAAGCTATCGGGGGTGTCTATTTCAAAGCCTGCAGACAGCACGTGCTCATTACTAAACAAGGACACTATGCTATACTTTTGTCCTAGTTAAACCACAGGAAACATCGCAGAGACAGAAAAATCAGTTAGTTGGAAAAAAACAGAACGCAAGCAACTACAGTCAGAGAGAGGTTGTCACGGGAACGGCGAGCAGCTGCCTCGCTTTGGCAGCTCTATAAAAAGAGCTGCAAAGTTGACGAGCGTCTATTTCCGCATCCAGCTCTGCGCCACATCCCTATTTACAGCCATGTGACAGGCATTTATCAGGCAGATACTTATCAAGAGGACTGCGACAGCAGGACACGAAGACAGAAAATACGGAGACACGAGGAAGAACCACAGAGTCAGCCTAAACATGAATTGGGGCTGTTTTTATTGCGTGTGGTTTTCAGATTGGAAAGAGGCTTCCAAGGAGCATGCAGGAATATTCGTCAAGATGCACAAGGCCAAAGATATAATCCTGGTAGTGCTAACTCTGGTCACCCAGAGCATTTTCTCTTCTTTCCCAGTCTAGCGGTCAAGGCCAGAGGGCACCACAGTTTAATGTAATGGGGTCTGTAATTACTATTTTTCACATTTTTTTTATATTCTACAGGATAGTTCAGGGGAAAAAGTAGTGGTAGGACATTTTACATGTTAAGTAATGAAGGAGTTTTCTAGAAAAGGCATATGATATGCCTTTTCATTTTTTAACTCATGGGAACTCTTGCCTGGAAAAAAAAAAACAAACAGAATTTGGGATTTGCCCCCTGATTAGTGCCTTTTTGAAATGGTTGCACCAGCAAGCTCCTGCTTCTTCTGCTTTGGGCTTGCTGAGGATCCCAAGACTGCTCTCTTGACTACAAGACACTGCACATTCAGTCATTTCCCCTCTCACGCCCATAGAGCTTTGGCCAGCCTAACTCCGTAACTCTGCACGGATTCAGAAACACACTTTAGTTGTATGTAAAATACATCATCTTTAGTGAGATGTAAATACCTGAGCCAGTGCAGACTCCAAGGAGATAATTTCTGAATTATTCTTGGTGGGGGGGACGGTAAGAAACTCCCGAAACAAAACAGTATCTCACATTCCTACAGTTTGGAGAGGGGTCCTAAATTTCCTTTTTCCTCCTGGTGAATTAATATAAACCCTCTGAACCTGCCAGGAGGAAAGAGGTTTGGGCACGAACGATCCAGGACGTGAGGAAGTACCAGCACGCCGTTAGGAAAGCCGCGCACACTCCGGTACACTGCACCACACAGCCAGACACGGTGGCACAGGAAGTCTTTCATTTGAATAGTTCACAACAATGAGCATAAAAGGGGCTGTAAGCAGCAGAGACACACACTACTCGAGCTCCAAGGACACTGTGGGACTGACTTACCCGATGACAACAATTTCCTGCAGCAGTCTGAGTGAGCATTCAGCGCTGCTAAGTGTAAAGGGAACATGTTGTGGATCCCACACCTGAAAGGTACAACAGTCCTGTTACATGGTGTCATGTGAAAATGCAGGTTGCATACAGACACAGCACATCAAAAACTCCCTCCAGAAAGGCAGCATTTTTTTTATCCTTTTCTAGGAAGATTCTTCCTTGGTGCCTGTCATTATTTTTATCTGTATTTCCTTAACAGCCTTCTCAGGAGTTAAAAATACTCGGACGCAGCAAAATCTTGGCATTTTGTTTTGAACAGAATGTGGCAGGAAGGTTTCTAAAAATTCAAGGCGAAGCAAAGGTAAGGGAGGAAGAGAGAGAACAGATAATGCTTGGAGTCAATTGCCCAGTGTGGGATGCACAAATTTCTGCACCAAGTACACATACTGCAACTGCCATTCTGAGCTAAAAGTAAATGCCAAAATCTTCTGTATATATTTCTGAAACCCATTTTTTCTGCACTTAACATCCTTTAGACAATCCTCATGTGGGTTTACAAAGCCTCCCCTTCTTCCCCCTCTCTCTCCTGGGGCTGGAGTAGCTGATGACTCTTCACACTTGCCTTTAGGCTGCCATGTCACAGTTTTCTTCTAGATCGTAAGAACCAATAATCTAATTTTCTTATTTGCTCCAGTTACTCTCCTCACACTCCCTTTCACTTTTTCCTCCCTTTAACACATGACCAACCCTCTTTTCAATTACACTATAAAGTTCTCAGAGCAGACACGATGGGTAAAAAAAGAAAGGTAGGCACCTATCATTAGGCTAAATCTGTACCAGGTAACCACATAATTTTTAAACAAGCTGAGCACTCAGCAACTTTAATTAATATCAGCAAATCATCCCAATGCAGTCCCTAGGCATGCCACTGCTTACTGTCTTAGAATACTTTTGGGTTTGGACATCTTGATGTCTTGCCATTCAGCATTGTTTTATGTAAAGCATTTTTCTGTTCTAGAAATATTATCCTACTGGCACTTCTCCAAGTGCATATAAACACAGCCTCTGAAACCAAGCTCGACAAGATTATCATCTACTGCCTGCTTCAGCAGACATATATTTTTAAACTACAAACTCTGGAACAATAGCAGATGGATTCCTATCAATCCTTCATTTCTGCAAGACAATTGGTGGATGGGAGAGTATGATCACCTCATGGAAGAGGATTTCAGACACAGACCCAAAAACAAAGGAACTTGTCTTTCTGCAAGACCCACCATAAATCATAATTACTTATGAAGCTTTAAACAAAAATTAATGTGAATGTTTGTAAAGATATTTTGTTCTCTCCAACATTCTATCCAAAAATGCATTTAACTAATTTCAGTTTCTTTTAAAAAATCTTATTCTTTCCAGAATCCACAGGAGTCTCTTTCCTTGGTCTTCACATTAAATGGATCCTCCTTGCTGCTTTGCTACACTGAGGAGTGACCTGTGGTGCTGTACAAATTTTACTTCTGCTAGAGTCAGCATCTATATCTTAGAGTAAATCTATTAAGAGATGATCTGACAGCCCGGTCTTTGAAGAAAACAGCGCAAGCTTCACCGAGGTGCTGCATCTGTACCAACAGGTTGCATTTTCTAGCTGTAGATTCATTTATATAAGGTAATATTGGACATTCTGCGTTGCTGTGCTTCTTCCTACACCCATTTCTCTCCATCTCCTCCTCCACTTAGTTATCTAACACAATATTATTCATCTTTTAGGTCAAGATTTCCATCCAGCATGTTTTCGCTGGTTTCCATCAAAATACACTGTCTGCACATCTGCTAACCAACATCCCACTTCTACTTGCTGTTCCCACTGGTTCCTCCCATCACTTATACACTTTCTCCTCCAAATGCAGTTGCCTCAAAGACTGATTGAGCTGTCTGCAGTTGTTGCTAACAGCACTACAGAATTTTCTTTACTAAGCCCATTCAAGGAGCTCAGCCAGATTTATTTACGTGCAGCACATATGAAAGCACATTTAACACAGACAGTAGCATCATTCTGATCTGCCTGGTATCTCTGAGCCAACTTCTTATTTCACTTATTTCTGCTGCTGGAAAAAGTATTTTATTTGATCAATGTTCCAGTCATCCAACTGTGAAATAGAAATTTCTAGCTGGATAACCCTGACTCCAAGAGTGGGCTATCCCACTGCATCTCATTTTCCCTTAAACCCTCAATATAATAGACCGAGACAGACTGCACTGGAGAGAGATATAGGAAAAACATATACGTCTATTTAGACACCAGGATCTTCATGCTGGATATATTAATAAAATCCAGTGATGTTAGCTAAAGCCTGTGGAATTTCATTATCCATGCCAATTGAAGATCTGTTCCACCTTCTGAGTTTGCACAGTGACAGTTGTACTTGACAGAGGAGTATGGCCAAATGTGTTACTTTCTTAAATGCCATCGAGCAAACAAACAAAATACTGAGAGCTGCAAGTATCCTCAAAATTAAAAGCAGCTCATTTGAATTTGAAAGCAGGTTTTCCTAACTAGGTAAGTCAAGAGAAGTCACTGATTTCTATGGCAGGTTCTAGGTAGAAGACAAATTATGTTTTTGAGACATGCAGAGGTAATTGCCAAAACCTTACATTCATGAAATCAGATGCTGCTATTAAACACTTGGTACAGATACCCCCCATGGCATTGTGTTACCCTGATCTCCTACACCTTTGTTTATGCTCAGGTTTACTATTTTCTTTCGAAAGACTGTAAGAACCTGAACATAATTATACAGTACTCAAATATTAATAATCAAGCACCTGCCAGTATTTGAGTTGACAACACTAATCATATTTTGGGTGCTCTCTTGACACATGTGCAAGAGAAAAAAAAAAATTGAATTGAAGCAGAACGCACTAACAACATTTACAAATGTGTCTAATTTCAACTCCTTGCCATTCTGTTTGAAAAAGACTGCCAAATTCACCAATTTGGACAAAAGTAGCCCTGTTATTTCAGCCACATGAATATCAGAAACATCAAGACAGGTTCTAGTTATTCTGAGATCAGAAACTTACTAACATCTGCTTTGCAATACTGCATTTCTATTAATTATCCTATGTCATACCAAAAGATACAAGGCAAAGGAATAATCACTATGTAGGGAAAGATCACAAACATTAAGTTAATTTAGATACTTAAGAATATACTTTCCCTTGGAAAGCATCAGAATTTTTTTCCAGTTAAATTTCCTATACAAACTCATTGCTATGGACTTCCTGGAAGAATCGTGATCAGGGTGCACTTTTTATATATATATGTATGCATATATATATGTGTGTATATATATATATACACACACACATATATGTGTATATATACATATATGTATATGTACTTCATGTACATTAATACCACTGTGCCACATCAATGCTTCAGGAAAAAGAAGCAGTACTGGCACTACATGTAATAGTGTAACTGAGTACAACAAGAACAGTTTTCTTCCCCTCCACACTTCCCTATTGTTCATATTTTAGTCCCACGCTCCCCACTGAAGTACAGTACAATTATGCTTATCCATTTTAACCTTCCCACTTCAGAACCTGAAGAGCAATTGTGTTTCCAGGCATTGGACATAACACTTGATTATTAGAAACAGCTCCACTTCAGCACCTACTTGGCAGTATCGGCTCCGCTGGTTATGAGTGTGTTAATCAAAAGCTCATGTCCATATCTTGCAGCCACGTGCAGAGGGGTGTTACCATCCTTATCAACACAGTCGATTTCCCCTCCTGCAAAAGACATTTTCATACAGTTTAACACTGAAAGGTTCAGCCCTAACCAGTGACCACAAGCGTTATTTCTCTCTAGCGAATGCAGCATAACCAATCCAGCCACAGAGACACTAAATTTCAGAGACCAAAAACCAGCACAAAGTAAGCTGTCAGCTGTCAGCCACTGGTGCTGAATGTGGTCTGGCAGCAGCATTTTTACCTCTGCAGTGGTGGGGGAAAGTGGTGGGAACTGATGAACAGGATGATATACAAGGGTCAAGTGCATCACTCAGACATGTTGCCCATTTAAGGTACAAATCGATGCCTTGAATTAAAATAATGAGATAAACTGCTGAATAAATCATGTCCTCATTCTTAAAGGCACTGCCACTCAACCTCACCTGTAAGACAACAATGTTAAATGGATTTCGCTCAGGAGGCCATCAGGAACACACTGCAAACAAGCGTGTTGTGTGCTTTTTCTGCGTCTTACCAAAGAACAACCAAACAGTGCTTAAGTAGAACCTTTCCTTACAATTTAAGCCTGGCATCTTGTGTTTTATCTTCACAAGCAAGAAGAATAGATTATTTCTTTTAATAGACTATGATCAAAGCTCTATTTTCTTTTTGGACTGAGAACTGTAACTTTTTTAGTCTCTCCTTGAAACCCAGGTTTACTGTACTCCAACTATTCTCATCCTTCCAGCTGGCCTGCATCCTTCTGGAAGTAAAATGTCAAAAGCCAAAACTAGTACTACAGTTGATGTCTCCCAGTGCTGAGCTGAGCAAAAAGGATTACTTCAAGCCTGCTGGCTATGCTCCTGTCTATGCACTCCTGTACTCTGCCCAGCACATGTACATCAATAAGCATTTTTTAAAGCACCATGACACTGTTGACTTATGGTCAACAATCTTCTGATTCTCTACAAAACCCAGATCCTTTCTTAAGGAACTGCCACCCACCTGGCTGTTGCCAATCTGAACTTGTCCAAATGATACTGCTGCCTCCATGGGTGATCTTTCTTTTGCTTCACTTGCATTATAACTTCTGTGTCCAGTTTTACAGGATCATTTTTGGTTCTGACTCCACTTTCTGCCAAATTAATTTTTTTTCTCCAAATGTTAAAAGCACATTTTCTATTCCACTATCCAAGTTTTTAATGAAAATACAAGATAGTTCCAGACTCAGAAAGGAAACTGAAAACTCCCTCACCCACCTTCCATTTCAACAATAAACCATTTATTACTAATCCCTGAGTGTGGTTTTTCAACCAGTTATGCACCAGCACTATAATACTTTAATACTAAACTAGTTTGCTGTGAGACTGTTTTATGAAAGCATGTAAAAAGTCTCTCTAACGTCAGTATATGTTAATATTTACTACATATCCACTATTCACAGAAGATAAAAGGCCATAACTGCAACAAGAAAAGTTCTAGTAAAGCACTCTACAGTATCTCTGGAGAAACTGTGGATGCCCCATTCCTGGAAGTATTCAAGGCCAGGCTGGATGGGGCTCTGGGCAGCCTGATCTAGTGGAAGGTGTACAATACTAAAATTAGAGGAGCAAAAAATGAAAAAAGAAAGAAGTGAAACCCAAGTAACTTGAAGAGCAGAGATGTGTGAAGGACAGGTGAAAAACTGCCAGTCTTTCCACACACAAATCCAATAGCAAGTAAACAGTGGCTCTAAGTCAGAAAGCATATTAGACTAAAAAACTAAAACCTGTATGAAATCACAGTTTCTTCCAGTTTGCCCCAGTTCCCTTTTATTATTACTATTTTATTTATCCCAGGAAAGATATGGCAACAATTTGCATGATGACCTGAAAGAAGCATGATGAACTGGACACCTTCATTTTAAAATACAATCGTGTTTAAATGTGTCATTACATTTACAGCATAACTGTTCAGCCACCTTCAAGAGATCACAGTTCCAAGTTTGGGATTTGGGAGAACAATAAAATCCCCAAACAATGACCAAACTCCAGACCATCCTGTCTGGTGTGGCCAAAACTGGGAAGCTTAAGTAAAGAATCAGTAATAGCAACCTCTTTCAATCAGAAACAGGTCTCTGCCAGATCTCCAACAACAATAACTGTTACACTCTGTACTGCTCTTGGACAAAAAAGATGCCTGATAAATGACTGACAATCAGGCATCCTGGCTATGCCAGAACAAACAAGGTAGTGCTGCTCCTCCCTGCAGAGTATTTATTCAACACTTCATGAAGACAGTGATGAGGGATGAGCTCAGGGAGGTGAGAGAAGTACAGCTGCTGAGTGCAGGGTAGAGAAAATGGTCTGAGCTTTAAGAACACCAGGGCTTCCAAGAGAGGAGACCCAGAAAGTTTTATTGGGGGTGGTTTTGGTTTGGAGACTTTTTTTTTTTTTAGTTTTGAAATAGTTTGAGAAAGAAAATTGTACTTGCTCCTCAACGGAAAAAAAGACCTAAATACAGCTTTCAACTCTTGTTTTCAGAATAAGAGTCTGAACAGATCAGCTGGACCACTGTCAGCCAGAAGATTATGAGATTTTGTTAACAACCAAAATCTCAACTTGTGATGACATAATGGAATGTGCTGTCAGTGCAGCTCAAAGCTAGAAGTTGATGGAGCAGCCCTCAGAGCAGTCCTTTGGCACTCTAGGCCTGAACAACTGAAAATTGCAATGCTGGAAATGCCTAATTTTTTGGAGAATCATTAAGCAAGCACAGAAACTCACCATTCTGAATGAGGGTCTGCGACCGTGTGAACCTCCCATGGACAGCTGTCATGTGCAGTGGGCTCTTCCCATCCTTACTCTAACAGAGACAAAACAGAAACCCAACCATTTAACATGTGAAGTGATGGTGACAATTTGAAGACTCTCAGCTCAACATCCTACAGCTATTCTTCAGATAAAAACTCTGCAGACTTGAAAAGATTGCAGGAGTGAACCTATAGATGATGTCAAATGCAGAAGGTGTAAGCACACAAGTAAAACAGTTTCTCAGCAATGAGTATGAAATGGGCTGGAGTGGAGCCTGTCCTTACAGCCTGGTGGTACACAATACTTGCTAAAAACCCACACATATATGACCTATTATTCTTTGATGTTGTTTTTAAGTATCACATTCCATTCGGTTATTTCCCTTGATTTTTGCAACAAGGGGAATAAAGAACAGCAAAGGAACCATAAAGCTAAGTAGGAGAGCAGTCTGTGAGAAACTTCCTGTCTATCAATTCATATTTTATAGACAATCCCAGAAAAAAACCCACCATATTAAAAAATTGTTGTTAATAAATTTCCACACAATCAAAAAGAAGATGTCTACAAAAGACCAGTAGAAAACAGGGAAGGCTTGTCAAAGGAAAGGTTCAATGAGTAGGGGACAATGTTTTGGGTTCCAGGGAAAGAAACAGACTGGGGAAGCTGGGGAATGAGAAAATAGCACAGGAGTGGTGCCAGCCTCACTACTCACATCACTTCATGTTTATGGGGCAAGGGATTTCACCTTTGTTGGCAAGCACAGTACCCAATTTCATTTTAATAATTCTGAGTTTAAATAGTGCACAGACTATTCACTGATCTCAAGGGACTTGCCACAGGTGTTAAATGTCAGGAGTTAAATGCTAGTTTTATAGATGGGACACTAAAACACAGAGTTTAAACTAAAGTAGTCAAAATCTTATATGAACTCAGAGACCTCAAGTCTTCTGGTACCTATACTACTACCCTCTGTTGGATAACAGCAAGTCCCTTTCAGCTTCATCAAGATGTATCAATTGTGCCTCAAGAACATTCAGATATCCTAAACAGAATCAGACTTTGTAAGCTTGGGTTCTAAAGTAGGTAACAAGTAACCTTCAGCTCTTATTCCCTAAAAGTCAAAAGGAAGTGTTTAGAATCAGGTTTAATTATATTCACATTATAGGGGGAAAGAAAACACCAGAAAGGAATAAGTTCCTTGACTTACCACCATCTCCTCAGATACCATTTTGACAGAGCTCTTGAGACTATACTTTAGTACTGGTTTGTGCATTCAAGAAAGTGGCTGGCCTAGGGTTTAGAGCTGCCATTATATTTATCAAGGCACTAAGAGCTCCTCTGCTGGGAAGTAATCTCATCCAAACAGTTTAATGATCAACATTCTCAGCATCACTCTAATTCCATCAAGGATTTAAAGCCATGCTATACTCATTACTACAGTTTCTTCCTGAGGTATGCAAATAGGATAAAGTAAAACTGTAGAGCTGGAATGCAAGTTTTACCTGAATATTAACATCTGCCCCATTATTCACTAGTAGTTCAAGACACAGTGCTCCATGAGTGGAGGCAGCAGCAAAATGCAAGGGAGTGAATCCATTATTATTGGGCTGATTTACATTAGCACCATAGTCAATCAGCTCATTAACAACAGAATCCTGACCATTGTAACAGGCAATGTGAAGTGCAGTATTTCCATAGATGTTCATTTCATCAATCTAAAATGAGACAAGGAGACATAGTTAAAATTACAGACATCAGCTTAGCATTTACATAATGCATCATACACCACAAATGGAAATAGCTGGAGGCCTGAACTGTCATAGGGCATATTTCTCACCAGCAAATTTCATTGACAAAATACACTCCCAGACAGCTTAACTTGGAATGCTTTACCTTTACTATTATTAACTTTCTATCCTTCTGGCAATCGCTAAAAGCCAGTAGGAAGCTTAAAGCTGATAGCAGGACTATGTAATGATGAAGATGATGACAAAAGTCCTAACAACCTGGAAAGCTTTTACATGTAAGTGGAAAAGCAACATAAACAAAAAGCTCACAATCTTTATTTTTAAAAAATTACAACAGCAACTATTGAGTTTTTGTGAACAGAACCCAGGTGTAAGAGCTCTTTCCATACATTTATTTTGGAAGTGGAATGAAGGAATCTGAGTGAAAGAAAGGTTAAAGTGAAAAGCCATTTATGGTTCAATAAGAAACCACTTCAAGTAGCTCAGTGTTATAAAGATGTAATTAAGATTATGTTACTTCTTGATGACCAACTTAGTATTCAACTGCTGTTCTCTAAAATAGGACAAGACAGATTGTACAAGACTCAGACACGGCATGAACAGCCTTCCATGAAATACAGGTGTCTCAAAGATCATATCCCCAGTGGTGGAAAATGTGGAAGTTAAAGCAGTGCTATGCTAGTAATTACCTAATAACAGGCAACACCTATTTCCCTTCAACTTCACAGCCAACAGACTGTGAACATGTACTTCTGACAATTTTTTGGTACATCAAGAGAGTTCAAGATGCAATGGCAGATGCAGTGGCTTTATTTGCCATCTCTGATTAATTGTCTGATTAGTGCAGGCTCTTCTGGTCATCTCACCACTGCTTTGAGGAGATGGCAATAAAGAGAAGTCTGTGCCCTGAAAAAAGTTATTTTCCACAGTGAAAATAATTCTTCTCCTTCCCTCCATCAGCTACAGAGGAAATATGGGTCCCTAAACTGAAACACCCTGAACTGCTGTCTAGGTAAAGTATGTAGTGGATATGTTAAGAATAACCACTCATCATATCAAAGGAAATGCTGAGTCAAGGAAAATTTCATTAGTCCATCTTCTTCTGCAGGAACAGCATATATTTCCTGATTTGTTCAGCAAGGTGGCCTGTAATTTACTGTCCATATCAGACTTTCTTTAATACAGTATGTTTCCTGACTCTTGAGCTAATAAACTACATGAAGTATGAAGTGGTCCAGAAAATGGGACTTCTTTTGTTTAAAAGCTCTGCCAATGTCTTTAGCAGCATCCATAAGAAAAAAAGAAAAGACTCTCTCTAAATATGGAGAAACATGGACACTACAAAAGTGCACATTACCACATACCTCCACCCCCAGGTTAAGGAGTTGTTTCACAATATTAATCTGCCCATTGGATGCAGCTGCATGAAGTGGGGTATAACCCTTCTTGTCTTTACAAGTCACTTCTGCACCGTGATTAATCAGTAAGGCAACAACTTCCAGGTGACCTTCAAAAGATGACAGACGTTATCAATGAATACATCATCCTACAGCATTGCTTCTCCCAAATTACTGCTTTCTTGCTAATGCACTGCCCTTTCACTGCTATTTTAAAATGCTCCCACAGTTTTACAAGGGGGGAAAAAAAAGCATTTTTATAAATGTTCCTAATCCTAGGCCCCAGGCTTTGTCAAGAAATCCACGCATTCATCTTCCCCGGATGTGTCAAATTTCTCTTTACTGAATTAGTTTTCCAGTCACTGAAAGAACAAAACCACACTTCTTTTCCATTTATTTCTCTAAGACTAACAGTTTGTGTTTTAATCTCCGAACAGTGAGCACAGGAGCATGGCAATAAAAGTCCCCCAAAACAGCATCCTATAGATGTCCTCTGCAAACACACCTATTAACACTTCTTGGTTTTTTGTTAGTGATAAAAAAATAACCTTAATAAATTATAAAATGGAGGTATCCTCTTTGCTAGCACCATTGAGGACACAGAAAACTAAATTTCAAGTGCAGGACCTAGGAAACTGTATAGACAAATTCCAAGTGTCCAAAGATAATTAAGCATTCAATAAACTGTGTGAGGGCTTATAGGATAAGATGCTCAGGTCTCATTACCTAAATTCTGCCTGAATTGCACTACAGACTCCTGAATGCTGTCTAAATTGCACTACAGGCTCCTAAATTCCATTGCTAATTTAGGCCTTAGATGTTATCTAAATACTTTTAAAAGTACATCACGAACTTCTGAAAATATTTAAGTGCAGAAGAGACGTGGAATTGTACAGCACAATGGAAAAGCCTTTCACATCTACACAGTGGAGTTCAAAGCTCTCTAGCTCAAAAGCCACATCACAGTTGTTGGCAAGAGCCTTCCCATCTGTCTGTGTGTATCAAAAAAACCACACAATATGCTTTTCTCACAGTTTGAAATCTCCTATTATCTCACTTCCAAAAGTGCCAGGATTTAAATCAAGATTTTTGACAGGTCAAATGAAAGAGTTCCTGGCAGAGGGCACACAACTCCCGACAAATTGTAAGCTGAAATATAAACTGCTTGGCCAACAAAAGCTCTTGAACAAGCATGACCACTCTCACAAGCAACCTTTTCCTAGTACTTTTAAATCATAATGCCTCACTGCAAGAAATTTTCCTTTAACTTGGAAGGAATAATAAGCTCAACTGATTTAATTAAGAAGTATTTGGTAACACCACTGATGTTTTGAACAGATAAATCAGTTGCTCTTGTCCACTCTGGAATAAAAGATGACAATTTGCTCCTAACAGGAAGAAATCACCTATGAAGCATTTCTTAAGAACATCATAATTTAGCTACACTATAAACTTGGATTTATGACCGTAGTTATCTGCACTTTATATAAAGTAGTCTTTAGCAAAAACTGAAACATAACCTGTTGTTTTTCAAGCCCAAATATAGTTCAGGCTGGAACTAGAGCCAGGATAAAAAAACCAAATTGAAAAAGCAACACAAAACCCCCCACAATTAACTGTCTTAAAAAGGAAATCACAGCCAAGATCTCACTATCTGCAAACCCATAAATGGACAGAGTTTATTTAGATCCGCTGAACCCTTCCCTCTTCAGGGTAATTACAACACTCACTTTCCATGGCCAGATCTGTTCTTGTTCATTTTGAAACATGTCATTCATTTGTGAATAGGAAGTTAAAAAGCAGGAGCAACAGCCCAAGCCTTACCCATGTACGCTGCCCAGTGAAGAGCTCTTCTGTCCTTTTTGTCAAAAGCATTGATGTTTGCCCCCTTGGCCAAGAGCAAGTTCACCATCTAGAAGTAACAACAGCAAGTAAACCAACCCTATAAGATCTCACACAACAGGTTATCACAAATCAATCTACCAATAAAGTTGAGACCATAAAACGCTGCATTTGAATGATAAATTTGTGAATGACACAGTGTTCAAAGCTGTGTGCATTAACCACATGCACCAGTGACAGTCACAAGGAACCAGGACAAGTTCTGTGTCTACAGAGGGGGGCTGAGAGCATGGAGGGGGCTACTACTGCAGTGTGCTTCAAATCCAGCTTGGCAAACTACCTGGAAGAGAAACAGTTTTGGAAGAGAAACTTTGCTCTTAATTTTACTGTTAAGACCAATTTAAGCGGTTTCCTTGTGGACTGGGACAAGACTCCTTCAGTCATAAGAAACCCTAAGATCTGCTTAATCTTTCCACAAGGAGTGTCTATCCCTTGCCACACCATAGTGATTTTTCCTTAAATTCCCATGTGCCTACAGTGGTGTGGACAGCACCAGGCTGTTTCCTGCACAGTGCTGGTCTTTTAGACAGCACAGCTAAGAGGTGAAAAGCTGCTTTCCCCATTGTCAATCATTCAACATGAAATGTAAGAAAAATGGGGGGCAGGGGGGTTAAAAATAAAAAAAAGAATGGAAATCATAGTAACTCCAATTTTCAGCTAAACATTTTGAAGTCATAAATTACAGATGGTTGTCTTCCTCTCTTATACTGTTTTGCCACAGAGATCAACAAATAATAGCAGATATTCAGTCCACGTTTCTGATATTCTCTATCCAAAAGCTCAGGAGCTTTAGATTATGATGTTTGGACACAAAACACTACTGTCTTTTTCTTACAGTGCAGTGCAGTATTTTAAAGGCCAAACACCATCATATTACAGGAACTGCCATTCCTCTTCCTTCTTTTAATTACAGTACAACTGATCAACTTGTGCTGACAGAAGCCTATTGCTCCAGTCTAAGAGTTTTTCTTCAATATCTCGATCATCAGGTGTGAAATGGAGCAATGAGGATCATTGTACCCAGATCTAAAGATTCTAGCAAAATCATTTACATAGGGGCTTCATTTACAAAACTATAGTTTTTCTCATATAGTTAAACAGTAATAATACTAGAAGGGTTTGCTTGTATAAGTAGCAAATCAGAAGCACATTTTCTAGAAGACTAATTAGAAAAGCCGAGTGACTGGATCTCACACAGCTGGACATTTCTTCAGTAAGAGATGAATCGACCGGTTTTCCATTCTTTCCAATCTGCCACTCTTATTTTTGCAGGCAGTCCAGAGGATAAAGAGCCGAGGACACTCTGGAGCAGCTGGAAGCAGTGGCACAGCCAGCTCTCCATGTCTGCATGCACATCTCCCTCGCACGCTGGCTCTGCACAGGTGCTTTCCAGCCACTGTCCTGTTTCCGCAGGTAGGAAACCCGTCACTCAGTTTGGAAAGCAGCTGAGCTGCAGGAACCATGAGGGTCAGGGTTGGGAGGGGTCAGTCTAGACACAACCACAGCAGGTCAAGTGCGCGAAATGGGAAAACAAATCAGTAAGGCCACGATCAGTCGGGCTCTTGGGCAGCTCACCTCGATGTGGCCGTTGAGCGCCGCGTGGTGCAGCGCTGTCCGGCCCCCCCGGTCCGACACGTTGACGCTGCTCAGCAGAGGGATGATGATCTCCGCGCACTTCACCGCCTTGTTGGCGGCTGCCACGTGCAGCGGCGTCTGCCAGTTCTTGTCCCGGGCATTGACATCGGCAGAGTGTTTGATCAGCACCTGCACTGCCTCCTGCAAACGGCAGCACAGCCACAGCGTGACCAAGCAGTCGGAGTAAAGGCTTGGCCTGCCTGCTTGACAGCTCAGCCACAATGCCTGTGCACGTTACTCATGCACAGCACGCATGGCCAGGAGGAGGGAAGGAGAATAACATTTATCAAAACAACCTCCCAGGGTACTGAAATGTCACTGTTCATTCAAATGCCAGAGCACACATTACTGCTGCTGCCATTTAGAGCAGTGGCCTCACAGTCCAAATTTCCCAGTTGGATTTGAGGATGTCCAAAGCTGCCTATGAAGAGAGCCCAGCCTGTTCATTCGATTAAGCTTCAGTACCACAGTCATCAGAACTGTGCTCTCAGTGAAGAAATGAATGTACTGATTTGAGGCATTACTACCACTGCTGGTGGGCTCAGCCTTGGCCAGCAGCAGGATCATCCTAGAGCTGCCTGGTATTGGCTCTGTCGGACATGGAGGAAGCTTCCAGCAGTTTCTCACTGATGACACCCCTAACACCCCCCACTCCCAGAACCCTGATATGCAATCCCAATACATACTGTTACAAGAATCACTTATAAACTGAAAATCATGTCATTTTGGACAGTAAAATAACAGTAAATTGCTGTTAGTCGTATTTATAAACAGGAAAAATGAGACGATAAAGAATTTGTGAAAACAAAGTTTTAGCTTTGCAAAAACATGAGAACGTTGGTGTCCCCAAGTTAGCATTAGCATTCCTTTCCTCCCTAAGGGCTAAGCATAAGCCAAGGGTCTTCACTGCAGTATCCATTCTGTCAGTCTGAGACCAAACAACATCTTTTAAGGTTAATTTTGTTGGTTAAAAATGAATATTTCCCAGTGAGAAAATGTGTTGTTCTCTCTTGAGAGTCTGTCTCACTGGAGAATTCACAATCAGTTCTTTCCTGCTTCTGCTCATGCATCTGCCATTAAGCAAGTCCGGGGAAAAAACAAGTTTTTCTCAAAATTACATTTTGTTTTTTCTTCCTTTTTTCTCCATGAACAAACAAAATATGAAGGAACCACTGGGGACACAGTAGCATTCAAGTAGCCTTGTCTGCTAAATACAACTCACATCTGGTAAGTGAGAGAGCCCTAGTCCTACACAGCACCTTATTCTTTTTCCATAAACTGAAAAGTTTTCTGGTAAGCCCAGCCAAAATTTTATTAATGAATAACAAATGCACACAGTATATTTAAATAGCACTTTCATATGTAGAATGGCCCAGGAGAGAGCCTGCAGTCTGTATCAACAGTATATACATTAGTAGGAATAGTATTTCTTTGTCCTTAAATGATCTCAGCAATTTCATTTTCTACAGCCATCTCACAAACTGTTCTCTAACAGATTTTTTCAGTTAATGACATTGCATCTCTTACAGCATCAATAATGATATATGTCTGTTGATGTCTCAATAGGATTTTGTTTTTTAAATTACAGGCCTACTATTTTAAAAGTCATTTAAATGTAATTCACTGGAGACCTACTCAGCTGGGACATGAAGTCAGCAGGAAAATTTATGCACTTTTAATGAAAAAAAGAAAAAGTTAAAGGAGAATTTTTAGAAGTAATAATAAGGACTGAAAAGCCTAAACTAAAAATATCTAGACTTTGAAAAAAAACAAAACAAAAAAATTTACACAGTTTTGTTTACATCTGTTACAATCTGCTGCTCTATCAGTTTTGGGATCAAAAGTGAAGAGTCCTTATGGAGAACTTTTAATTCTATTGCTTTTGAGAGCATGAGTTTTCCCCTTTTATTACTATAGTTTCTACATATGCATGCAGTGCACGGCTATGGTGTAAGCCTCTGCAGTCAGTGTCTGTAGCTATCCCAAATTATTGCAGTGAAATATCTTTACTTTTCCAACTATGTAAGGCTGAAAGTTGATAACATCCATTAACAATCCTACACATTCACACCTGAGTGTTGTTGATTTGTAAATAAACATTTAAATCCCTGAAGCCCACTTGAAAAATCATTAAGATGTAAGTAAAAATGTGTTCATGCTTTTAACACGTAAAAAGGATTCAAGAAAACAGATTTGGAATCCTGTAAAAGCTTAATAGTGAAAGGTTGATAACAAAACTTAAAATTTCTCGGTGATCATTCTGAAAGCAAGTGTGCTCACAAGAACTTCACAAACGACACTGAGTCCTACTGGTGAACTCCTAGACCCTTAATTCATCTCCTATTATCAATGTGAGCTATGAATTCACCTCCTGCTATCTACTACTATCACTATTGCAGCTGCACATTTGTTCACTTGTGTAATAAAGTAAAAAGCAGAACTGAAAGAGCCTCAAAAATGCTAAATCCTGTTTCAAAATTATTACCAAAAATAACAGTTATATTATAAATAACAAAGAAAAAAGGCCAGGAGAAGAAAGTTACATTTGTTTATAAAATACACAGCAGACCACAAAAAGGCATCAAAGGCGCTCCCCTGCTGCCTCACTAATGCACCTGGGTACTCACTGTGAGGTACCACAACTGCCAGCACACTTTCTCATTGTGCTTCAGCTGACAAAGAGTTTAAAAATGAGACTCAAACCCACAGAAAGACATACATTTTCTGTTAGGAATGTCGCTGACAATAAAAATCATGTACTCTGACACATCCAAAAGAAGAAACCAAGCTCACTGCAATTCCCGCATCAGAAAGACTGTGGTTGTTTTTTAAGGTTTAAGTCTGATCTTTGTTTTCCAACATGGCTTTTTGTATTTTGCTTCATTACAGCATTCATTCTCTATCAGATATTCCTTTCAGAGAGTTTCAGTGGATGCCAGCAGCTGGGAAGCTCAGCCAGCAGCCAAACAATGCCCAAGTTCAGAAGCGAGCCCAGGATTCCTGCCTCCAGGCTTGGCAAGCGCTGGGACTGTTACGGAGGTGATTCGAGTCCATCAGTCTCTGGAAGACAGCCACCCACTGTCTCTTTTACAACCCCTCCCCTCGTCCCCAGCAGCCAATTCAGTCTGCAGTTGGGCTCGCTGTTAACTAAGTATTAGGAGGATAAGAGTAGACAGGGAGGTCTACAATGGAAAGCCAAGAATAATGGTGCAGTTGAAAATACAGTCATGCCTGACCTGCATTCCTGATAGTTATTGCTGCTCCTTTTTAAGACAGCAACAGAAGAGGTACAACATGATGCCAGAAGATTTTTATTTGTCAAGTAGAAGAAATATGGGCAAACCCTCCCTCACGCATGAATCAAATGCATTAACAGAAAACCTAACGGATGCCTTGAAATGCAATTAACCAAAACAAACTATGTAATGTGTGTTGGATCACATCCACATCCACTCCCTTCTGGCACATGCACAGCATGCACACATCCACACGGATTTATTCCTCTTTATTTCACCACTTGAAGATGATGTGGGCACTGTAGACCACTGTGGACTCTATCCCACGCCAATCCTGGTCACCTGCTCCAGCTGATGGTACGACTTGCTATGGTAATGTAAAGCAAGGTGAAAATCATCCACATTAAGGTTCAAAAGCAGCTATAACGAACTTGTAAAAGCTGGCCTCCAGCTGCAATGCTACAGGCCCTGTACACGGAAAATGCTTTCCCTCTCTGCCTCACCATGCCACCTACTACGGCTCTCAAGGGTTTGCTTTTCCCCCCAGCATGCAGCTTATGTGTAAAAGCAGGGTAATCAAATCTTACTCACTTCACTTCTTGAAGCAACTGCTCGATGGAGAGGAGTCAGCCACATATTGTCCTTGGCATTAACACGAGCGCCTGCAAGTAAACAGCAGAGGTTACATCCACGCCTTGGGTGCGACACCAAAAGCCTTGCCCAACTGCTTCCTAGTAATAAGAGTTGAGACATATGTGGCACTCTCAGTGTTCCCCAGCAGTCTCCTGGCATCCTCTTCACCTTGGAAATGCATTTGCAGATGTCTGATAGGTAGGAGCTGAAGTGTGATTCGGAAAGAAAGCAAATGGATAGGTAGGACTATTTTTACAAATCGCTTTGTTTACAGGACACTAAAGAAGTAAGATTTGTTGCAAGGAGTTATGTATGTATACACGTGTCTACATATACACATTTTCTTAGATCTACTGATACAAAGTGAAAGAGAGCAGCCCTTTGCTTAGAGCACCACTGCTGTGTGAAGATAGAAGGAAGGGAACTAACCTGAACCGCCTCTTGCCTTCAGCTGCATCAGACAGAACACTAGAAAATGACCACCTCCCTGCTTCACAAATCGTGCTGGGATCAAGAAAACACGATCAGGAAATGCTCAGGCCAGGGACAAAACTGGGCACTTATTACATCAGGTTCTGTGAGTGTCACTCAGAAAACATCAGAAGGCGAGGGATGAAGGAGACCACCTGTTTGCCTTCTGTGCAGTTCAGTGCTAATGGGCGCTCTGAGAAGGCAGCTGCACAAGAGGATGGGTTTGGGTTGGCTTGCCAGAGAAAAAGGATAAAGGAAGCATATTTAACTACAGTGGTTCTGGTTGCCTGTAGACCAAAGGGAGTAAAAAAAAAAAAAAAAAGAATCCTCTACCTTTATGTAATAAAACAGATTTGTTTACAAGAAATATTAAAGCTATTCAGTGATGTTGTGACACCACAGAAAGGAAATTCACTGATAAGGACTACAGAAACTAATTTTAAAAGTTTTTTAAATTTTAAAATATTGTACCTTTCAGATCTGCAGGTAGCAGCACTATTCTGAGAACAGTAGCACATGCAGAAAAAAAACCCATAGAGAAGCACAAGTGTCATGCACATAGCCTGGATGAGCCTCTGAACTTCATGAACAAAGGGATTCTTAAGCTTCATTTTGAACCATAACTTAAATGCGTACAAAAGCCTGTAATTAATAAATCCCACTCTCTGAATCAGAATCACTTTCTGAGAGTTGATTCTCAGGGATATTAAGATGTCTGACTTTGAATCACAGTGTTTATTGGGAATTGTGCTAGATAATCAGAGAAGAAACAAGTTCTTGCATATTTCCACAAGTCGGGATGCAGTTTTTTGGCTGCAAGAAAGAGAAAGCCACTTTCATAACTATTGCAACAATTAGAGGCAATTCTCCAAACTCACCTCAGAACCTGGTGGTACAACTTGCCCTCTGGGAAAACACCCTTTAGAAAAGACAGCAGTTTCAAAGGGTTTTCTAATAAATCTGTCTAAGCAAGGAAGCTATTAGCTCATTTTATCTTCGTGAGAAGGCCATTACAGTTAATACACATTAGTATCCTGCCTTTCTCCTGCACTAGAGATATGTAAGACAACAACCTTCTCCACCATCAGGAAGCTGACACCTGCCTTCAAGGCACCTTTGATTATCCTGGTCTGGTAGGGTTCTTGGGGATGCAAACTGCCTAGATGAATTCCTAGTAACTGCCACCAAATATCTCTTTTTGGGTTTAGAAATTTATTTTGTATTTGCCTTGGGGTTTTGCCTCATGTTCTTAACGAAGGTTTCTTTTGCTTTATTCCTACTGATTCACTAATTCCTAGCAGCAGATGGTTGCAAATCAGAAAGGCTTATGTGTGGAGTAGCAAAGTGTGACAAATATATTATTCCTCAGTATTCGACAACTCCAGTGGCATTGGTATGAAGATGATTAGAAAACTTAGCGAAGTGTCTCCATCAGTAGTTATTCATGCCCTTCACTGATCCACTTACCCTTTGAGAAACTGAAATAGTTGCCAAGAAAGCAGCTAAAGAAAATAATAAAAGGAAAACAATACCAGTATAAATAAAATAACACTCAGCATGCTATCAGCCTTTTCTTTCTCAGCTGTTTTACAATTTTCTTTACCTCTCTGTGCCTCTTTACGTGAAACAGTGAAATTGCTCCTATGTATCTAATTCAATGCATCAGTTGAATATGTTTCTGATTTCTGTTTTTAAGGAGCTACACAATTCAGCTGTTGCCTGTTACAGGAGCTGCTGTTGTCCATTTAGTGAGGTTGCACATTTCTTGAAGAGACCTTTCAAAATTTTTCTCCTTGGCCTGCCCATTTCCTTCACCAAAATTCAGCTTTTGGGTTCCTAGCAGTTCCTTCCAGTCAATGGTTAATAACAATGAAAATTTCACCAATACTGATGCACTCCCTTGGGGAGAGAAAATACCTGCCATTTTAAGGGAGATCAAGCAGAGGCACCCAGTGAACAGTGCTCACATTTTCAAGGGTGTCCTGTACACTCCAGGAACCTGAGCATTCATTTTGTGACAGCCCAGGGGCAGCTCTTTGAAAGCACTGAGCAAAGTGCTCTAGAACACGCTAATGCACCTACAACGAGCTCTATACAAAAAACAGAAGCTTAAATTTTCAAGTCTATCCCACGACACTTCCTCAAAGTCACTCAGAGATTGAGTGTCCCTCTCTTTACTCTGGACCAAGTACCTTAACAATATTTCAATGCACTTCCTACAGTACTTTGTGAATTAATCTGTGTGTTTATAAGCACAAAGAGGACTGATATACACTTGGTGTATATTCTGTCCTTCATAGTACAATCTTCCTTGAAATATAAATTGCTTTAAAGATTTCACTTAAAATCCTTTCAGGTAGCCACAGCACCCATCCACCCATAAAATGTCCACTTTACAAAAACCCTTCAGAGAAAACCCTTTTCTCTGATCCATCTTCTGCACTTTGTTGTTGGGAGGGCTTGTACCCCTGAGCCTGAAGGAAAGACTTAGCTGTAGGGATTTGCCCTGGGAGGCTGAAGTAGACAACATAACATATAATGTTACCAATAAAATCAAAAGAGAGGAAACTTTCCGTGTTCCACTTTTCTTTAATAGGCCTGGTTTGTAATCTTTGCTATCTTTCACTCTCAAATTTTTCTGCCAAAAGAGAAAATAAATCTGAAATTGCCTTCTGATTCTTACGAGATCTGAAATAATTCGATGCTGGCTTTCAGGACTAAAGTTAACATCTCTTTACCATAACCAAAGTACAATTTTCCATGCAGCATATCTGCCAAATCCACATGTCTCTAATAAACCTAGATTCCACAGTCTAACTCTCCAAAATTAGGGATGGTCAATGAAGGAGGAAAACCGTAACCTATTAATGTCATCATTTACATGCACCTTTCCAACTCCTGCTATGAGACACAGCAATAGGCCCTCACAAATGTAAGGATAGCTGCCATACCTTCTTGCCAAGAAGCTCAGAGCTTTCAGTATTAGTAAGGCATGGTAATATTTCTAAGATGGCAAGTGCCTTGGTAGGTAACAAGGGGTAAGGGACTGAGCTCAACCATTAGTTCCCCAGGCACCAGCTCAAAGCCCAGGATGAGGGGAGGCCCCAGCACAGATGAGAATGGAGCTTGGGTTTGCCCAGACAGTTGTTCTTGCACGTCCACGACTGTGTCATCATACAGAGCTTCATTTATGTGAGGTGATTACCCTGGTCCTTCTCCTTTTTGACAGAAAGGAGGTGAAGAAGTGCTCAAAGCTCTCTGCTTTCATGTAGCCTGGAAAAACAAAACGACAGCACATTTCCCAAGTTTGAACCATATGATTATGGATCAGACCTTTGGGCTGCTGTA
Source organism: Corapipo altera (assembly GCF_003945725.1). Lineage (NCBI taxonomy): Eukaryota > Metazoa > Chordata > Aves > Passeriformes > Pipridae > Corapipo > Corapipo altera. The sequence continues at coordinate 5,688,346 of NW_020884877.1, forward strand.
AATCTATCTGCCTCTGACATTTAATGGGCTGGGGTGATTCATACCAGTTGAGGGATCTGGCACTCTATCTGCTGTATCAGTTCCAAACAGATTCCATTTCAGTGGCTACCTAGAAAGCCATTTCTGGTCTGTCTCCAACAACCTGAGCAGAAATTTTATTCACTAGACACTACATTCATTTGTGCTGCCACCAGTTCATGGGCTACAAATATCAGAATGTGCATATTTCATTTCATTTCTGTCCTGAGCCCTGTGCAAAATGCAATACATTGATATTCCTCCTAGTTTCTACTCATGCTGAGACTATTGCTTGACAACAACAGCAAGCATTTTTGCACTTTCCCTCTGTTAAAACATCATCTCATTTTAAGTCAGACAAGAAAGTTTTTCTGCTTATGTAACTAAATTTTATGTTCAGATTAATCTTTTATAATATGCTTTTACTAATACAGTTTACTGAATGAAGAGGTGAAGCAAAGGAAGATGCTGCAGTTGTCTTTGCAGCCTAGTTCATGAAGAGATCACAGTCACAAAGAGATGTTTATAACAACTCAACCTGCTCATCCAAACCTCAGAAACCTCCAAACTCGCTCTTGGATACAAGTACTCATAGTCATCAAATAATGGAACATCAGATATTAAAGAGCAATGAATAGGTAGAACATGCAAGACAAAATTAATTTTGACTCATGCTGAGCTAATTGGGAAAGATCCACACAGTTCCTGCAGACTGAACACCAGCACAGTCCCACTGACACAAAGTTCAGTTTTTAAAAGCCCACATTACAAGTTTTTCACACTCAGATATATAAAAAAACCCCCAAGATATATCACCTACATTTTATGCTGTTGACCAGACAAACCCTACAGCCCTGGGATGACATTTTGGCTGTCAGGTGCTGGAACTAAGTGTCCCAGAAGAACACTAGAAAGCCTCCTTCCCTTTTTAGGAATGTGATCAAAACCAACAATGTTCACCTGGACATTTCTGGATGCTATTTGGAATCAAGGGACAAATGGGCAAAACAGCTTCCCCTATCTCTTTATGAGGATGTTGCCTGTGCTGCTACTTGCAAAACTTTCTCTTTTTTCAAAAAGACATTACTTGTTCAGTCTTCTCACACCACAATGGAATAGGAGTATGAGACAAACAACACATGCTGCAAGAACACATGTACAGATGAAGCTTATTAAATCTTACCTCCCAATGTAGAAAATCATGTTTGCATTTAGCACATTGAAAACCCACCCAAGCATAACCTGTCAGTGGAGCAATGTTCTTTCCAACTATTTTGCTGGCATCAGGGTTACAGCAGAAAAGTCTGATGGATGATGCATGTCCAGCCACTTACCTCCATTAAGCAATTAGGCAAACCAAAAATTCCCCCACAATGAACAGAGAAAACACATAGCTACAGCAAACTGAATTAACATTTTCTGCCTTCTCCAGGTGTGGTTAGACTGGTAAACCAAAGATACATGTTTGTGTGGTCTGCATGCACCCATCAACAGCCTGATTTAACTTTGAAATTGGCTGGTGCTCTAAGCAGGGGGCTGGATGAGGTCATCTCTAGAAATCCCGTCCAGCCTGAATTATTCTAGGATTCAAGGTTGGAAATTAGAAGGTGCCTTGCAGTCACAGGACTGATAATTCTGAAATAACTTTTAAAAAAATACACAACTAAGTTGAAGAGGCAGACCAATAATTTGTGAAACCAATTATATAGCAGGGTTGCTTTCAACCTTAGACATTTGTACCATAAGGCTCCTTTCAATCTCAAATTCTTAAACCACATAAGCTTTATTCTTACAGTTCTCCAGTTTAGAAAAACACTGCCTTTGAAATTTGCAAGCACATCCAGGAGTTTGCCATGAAATATGTGCAATTCCTGAGAGATGTCTGCTTTATGCTTTGTTCTGACATATTTTGATCTTGTTTTTTGCCACTATAACAGTTGGAAAACGTGTTTTGATTTGTTGCTGTTGTTGTTCAGATACATCCTACTGCACAGTTTCTAACATCCAAATAAACTTCCTCTTAGAATCATATTTCTAATGTAAATACCACTTAAAATTCATTTAAACTAATTTATAACTTTTTTCCTATTATTCCATAATAATTTTTGCTGAACAGGAATTCTTGGCTTGTACTCCAGGATGTGAATCCACATTCCAAATACGTACTTCAGCAAGTTTCTGAAGCAAAAATACTGTCAGTTTGAATGCTTTAAAAGTTGTTAAAAACTAGTTACTTTGTTTATTAATTGTGCTCAGTCACTGTGCACATTTTATAATTGTATCACTAAATCTAAATATATTTTCTAAGTTTGCAACATATGCAATGAACTCCATGAAATTCACAATATATAGGCACTGCCCAAAATTCACTTTTATATGCTTTGCTGGGTATTCCTTGTAGCTTTAAAATTAGCTATTTTACCAGTTAATAACAGCGAGGGTCACCACCTTACCTGACAAAATGAGAAGCTCAATGATGTCTGCATCCCCCAGGAATGACGCCACATGAAGAGGAGTTCGTTTCTCGGCATCCTACAAAACCACAAATCAGTGCAAACATTCATGTTAAAGAGCAATGCATTTGTACATATTTATTTGCTGTGTGCGTTTCTGTTTACAATTAGAAATGCAATCTCACTGAAAGAACAAAATTCAAGATCTCAACAACACATTTCCTCCCAATAATCCTCAGCTTTTCTTTATCACTTGTTTCCATCACACCTTGCAGAGACACTGTCTTTACTCTGGTAGCCTGTTTACAGGTAGATCAAATCAAATCTAAAATGAGGAAAAGGCATCATCCATGGGTCTCTTTCCCACTCTTAAGTATCACAGCAACATAACTGAGATGCCTCTGGATATCAGACTCTGTAATGCAGTTTGCACCAACAATACAAGACACACAGAGCTATCATAAGGATAACTTGGGAGAATGGTTTTTGGAACCACACCAAGGTCAAGATGTAATCCTCTTAGTCTCTAAAGGTCCTTGTATACCATTTAGCCTGGTTATCTGCACAGTAGCCCAAAATGGGCACATGCACCTTGATCCTTTCAATATAAAAGAAGAAAATACTACTAGTCAAATCTGTATCTTTAAACTTAGAAGAATTGCTAATTATCATATATATAACTTCTGAAATACCTCTACTTTTATTTGATTTCTGTAATTTTGCACATTAAGGAGTCCAATTTCAAGATTTTCTTTTCTAACTTCAAGGGGTATAAATACAGTGTTTAAAAAAACCCCTTTCTTTTATTGCTTTATTCAGATGATTGCAGAACATAGGTCTTCAAAAGAAACTGCTAAAACATTATAACATGGGCAACAACAATCACAAGAACTGCTACTACTGCTCATTGTGCTATTTCATCCCTGTTTCCAGTCCTAAATGAATTTCATTTTGGTTTCTTAACCACAAAAATAAGTTCTAAGAGACCTTATCAATGAAACTTATTGCAACTTATTAGCATTAAATATTGTAAGCTGGTAACAAATTCAACACTTCCTGCAAACAATACCAACAGAGAAACCCTACCAGTGTCCCTGAAGCAGATCTCTGAGCCTGTCATATAAAATATCACTTTTAACATGACCAAGAAGTCAACCACCATAAGCTATTTTGTAATACCTTTGAAGTATGCTATAGATGTGGACAAATCAGTGCAGCAGAAGCATTTGTCATTTGAACGCTGAAAATTATTTTCCAACACTGAAAGGCACAGAGCCACTGATCAACCAGAATAATTTCATTTTTATGGTTTTTTAAATATATATAATGCATATAGTCCTCAAAGTCTGCTCCACTGCGTTTTGATCTTTTATATTGGGCATGCACATAAACCACTCAGAAGACAGATTACATAAAACCCAGGCTGTCACAGGTCAGAGAGGGAGGTATCTTACAGAACTTCACCTCCTCACATGACAGGTAAATTAAAAGAAGGTTAAGTAGTGTCCATCCAGCAGAGTCCTCTCAGGAACCAAAATAACAAGCTGGATTCTCTCACATGCTCAGTTCCTAACACCCAATCCACCACAAAACAGCTCTCACAGGTACAAGTGCATATGAGACTTTCCACAAATATTCTGTCCTATGGTTACCCATGGCAAAATATATGCTAAAACTGATCAAACTTATATAAAACCAGAATCAGTTTTATTTGGGTTTTCAGTTTGCTCATTTCAATGCACAGAGCTCTCTTTATACAATGCAGTATTTGTAGCAGCCATCGTACCTGTCAGTGACAAATTCTGTGACAGTTTTTTGCAACACAGCCAACTTTGGCAACAGTCAAATGCTAATGATACAAGACCAAGCAATTTTCTGTATCAAGGAACCAAGGCTACCCAGTGCTTTATTGATTATAAAGATATTATGTAGTAAACTGTAAATCTGATGGAAATTTGACAACAGAGAGGAAAGGACATTAAAGAGAAAACTAGAATTTTTATCCTTCCTGTAACAGGAATAACACTCTGTAAGCTTTCTCAGCTTTTGCTTTTTAAAAATCAATGCAAAGTCCTATCATATTAAGCAAGAATCAAGTTTCCAGGGAAAGTTGGGTTTAGTCATGAAACTGAATTTAAGCTTCATTTCTCCAAGAGGAAAAAAAACCTAAAACTTCTCCATTTATCACAATCAGGCACAAATCAGAGTTCACTTTCACAGAGAGCCCTACAGGAACCATTTTCTGGAGTTTGGCAGGGAGAAGTCCACACACTACACCCGCAGACAAGCATGCAGTTGAAAAATTCAATGGAGGAACATCCTGTTTAGACTCTGCACAGGACTGATACAGAAACAGAGGAACTAAGGCATCTCCCCATCTGTCCAACCACACTCACTGCATCCTCCTCAAAGCTGTGTACCACTGCAGCCAGACTCACATCACCCACTGCCTTTCCATCTGGCCCATGCCCTGACATCTTTTCAGCTACAGACATATTCGTCACATGATGGTGGAAACAGGAGTACAAAAGTATATCAGCAATGATCTAAAGACTGAAGGCTACAAACAGAGAGAGAGGACTAAAATCTGTCCTTTCAGGGAAAGGCTTGGCAGAACCCCAAACCTCAACATACATTATCAAGGCAAGGAAAGTAAGCGGGGGAAAAGAGATGATAACAGGGTTACAAATAGCATTAAGACGAATAATCAGACCTGCTTCAAGTACAGTTCTCAGAGGAATAAAAGGTCAGTAAGAGACAGTAGATAAGCTGTACACAATGGCTAGAAAATCATGCTGAGATGAGATAAACACTCTTTCCAGTACCTAAAGGGGGTCTACAAGAGAGCTTGAGAGGGACTTTTTACAAGGGTGATAGGACAAGGGGGAATAGCTTCAAAAGGAAAGAGGGCAGGTTTAGATTACATACTGAGACTAAATTCTTGAGTGTGAGGTTGGTGAGGCACTGGAACAGGCTGCCCAGAGAAAATGTGGATGCCCCAATCCCTGGATGTATTCAAGACCAGGTTGGATGAAGCTCTGAGCAGGTGTCACTGCCCATGGCAGGGGTTGGAACTAGGTGATCTTTAGGATCACTTCCCACCCAAACCATCCTATGATTCTATGAAAACTGTTTTAGTAACCTATCTTAGTTCACAGAAAAGATGATGTTGCATACTAACATCTGTATGCTTTTGTTTGTTTTAAGTACAGAGAAAAGAAATTAAGACTAACAAACAGGAAATCTGGGACAGAAGGCCTCAGCATGAAAAACACTCAACACATACTTAAACTGTTCAAGTGATCACAGTGACACTGATAAGACCCTTCACAGGCTTAAACTTAGACTAGTCCTTAAGTGCTTTATTGGATCAGAGCCTTGAGGTACATGAAGATTAGAACAGTGAACTGAATGAATCATATCAGCACATGTAACATATGCAGGCACATTAAGAAAAGGGCCTACATTTCCTCCTCAACAGAGCCTACATCTCAAATAAGAATTTTGAGATCAACTGCAGCTGCTCAGATCAGGTGATGCTTAAGACAGAGTTCCTTACTATTAACACGTAGAGTGCAACTGCTGCAGAAAATTAATGTATGTATCCTTCCTTTGTCACCAAACTGACTGAGCAGCTAACAGGAATAGCTGGAATTTACAGAAGGATTTTAACACACCCCCAGAAACCAAGTTAATGAAGTCTTTGGATTCCCACCACCTCCTGCCTGAGATGTGCCTCGGTGGCAGAGTAAGGCATGTGAATGGCTACAACTTCCACTGATATAGTCTAACCAGAATAATAACAGAAAACAAACTTCCTGCTCATTCCCTCCATTTACAGTTGTTACATCTGCATACACCTAAATTAAAATAGCACAACCATTAAAATCCCAAACATTTAGATACAACTTGACTTCAGGAATATTCAATATTGGCAACTATTAGGAACTACTGAAGAGGTTAAAAGCATATGAGCACCTACTTCATGGGCTATTTACAACCATTCCAAGCCAAAAGCTGACGGTGTACCAAGAAAATATCTGCTGCTTCAAGGATTTTTTTCTACTCATACATTCTTTTATTAAAGCCTGTAATTTACAGAGCAAATCAAAGTGTTTAACTTCGAGCACCAGCTGAAGGGGAAAGTCAAGCTGTGTAACTTATGTCTCGCGCTCTTTCTTCTGCTTGGTAATAATCAAGTTAAGGAATTCCTATCTGAAAATGCAGATCCTGGTTCCATCAGCTCTTGTCCTCACAGTCTTCAGTTTGGCCTCAGAAACAAATATTTTTCTGGACTGAGTCTTTAGTTGCCCATGAGGTAGAAAAGGCGAATACTTTGATCTCCTGAGAAAAATTATCTGCTCTTTTTCCCCACATTTAACACTTGCCTTCTGTAAGGCTGATGGCAGCTTTCATGCGAGAAAAAGATAATTTTAACAATTAATTACTAATTCTATATTGAGACCGTAGGAACTGTTATCCTAATGAATGGAAATATTCTAATGTTTATGAATATTCAATGTAAGATTCAAAAGCTAGACTTAAATAACTCCTCCATTTTTACAAACACAATATTAACTTTTGGGGGAGCTGGGGGGAAAGGCCGAAGGCATGGGAATGTACATCACATGTAAATGGATGGGAAAAGATATAGAAAATTCAAGTATTTCAGGTTGATATTGCTGCCTTGCAAGAAAATAATGCAGTTACAGCCAAACCCTGCCATGAGACTTTGATGGCCTATACATCCTTAAGGGTCTCTAACATTCTGGGTACACTGATAACATGAGTCACCAGCACAGATATATATAACATAGTAACCACTAGTATACTAACATGCTGTTGCAAAGCAACCCAGAAGATTTCAGACTCTCAGTCTCTCCAGTAGAATCTTTTTCACAGTTCAAAATTTTTCTGTATAAAATATAAAGAAAAAATTCTAAAACAAACAAAAAAATTAAGTCATGCTAGTTACCTTGCATTGCAAACATCAATGTAATTTCGTATTCAATTTCCTTACATAATTGAGAATTGTTCATAATATCTGTAGAAAAAATTGCTCCTGTCACTTCCCACTTAAAGAAACAGCATATCAAACAGCACTACTACAGGCTAAATACCACTGGAAACACAGCTATTACCTAGCACCAAACTGTCATACTGTGTCAAAGCAGAAGCCTTTCCAACTTCTTGGCTAAATCCTCCAGAAGATTTTCCAGCACAGCATAACTACATCTTAAAGAGGAGCATTTAATTCCAGTACAGCTTTATTCTCCTGCAAGGCTCCACAGTGCCAAAAAGCAAATCATGATTCCTTGGATGAGAGCAGAGACGAGGGTCTGGTATCCCAAGGTAACTGAAATACCACATTACAGTCTCTCTTAAGTCCCAAGTCAAATGTGTCACTCTAAATGACAAGCTGGTCTTCACTTCAGGTATCCCAAGCATGCAAAGCCTTTCAGACTCACAATCCTAAACATGTGTGCACTTATACCCTCAAGCACTTATACCACCTCCAAAAATATGCTTAGTAATATTACAGAAATATATATATAACTTTTTTGTGTGTGTGAAGACCTGGATGAAGCCTGAATCCTCCTGACGAAGGCAGTCCTGCAAATCTATGCCTTATCAAGCAGAAAAATGTGTAAAAGAAGTAATAAACAGCATACATACATACATGTCTCTCCATAGTGAGATCCTTCTTGCCCTCCTTACCCATAATAAACATTCACACAATTATCTCTTGATGCTGATGAGCAGCAAGAAGCATCTGCAGGTTCTCCAGCTGGCAGAGTGTTGAGCAAAGAGGCTACAAGGATCAAGCCCAAAAGGCTGTACCAGCAACTGTGCCCCAGCAGCAGAAACAGAAGCACCTATGTTGTGGGAATGCAAATGTTGCCTTCAACAGTCTCACTGGTGGAATGAGGTAGCACACCAGTTACTTTCCCAAAAATAAAAATCCGGAATATCCAGAAGATATTCTGGAGACATCAAAGTTTTAAATATATTTTGTGGTTTTAGGGTTGTATCCAAGAGAAAACGCAGGATTAGGGGATAAAAAATAAAAACAGAGGGAATTAAATGTCTGGTTTGGCTTGCAAACATCACATTAGTTATAGAGAAGAATACTGGAAGGGGTTTTGACTTTTTTTGTTTGGTTTTAGATATTTTGAGGGGAAACTAGAAGACTAAGATGAAAATCGAAATTTCACAGGAAGATTTTGGTTTATAACATCACACATAAGAACTGGACTTTGCAGATCTAGGGTGCTGCACAGCTGCATGTATTACAAATCCCAAATAACAAGGGGTTACAACTGGATGCAGAGTAGTCCCTGGATTCTGGGAGTCATTCTCTCCCACTCTTCCCAAAGTAAAAATAGCACCCTAAAATATCCCCACCTACACACACAGAGCATGATCACCCTATTATTTCTAAATGCACCAAACAGCAAATGTAGACAATGCCTACCTGAAACTAGTCTGGCAGTCTAGATAGTGCAACCAATATTGCAAATGTCCTGGGAAAACAGGCTGCTGAACACTGCCCACAGGCAGACCACATTTCTCAAGGAAACAGTGCACATTTGGTACCCCATGGTAGGGAATTGCTTACCGAGTAGAACAGCTAAGGATAACAGTGCCCATGCCCTCAGGGTGCACATGCTCCCCCAAAGCACAGCTGGGGACTGGAGAGGTCACAGTGACAATTGTGGTGGCAGAATGAACTAAAACCACACTTGTAAGCCAAACAGTCACAGCTTTCACTTTGTTGCAACATGGAATTCACAATTATAGCAGCATCCAGAAATGTAGCCATTTCTATCAACATACACTTCCCAGCTTGGAAAGATAATAATTATTTTACCAGACCAGGAAAAAAAAAAAAAAAAAAGTAGTAGCATGCTAAACTTCTGATTTCCTCCAAGATTTCCTCCAAACTCTTTCCTGAGATTAATTTTCTCTTAGGAAGTATGCACATACATTCCTAATTTTGTGGAGTTTCTCTATGCGCTTTTTGTTCTATCTTCCAAATACTTCTCTTGCTGCAGATTCCAAAAAAACAATTTTTAAAACTCCAGAAATTCCCAGAGCTTGCTACAAACCAGTCTTTTATTTTGTATCCCTGTCCTACCTATATTTAAACTATTCCAGTGTTAACAGAGCCAACCAAAATGATCAACAAAGGACAAATCGCTGCCAAACAGTGTCAGAGTTTCCTCTCACATGAGCAACCAAACACTAACATGGAAGTAATTAAAAACACCCTTAAAATAGAAACATAAGCATGCAATGCAAATTGCCAGCTCACAGTACAAGGGAGGGAAATCTTTTGGTCTTTCTTTAGTGATATTTTAAGCAATTAACACTTGTCTGCAGTCACTATTCAGAGCACAATCTCCACGTTTCACATTGACCAGTATTTTTCTAATTAGTCAAAAGAAAAGGTTTGTGTTTTGCTCCTGACAAAATAGTTGTTTAGGCAAAGCATTCTTGGATGGATTTTGAGTATTATAAATAGTGTTCTGGGCAGACCATTCAAGTTCAATGACTTTTTTTATTAAGTACCATGGTACTCATCTGCAAAATATGTATTCCTCATCTATATCACACCTGACAGCTGAGAGCATCTCCCTGGCAACCATCACTACACACTTGCAGCCAAAGGATTGAAAAACATTTGAGAAGCAGGCAATAATCTTGAGCAGGAAATGCTATTTTAAAAAAACAACATGAAATGCAGAGGAACTACGACATTCACCTAGCTTGTTGTGGAGTTTTTGTTTAGTTAGTTTGGGGCTTTTTGTTTGTTTTTTTTAGACCAACAGCAAAAACAAATAAAGAAGAAACTCAAGGGAAATGATTCTTCAACGAAGCACTTTTAGGAACTTTTAACAAAACAATCAGACACTGATAATCACAGGGAAAGCCTAATGTCAAGGTCTTGGATCAGATTCCCAATTTAAAACAAAAGCAAGTCTTTCTGCTCTTGACAGCGAATGGAGTGGAGCCCCAGTCAACCAGATCTGTAGGATCACTTCTCCAGTTCCTTTCGGCAGCTCCGAACCAACAGGTTGGACCCACTACCTGCAAAAGTTTCAGTGCCAAGACTAAACCAGACCAAGTGCTGGTGTTATCTATAAATAAACTGAAGACTTTATGTCAGAGAAAGACATGAAGGCAAGGAGGGTTGATTCAAAAGTCCAGGAAACACCTGGAAATCATCATTCTGCTTCTGCTTTATATTCTCACCACTTTCAGAGGCCACAGATTGTAGTCAGGACTGACAGGACTCTAATAGTATGGATTTAAGTTAAAATTCAAAAGGGGAAAAAAAATATCCAAACTTCTGCAGAAAGACCAAGTTCAAATGGAGATATTTTCCTCCAGTACCAAAGTACCTAAATACTACTACTTTACAGCTGCTTACCATTCTGGCTAGAGTAAGCCAATCTCCAGAACAGTAATTCCTTTGTGGCCAAATTATGGCCAAGATTCTGCTTCCTTGCCTCTTACTGCTGAGACCTATGTGAAAGCTTTAAGCACAGTCAAAGGCTGAATAACAGCTCCTGATCTGCAAAGGCACTTCACAAAAGGAAGCTCTACAGAGAGTAAAAATATGCAGTTTTCAGCTGTTTTCATTCATTTTCTCAGTCAGAGAAAAAAGTGTCCCTGACTGACCTGCACATTTGGAATAATTATCATAGAGTAAGAAAATTTTAAAGTCAACTGTTGGAGACAATTATATTTCAGACTACTAATTAGGATTCCACTGAAGTCCCAAATTTCTTACTTCCCAATCATTTTCATTCTGTTATGTGTTAATTACTAAGGACATTTTTCATACTGCCATTGTAGCAGCCCACAAGCACAGCCCTTATGTGCCACAGGCACATAACATGCCCAGTCACATACCAAGGCGTTGACATCCTCAGTTTTGTAGATCAACATCCGGATCTCTTCTGGATCACCACTGAAAATCGCTTGGACCAGTGGCGGCTGGAAAAACAAAACAGAAGCAGCAGCATTACAGGTTTGTTTATTTTCTGCTTAAGAGGAGAGCATCTTATTCCTGCTAACATTTACTAATGTTGCCTCCAGACATTTTATGACCCCAGCGACAAATCACCAAGAGTATCTCATCAGTAAGAACTATCAGTTTGCTTGAGGATAAACTGAAATCATGGCATGTTTGTACATATAATGAGTGTGTGTGTGTGTGTGCACAAACAGAGACCCCCATTAGAATGGCAACTTTTGTCAACAACATGCAATTAGCCCAGATGTTCTCCTTGGCATGTAAGGGGAAAACTAATTACATCAGATATTGCTGCATGTTTGCTGTTGGCACAGATTAATGGTCATGCAACACACATTTAGAAACAGAACATTATGCAGATAATGAATTTCTGGGCAATTACTAAACATCTTGTGTTTTTTTTTTTACTGAATAAATATGCAACAAGCACAGTTAATTTTAACCACCCAAGAAGCAAAATAATTATCTCATTGTTCCAAGTCTGTTATTATGCTATTATGGATCGGAATGCAAAAATAAATAATCGGGCATATACAGGAGAAACAATATGCCACACTCATTCCTCTGGCAGTGCTGGCATCACCCATCAGTGAGAGGGAGCTGCATATGCTCAACTGTCCCGTTACTCGTCCAGAGTTGGGAATTTCAGTCCTTCTGGCTACATTTGTTCTGGACCCCCAGCAGCAAATATTTGAGTTATTAACCAAGTTGGCAAGACGTGATCCGCTGAAGTAAAAGAATAAAAATCTTGCTGCTGGAGATCAGAAAAAGAAGGGGACAAATTACAAAGATCCCTATTCCCTGGAGCAATTGCTGAAACGGGAGATGGCCCCACTTGCACCATGACCCCTCCTGAAGGCAGCGTGGGCACCCCCCAATCTCACTGCCCACCTCCAGGTTGTCTCATGGTCCTACTGGCAAAAACAGAGTTTGTGGTGCCATGCAATCACCAGAATCTAAAATAACCCTGCAAAATGGAAGCATGCATGCCTACTTAAGCACATAAAACCACAACAGTTCTTGAGACTCTTCAAAATTTAACTCTCTTGTAAACAGGTTCTCTCAAAATTCACAAACAGGCTGAAAGAACAAAGAAAATACCGTTTTCCCCCCTATCTTTTCACTGCAAAATTCATCAAGTTCAAATGTGGAAAATACATTTCTAAGTTAATGATGTCTATTTTAAGACATATTAATCCCTTATGTCCTTGAGAAACATTCACACTGGAATTTAATTCTTGCCACTCCTCCAATGGAAAAAGGACTAAAGCAGCATCTCTTATCACAGCTGTCTGCAGTCTTATGGATTGTTGTGGGTGTTTGAAAAAGAAAGAAAGAAAAAAAATAGCATTTCACTTGACCCATTTAGCATGTTTCCTTCCCAGCCCATGTCAAGATGGCCAGGGAGACTATTCCCCACTGAAGGATGCTCAGAGTCTGTTCCCTTCTCTCCTAATACTAACAGCTATGAAGAATCAGTGAATGTTTATGAAATCACAATGCTCACACCAAAATATTTTCATTTCATGTACATTTATAATAATATTTAAATTTAAAAAAAAAATAAGAGGAAAGCAGAAAACTCCTCAATTTCAAGCTGAATGGCAACACAACCCACTGGCCAAGCAACAAATACCCCCAGTAGCTTGGATTACTCTCTGAACTCATTTGCAGGGATGCCCAGCACTAAACAAAAGGTATCAGCCAGGCTCTGATGGCATTTCAGCTGAGACTTCAGACATAGGTAAGAGAAAAGAGAGAAAAAACTCTCAAATTTTAAATCGATTGGATTTTAAAAAAAAAGTTCAAATGCTGTTACAAGTGACATTTTTCTTTTAAAAGGGAAAGAGTAAAGTACTGTTCATTGTTACATTAAAAAAGAGAGGAAGATCTACAATAATACACTTTGACCCGTTATCCCTCTGCCAGAAATCTGAATCAGACACTTGGCTTTACAGGAAATGCTTGACCTTTTTAATTAGTACCAGCTACTTAACACAGAAAGCAGATTGATAATAACACTGTGTTCTTTAGACTTGTAACATTTATAAGACCCTCATCACAATTTATGTCCACCACACCATGGTCACATCTACCTGCAGTATTTATTGTGCCTCTGAAGCAGGTTATAAGTCTCACACCACCAATACACATAACCTTTGCTGACAGGAGAAAGTTGCCATATACCCATTACAAAGGCCTTAGTCCTTCAGCCCATTTTCCCCATAATTTACTTTTTATAAATTAATTACAATAGAATATTTCACTGCTAATTGTAACAGCAAGAGACAGAGACAATGGGGAACTATCAGAGCCTGCAATTGGAAAGGATAGATAAAACCAGTACAGGTTAATAATCATCCTGAGTCACTGCTGTGCAGCCTCCAATTGGCCATTTTCCTACTTTACTACATCATTATTCCACTTCATTTTCCAAGGTATTAGTTTTGAAGGGAGACACATTATTGTCAAGGAAATTTTATTACATATTAAGACATGTTTCGAGGTGAGATGCTCAGTCAAGTATGATGCCCTGTTTGGGAAAAATATGTCAGAAGTCTGTTGCAGTGTTGTTGCTGCAATTTGAGGTCAGAACTGAGAACCTGCATCCGCATCCATCAGCACAATGGAAAAAGTATTGCTCTGTTCAGCAGCTGACAGTGATGGAATGGAGCTTGTGCAGTTACACACACATTGATGATGGATGTCCAACGACCTGAACAGATTACTTCTTTGATCTTCACTGATTACCACATTCACGCATGAATGACTTCAACTAAATTCTTTTTTTTTTTCTTTTTTTTTTTTCCCCTTCCTAATTATCAAAGAAAGATAAAGTATATTTTCGGAAATAATTTCTAAAACCTGTGACACTATGAATGGGTTATTTCATTTATAGAAACATTTTACTTTAAAATTCTTCAAATTCAGAGGTTCTTAAAACACTCATAATGAATTAAAAAGCACAAGCACAGAGCAGGTTATATAAAACTATTATTAGAATTAAGCAAGGGTGCAGGGTTTTGGAATGATGAACAACTGTTTCGTCATCTCAGCTCTCTGGAGCTTCCAAATTCTTAAAGAGAGTTTCAGCTGGGAGTGTTCACATTTTTTTCTGAGAATACCACTCCAGCAGCTAGCAAAACCCTTTCCATGCTACTTTTTCTACAGAGTTATTATGATAAGTACGAAATTTATAACAAGTTTTATTACACTGTTTTTTACTTTGTGCTGTAACAAGCATTTTAGTAAAAATAAAATTTTACCTGGAGACATCTTCCTGTGTTGCAACCTTCATGGCACATGGGGCTATCACAAGGACTTCAATCCACCAGGGAAAATTAACTTGTTGAACTGAAGGCATAATTATTTCAGCAACAGAGAACTTAAACCCACGTGGAAGAATGTCTTGTGGCTCAGTTGGTGTCCACAGCCACACTGACAGAAAGAGTCCAGCACTGGGAAATTCTCCTCCATAGATCTGACAGCACAGGGGACAGCAGACACTATTACCAAGTGGCACTGGCAAGTCTCTGAACTCCAGACAAGATGCAGTAATTAAGGGGACTGTCTCAACTATCATTTTAATTACTATGTCCAAAGTGGGGGCTGAATCTCCTAGCAAACCAGTTAGTATTCTTGTTAAGTAACAAATAACTAACATATATTAAATATTTTACCTTGATTTTAGACATCCTGACTCACAAACAAGGACTTATTTAAGCCAGATTTTTGTTTGACAAGAGCTGAAGGGGGATAGGGAAAATCGACTGCCATGCCAATTTGATATCATATACTGTCACTTGGTCTTGTGAGTGAAAAGAAGTTATATATTGATCCTTTACTAGATCTAATTGCATTACATCAAGTTCCTGAACTAAACACTTGTCCATGTATTCATTTCTCTTTAGCAAGGCAATGTAGCAAGACACGCAATCATTTCAAAGTGGTATTGATTTTGACAATGTTTTGCCAAACACCTTTTTCTGTAGGTACTCCCATTAATCAAGATTACAAGGTTGTCTGCAATGCCATATCATGTATATATATTTCCTTCCACTGGTCACAGCAGACTATTCTTCCTAATTTTAGTTTAGGACTTTCTCCCTCTGAGCATACAGCACGTGAATATCTGAAATACTGTTTTAACTTACCAGTCTGTATTAGTGAACAGTCATTAACCAGATTTCTCTTCATTTTCAGAGTGCATTTCCCTGATGCTCAGTATTTATATAGTTCCATGTACAGAAATTACTCAATACTAATAATTTTTAACAGACCTTGTAGTCTTTTTCATTTGCATCAGGGGTTAGCCTTTTACTGTGTTTGAGAAATTAATTGCTGGGTAAATACAAAAAGAAGTTTACTCTTGATTTGTTATTTCAAAGAGTGCCTTTCTGTTGTTGGAATTTCTGTATATTGACTTCTGACAGCAAAGTACTTTCACAGAGCTGGTATCTGGAGAAGAATGCCCTTGGTTGGTTGCTAAGGGATGTTTCAGAGCTATTACAGATTTTCACAGAGCGACTTGTCCAAGCTACTGAAAGGCCAGCAGAGAGAATCAAATCTGTAAATAGGGTATACTGGTTCTCTGGAAGCACCTTGGCAAACTAACAGCATTGTTAAGTGAGTGAATGTACTCACCTGGGACATTTATACTGAGCAGATCAATAAATACCCTGTACGCTGCAACATTTCGGATACGGCAGGAAAAAAATATTTCAATTCATTTAATTCTATCTTCTTATGTCCTTCCATGTTTTGCAGACTAGCCAAATGATTTAAGGATTGCACATCAATCCACTGCAGAAAGGACAGCATGTATGCCTACACATGGCTACTTATTTCAATTTGTTCCACCCCATTTCAGTGCTCAAGGACCAACACACTTACATGACACTCAGAGGTATTCAACAAAACACAGGTCAACATTCCCCAAAGTAAGAAAAGCTCTGTGTAGATGGCACTTACAAACTGAGAGATCTTCATGTTGTTTTTAAAGGACATTCAAAGGACACAACTGTGCTCTGACACTTTCCCTAGACCAATGACTTTATAACTTGCTGCCATGCTGTGCTCTAAGTTGTTTAGAGGAATGTAATGGGCATTTAAGTTGCACTGCAAGAAGTGTTAGTTTTTCCTGTAATGGTCCCCCATTTCTTTCCATGTCATTTATAACAGCTTCTCCAAAACCTCAGGCTGCATTCATCCTTCAGACCATAAAAAGGACTTCAGTGCCAATGGCACAGGGCACACAGGAGCAGTGGAGAATCGATCACTGCTTCATTTGCTGTTATGCTCTCCTGAGATCAGGAAAAAACTTACATATAAACTGTAACTAGAGTATATGTTTAGCTTCAAGAGCAACCTTGTACCTAAACTTTTTAAAGAAAGAGGAGCTGGAGGGGGCTGTCTGCATTTGCCTGGACAACACAGGATCCTGAACCTGCCCACAGCCTCAGTGCTGAAAGCCTGTCCCTCCAATGATTTGATTCAAATGATGAATGGCAACTTCAACAAAACGCAAAACAATGCTCAGTGACCAAATGGAAAATACCCCAGTACAAACCTGTGGCTCCCAGTATGGTCTAACCCTAAGGGACACATTCTGAGCAGCACCAGTGGCATCAGGCGAGGATGTCTGCAGGGACAGCAGCGTGGTACTAACAGTGTTTGTGTTCAGTGCTTTCTCCCCTCCTCTCAAGATTAGTCAAATGCTCAGTAATGCAGAAGTGGTTCCTAAGTAATTTTTAACCAATGTCTGAATAATTCATTTAATGCTAACATGGTCCATAGGTAGTTTCCACTTAGGTATGCACTCAGCCTTTCCCACAGTGGCTTCACAAATGGAGATTTGAATATTTGCAGAAATACTTGGTGCAAAATTAGTTGAAATAACAGCAATTCTAACATGATCATCAGATACTGCCATTGCTGGTAACATTACAAACCTGAATACATTGCTAATTGCATGACAACCACAAACAGCTACCAAAACAGAGCAGCTCCAACCTTAATCTGCTGGATAGCCAGGCAGCTTGGGGCAGCATGGTCCAGGGGAGGACCTGCATCCTGGGAGGACTCCCACCCCTCCAGATGAATTCAGCTGGGTGCCTGGTATCCAGCACTGATCAGGTTCAGAGGCTGGAAGTACAGCCTACCAAAAATACCCTTTTGCATGTTGTGAAGGGAAAAATCACATCACCAGCTTTAGGTGAATGAGTATACTTTCCAAAACCCCAAGTTCTCCTTCATTACTAATATTGCACAGCATTAGGGGAATGGAAAAGTATGATTGCTGGCAAAGGGTTAAAGTAAGTAGCAACAATAAAGATGTTTGAAACAAGACTGTTTGATGATGAGCTGACAAACACCTTCCATTAAGGACCTTGTTTTGAACATTGCTTACACTAGGTTTGGAAAAGAACAGCCTGAACTGCTTAGAGCATGGCTCAACCCTGACAGCAGGGTTGTCATGACACATCCTGCATCACATGCTTTTAAATGATTTCCCCTCCAACACCAGTCAAGCCTTTGCAATGACAAACTGGGCTTGAGACTGGAAATCCAGGCTGTACTTCCACAGGTTTCTGGCTCTCTGATCCCTCTCAGCAGGGCCCTGATGGCTTTTGCTTACACCCCACCCACAAAACTCTGTGTCTCTGGCCAGACAGAGAAGACAATAGATCTGATTCTATAATTACACATAATCACAAATGATCATTTAGTGAGTGATGTGCAAACCAGACTACACTTAAGTACACTTTCCCAGAAACACATTCCTTGTGAAGTAACGAGAATAAACCAGCTTTACACTCCTGCTTCCCCACCACCCCTGCACCCTCCCGTTCTGGTCCACTCTGTGCCCAGCCCTTTCCTCCCTTCTACTCATCTTCTCCAGGAGGTTCAAACCTTGGCTTCTCTCTCTGCTGCCCCATTTCCATGCTGCTGGAGCAAGGGAGTTTAAGTTCTTGGGTGATACACACTTGAACACCTTTAATTGCAAATATGCACTATCAAACACACGCTTGTATTTCAAGCAAGTGAGAAAGAAAGAAAACAAAAATTGAGACAGCTGAAACTTCAGCCCAACATTCATTTGGTCAAGCCTTCATGATACTTAAAAAGGAAAACAGTCAGGATTGACTCTGCTTCTGCAATGCTGGATCAAGTCTGGTATTTCTGTTTGCACAATTTCTGATATGCCATTCTGGATGGTGCAAAACAAGCCTCTCAGCAGATCTATTTCTGGCTGTTAGCTTGGCTCCAGATTTTGGCTGCCTCCCATTTTTCATTATGAAGCCTATCAACTGCCCCAAGAATTGCTTATGTTTCCAGGTGAAGCAAAGGTTACATCCTGCCATTCCTGGAATCCTGAAGTTCCTCTACACACCAAAAGCACTGCATGTTGCCTATGTTTTGTTAAACTTATCAGTTAAAGGCACCAAAATAACCCATGGCCTGTTAAATTTAGATCACTTCTAAAAAGGAAAAGCACTAAGACTTTAATTCAGCTTGCCCAGTGTCCTTTCCTTCATTCTCATTAGTCTTGATTTAAGTAGTGGGGTTTTGTTTTAGTTTTGGCATTTGGGGTTGGGGTTGGTGGGGGTTTTTTAAGTGCCCCAGATCAGATCAGAAAATTAGTTAATAAATTCTGTCCTACATTAATCAAGTGGAGAGAGACTGAGCATGATGCAGACTAGTTAAAATAAGAAAGCTTTTCCAAATGAGACAAAAATAAACATAGTAGCATAACATTTGCTATATTCACCAGCATTTGTTACCCATTTTAGTGAAGAAGAGTCTACCACAGAGAGCATAATAAGATTTCTTGAAATACCTACAAAGATGGAGGATAATCGATCTAATGGTACCCTGAATTTTTTCTGTCCTCTTGAATTTGTTCAAAGTTTCTTGGGGTTTTGTCTTGATACAAACTGTGTCTTGTGTAACAGTACTGTGTTATGTATCAGTGACACCATTAAACAGTCATGGATTGTAATGGCACTACCAAAAAAAGGATCCAATTTTTTTTATGCATTCTCAGCAGTGAGTGCTGCACTACTTAACAATTTGAGTACTTCCTGTCATACCCGTATTTTGTCCCCCAGAGCTTTTGTCTTTTCTTTTCTACCCTTCTTTTATTTTTCCCCCTCCCCCATAATCCAATCATTTAGGTAGAAGCAGGGAAGGAGTCCTGGCACCAAGGCAGTGTTTCTGAACAAGAACATAGCAGAAAGTAAAATCTCTGGGGGCATAAATTCCAGCTGGTGTAAAT
Organism: Corapipo altera; assembly: GCF_003945725.1. NCBI lineage: Eukaryota > Metazoa > Chordata > Aves > Passeriformes > Pipridae > Corapipo > Corapipo altera. The sequence continues at coordinate 5,708,138 of NW_020884877.1, forward strand.
CAGCTTAAGAGAACTCCCAACTGAGAGGCCCTGTGCCATGTTACACTACCTGCCTTCCAAAGGGCCCTGCATTTTCTCCCCACCAGAAGCACAGTTGAGAGGTGGTCAGGCAGCACAAGGTTATGAACCTCAAGAGAAATAAAACGTTCAGCAGCAGAACAGAGCAACAGCAACCCCAGTGAGAGGTCTGCTCCTTGCTAGACTTTTAAGAATAAAGCAGTTAGGGGAGAAGCTCACTTAAAAAAACATCAACTCTGCCAAAAGCTTCATTTCCTGCTCAGTTATCTTCAAACACATTTCAAGCGCACCAGCAATTTTTTTTTTTTTAACCAGTTGCTTAAGTGTTAAATTCCACAAGCAGAAAAAAAAAAAAATTAACAAAACTGATTCTGTGTGCAGGGGGAACGAACAGGTCCATGCTGGCTGCAGCTGTCAAACCCAACCTGAGACATCTCCTCCGTTCAGTGGCCCCACATCCTCTGGAGACCTGATATCCTGCCTTTACCCAACCCTACCAGCAGCAATGGCAACCAAGTAGAAAAAAAAGAAACAGAAATGCTGCAAGTTTATCTTCCTTTAGTTTATCACTTGTGAAACCATGACTTACCCCTCTTCCTTGCGAGACAAGGACTGCTACACACACTGCAGCTGCTTTAAGCAATCTTTTCATACTCCTCCTTCAATGCAGTAACACAGAGAGACCTGCCTGTCATCTGGCAGCCTGGACACTCAACAGTACAGAGAAACAGTCCAGTCTCTCTCTTACTCTACTGTAATTAAGTGCTTTATCTGATACATGCAGCGTGCATTGATACTCATCACATGCTCTAGTAAAAATCCTTTCGTTTTTAGAAAATTAGTCCTGATTTAGAGAACTATGGAGTGGCATCTGATCCTGTAACATCTTACTCGGTAAGATTAGAACTTCCGCTGGTTAGCTGGGTCTGCTTTATGTTACTGTACACACAAAGGAGGCAGCTATGAAACAGAGAGTGCCATAATAAATTTGCAGATACTTCTGAACTACAAGAGACGACACAAGGACGTTGGAGGAAAAGATCAGAATTTATAACCACCTTGATAAATTATACAAACAACTAGGCTGGAGGAAGAGTAGGACACTGTTCAGTATGGAGGAGAACACAGCATGCCTGTTAGTGAGAAATCCAGAGTTGTTACACAGCAGTTCTGGGTAAGAAAGAATTTGGGATTGCAGTTTATTAACTGAATGTAACTGAACAACATTATGAAAGAGGAAGAGACTTAAATTAGGATTAAGACTTGCAAAACACACAGTAGCCCCGTCACACAGCTCAGTGCTGCTGACTGGAGGGAGACATTTAGTCTGGGGCACTACTTGACTTGAAGACTAAAACAGAGCTCTAAAACATGATTTACAAGGAAAATCTAAACAGATCAGAGCTGGTCAGCATACACAAAAGAAAACGTAAAGGAAACACGAGAACAATTTGCAATACATAAAAGCTTGTTACTAAAAGAAATCATTTGTTTTCCCCACCCAAGGCATACAGAGCTTGAATGGCTGCATGCAAGGAAGATGTGTTCCTGCTCCATTAAGGGCAACACGAAGCAGGGCACTGGTTACCCATTTGAGTTACAAACTGTGAACTGTAGAAGAGCATATTTTAAAAATAGATCTAGTCCAACAGTCACTGAAAGTCAAAGGTATTCTTTTCTGTAGGCTTCAGTGGGCAAGAGATTGAACCAATGAGAGCAAAAGAGGCCAAAATTCACACCACACTTTCATAAATATGAAAGTTAACGCAAAAAGGATAAGCTAGAGCAGAAATCAATAATTTTTTATTTTTTTTTCCCAAAAGTTCAAGGGGAGCCTAATGCCTTTGGGTAGAAGCACACCTAGCATGATTCCAGCAGAATTTCAGATCCCATCTCATTTACTCATCAGAAGGTAATTATAGCTATGGAGGGTTTTTCAAGTGTACTCATACACAGATATTAAGGACATATATTTTGCACTCACAGTCTGACATGTTCTTGAAACTCATCTTCCTCTTAGCAGTGATCTGCAACACTTCCAAGGTCCTGCTGTCATGGGTGTCTAAACCAAGCCTCAGACAACAGCAAACCTCCAGGGTTATGAAAACAACATAAGAGAGGGACAAGACATTTTAGGGACTTGAGTATGATCTAAAACACTGCACTGTTACCACTGTATTACAGGTGGATCTTGCTTGGGTTCAAGCACCTTCCCCTTGTGTTGCACATCACACACAGAGCCTCACCTCTGCCTGTCTCCTAAACACTACAGTGCAGCTCATTCCATACTCATGCCACCCCTGCCACCTCCAGAAAAACTCATAAAATCTCCCACATCACTTTCTCTTACATAGCCAGTGTCAAATATACTTTAGAAGACACTAAAGACTAATGTTGATGTTTCCTGATTTCTCTTACAGGGTGGTGGATTTCACACTGTGCTTGAAGAGCACCACAGTCAGTTATTACTGTTTTCATAAAACACTAAAATCCTTTGCAGATTTTAGTCACTGATATTTGCTTTTTGCATAGCTAGTATAAAATTCAGATTAAATATGTTTAACTACTGAGGCTGATGACAGTGTTATTTCCATTAATAGCAGAGTAACTACGTGTGAACATGAAGATCAGTTCATAACAGCATTTCATCTCTTTCTTTACATTAGGCATACTACAGTTGGCATGGAGCTCTGCTCAACAACCAGAGCAGATGTTTTACCTCTATTTTGAATCTGGAACAGATTAACAAAGTTAGCTTGATTCAACATATCCTGATAATATCCTTGTACTCAATTTCAGCCAAACTATTGAAGCTGACAGGGGAAAAAAAGAAAAAAAAAAAAATCAAGCTTTGCTGATGGATGCAATGTCAGGTAGCCAGGCCAAAGAAATGAAATGGAAATTAAAAAGGGTTTCAAAATTGTCTTCACTTCAGAAAACAATTCAGTACCTTCCTAGCATGATGCATCTGACTGTGACAAATCCAGCAGCTTCAAAATTACTTTGGACAGGCACAAATTAAACAGAAAGATGAGCCTGAGAGTTATAATGAGCTATTACAGTCTTTCTTCCAACAAGTTACCATTACTAGTTCTGAGCAGCTTTGTCTGGATACCCTCCAGAAAGCCTGCAAGATGTCTCTGAGACAACCCCGTGCCCTAAATACATCTCCGTATCTGGGAGAAGTTAACCTTGAATGCAAAGCATCAGTCAGAAGGGTAAGCATATGCATTCTTGCCAGATGAGGAAGTAGGATACAAATCTTCTTCATTCTATTTCTTCTCAAGTAGCTTCCAGCCATGGTCACAATCTCATGCTGAAACCCTTCAGTATTAAGAAGAGAGGCAAGACAGAGGCTCAGCGCCCCAGCTCCCAACATGAACTGATTTTGTACATGCAGTTGTCTCTTCTCTGTTTTTTCCAGTTCCTATCATACAAATCAAGCAGTTATGTTGGCAGCCCAGCTTTGTTAGAGACCCTCTCTCTGTCCATATCGCATCTAGACACACTGATCCCCCCTGGTCTGGGGTAATTGTTGCCCAAAGAGAGCTTCCTCTTCTAGAGACAAAGGCTGTGGGGGTGCTCAGCCACAGAGTGACCTTCCTGGCAAAGTCAAGGCAAGCCCCACTTATTTTTGATTAGTCTCTTTAGAGCCTCTTTGTAACACAGGAGGGCAAAAAAATCATCCAGTGAACAGAAATGAACACAAGAGAGGGAGTGCAGTCCACTTCAGATGCCCTTCTGCAAAACAAGGTGCTCATCAAAGCCAGAGAGGAGGGGGGGAAAAAAATAGTTTTTACAAACCCCTTTTTAGACCCAAACTGCAGGTGCCATCTCTAATCCAAACCCCATTTTTAATTTTGCTAGAGGCCATAGCTTATGAAAGCTGAAAGTTAATTAGACTTGCATAGCTTACACTTCAGCCTCTCATTTATGTTTTGTGAGCTATTCCACTTCAATAGTGAAAAGCTTACTATTCTGTGTTGTTGTCATGCACCACCAGTCTGATACCAAAAGGAACGCTTGCAAAAAGAACACTTTCAAGCTTGACAAAAAGTAATTAGTTGGGGTTTTCTTAAAACAGATGTTTTTATATTAAAAAACAAAAACTGTGTATCTTGAGTCTCTAAACAGTACTGCTCACGATGTCCTCTCCAGCTCCTTCATGAATATTCCTGAATTAGTCTTGTCAAATTTATCTCAGTAAATATGCAACCTTACTACAAAATAAAAAGCAAATCACCACCACTTAATCAGCTGAAGCATGTAACTGTTTGTTGTCAAGGCAGTGGCAATGTGCTTAACACTCATTTTTGTCTGTGCTGTTAAGCAGGGCATTATTCTCTACCTCTCTCTAATGACAACAGCAGAAAGAACTGGTGACAGCTTGATCAACTGCCTAATGAGATTCGGAAAGCTGAATTACAGTAACCTAGTTAAATGATAAAGCCAAAACAAACCAGAGGATTTCCCAATCCAGTCTGACTTTACCGTTCTTTTACAATTCCTTGGCCACCCACTTTGGCCACACCGTGGATGCCTGTGGTATTTGAACACTTCCTCTTCACAGAGAGCTCAAGTTGTTTTGCCCATCAGAGAAGAGGATGTTTGAAGAAGAGCACAGGGAATGTGTCTGCACTGCCACTACTTATCCCAGGTAGCTTCTTTGAAAATGAGATATCTTTCTGGGATCACGCTAGGGGAAATGAACCCCATACATGAATTCAAGAAGAAGCAGGTATTGACCTTCTAAATCCCATATAAATGACAAAAGGGTCTGTGGAACTAAATTAGGATCTCAATGGATCTCCATCCATTTTCATAGATTTTTACAAGTGACTCAAGTAATGCATCAGAAACTAGTGAGATCTGAAAGTGTCTAAGCTAGGCCCAGGCTTAGCTCTTCACTTGCTCTACTCTTTTTCAAGAAACTGGTTTGGCAAACTAATATCTTATTTTTCTGTCTGGTTTATCCATTCTCAGGCTACCTTGCCCCTCTGATCTGCTAAACAAAGCAAATCTCTCTACATCTCACAGCCTCCTCCTCTTAGTCCTTGAGAAGTTCTTGCCTGACTGTAATTGAAGACCTGCACGTCTCTTTCTCTGATGTCTTATTTACACTGGTGTATGTAGCTCATCACTCACTGGCTGCCAAACACTTCAGAACAGTACATAGAAAAACATAGTCTTGCTGTGCCAAGGACCTTCAATTTTTCAGAACAAGACAAATAAAATTCATTTAAGGGCCACTTAACCTTTTCGCATTTACACTGATGGTAAAAATTTTTGAACTAATCTAAGAGTGATAGCAATGTTTGGTGCTTTTAAAAAGCCCAAGCACAGAAAGCTGAATCATCTTTCAGAGGGAGGGAAAAGTTTTCAGAGGGGTGGGAAAAGCTGTGCCATCTCACCATCTAAATTCACCATGATTGCATGGAGTTAAAAAAAAAAAAAAATTAAAAAGGAAACTAAAAAAGGAAGTAGCCTGTTCCCAAAAGCCTGTCGAACTGCTTTCACTGAGAGTTTTGCATTGGGGAAGTCCTGCTTGCAGCCTCTTTATGTAGGGTCCAGAATCCCTTCTCCTCTGGGGTGAGATGAGTAGATGACAGTTTTCTGTGCTATCTGCAAAGTCTCACAGACCAACGGAAACTACACTGTAAATGGGACCTGCCCAAGGGGAATTCAGTCCCAAGGCACTGAGTTAAAACGATGGTTGGCAGAGAGTTTTAAGCCATGGGAACATGGTGATGTTAACAAAAAAGGTGGATATACCCTTCTTCATCCCAGTGATATGCCTGTACGGATTATTTCAGGCTCATTAAACACAGGCAGAATCTCGAGGAAGTAACCAGAGAGGGGAGGGAAAAAGTAGCAAATTCTTCCTCCTGCTTTGGATTAGCCAGCTCTGCAGTCAAGACTTCAGATCTGATTGGACCAAAACTGGGACTGTACTGGTCTTGCCCCTCCAGCCTTCAGCAGGAAGAAGCTCTCTTGATACATGCCTTGAGTAAGGTATTTTCAGCAATCTTATATATAACCTAATCCAGAGTTCTAACTTCTAAGCTGGATATCTTGTAAAATTCAGAAGGTGAAATCCATACAGCCAGAAGCAGCTGAGTGAAACACAGTAAATTTCTCATCCCTATCCGTGTCATAGCATTATGTAGACCATGGGGGCAGACTATATGTTTCTGGTGTATTCTAACCTAACTCCAGCTCCTCTCATCCCTGAAACTGTTCAGGTCCTGGAAGCATTTTAAGTATTTATGCCTTGAATTTTATTTCTGTCTCTGCAGGAAGCAAAAGAAAAAACTCAGCTCCAAGTCATATTAAATATTTGAACAGTTCTACAAACCAAGAACAAGACATTTCTAATCTAGGTCATCTTATAAAGATATTACAGTGTCACCACGCTAAATTTCTACTCTCTGATATAGAGTTGTCACTAGTTAACTTGCTGCACTGACACAGATTATGAGAAAAGCCCCAGGAAACACTTTAGGCTGGATTCTGTGAAGAAAGAAAAACACAAATCACATTTTTAAATGTCTGTACCCAACCCCACCAGCCCACTCAGTTTCAGATAATGGAACCACACAATACAGTTTGCTCTTGTAGGAAGTAACAACTGATAACATGCCAGCCTTTCTGCAGTTTTTCACTGGAGTGCTATCTGAGTCCAGCTTTCATTCAGCTTTCTGTATTAAGAGAGCATAAGTTGGCTGCAATGCACTCTGAGTTTGCTAAACACTGTTTAGCAGAGATAAGGGGGGAAGTAAATCACAGTTGGACGTCATTGATCAGCCTCCAGCCACACTCGACTCAGGCTGGATATGTGCAGTTACCTTCAATCCCAAGCCAAAATATCCTTTGCTGCGCAAATCCTACATTTTTCCATCTTTGCAACCTGCTAAGCCTTTCTTATTGACCAACTTTGGCTTCTTTCTCCTTCTCTCCCAGCAACTAATGTAGAATCAGGGTCTGGGCTGGAAGGCACCCTAAAGACCATCTCCTTCCAACCCCTCTGCCATAGGCAGGGACACCTTCCACTAGACCTGGTTGCTTACAGACCCATTCAACCTGGCCTTGAACACTTATAGAGATGAGGTATCCACAACTCCTCTGGGCAACCTGTTCCCGTGCCTCATCACCCTCACAGTCAGGAATTACTTCACTAGATGTCAAACTGATCATTCCTACTAAGGTTTCTGAAGGTTAGAATAGCATGGGAGAGGAAGAGGCCCAGAGAGTTATGATTTTACAGGAAAGAATCAATGCTGTTGAAGATAAATCAGAGACAATATTGGAAAGTAAAGAGGAATATATCCTGTGTTCTGCTACAAGCCTGAGAGTTTGTACATATTGAATGAAAGAAGTTCTCTGATGACCACCACCAGTGTTCTCTGCAGCTTCCCCCTGGTTACAGTCTCCGAGATACTGATTCCACCTTTCCACAGCAACATCACTTGAAAAAGATTCATCCTCTGTATATGATACAGCACCCCAGTTACATCAGAGGAACTTGTGGGAGCCTAGTGCCCAGTTGTGTGTGTCACAACTAATCAAAAGCCAGGGCAGAAGACCCAGACACTGAGGAAGCATTAAAGATTAACTGCTTTAGGGAAATTTTATGCGCACTTGGTTCCTACTGCCACAATATCACTTTATTTCTGTTACTCTCATCTGGAGTCCTTAGGTACCACTGCTCATTTCCACATCAGCCTGTGCTTTGAAAACCCAGCCTGAGGGAAAGCTGAGAGGCCCAAGGACTTGTCTTCCCTTCCTTCCTAAGCAGCCAGCCCTTACTCATGAATTAGCCCAAGGGATTAGTGATTGTTCCCTTTCTAGCACACTGCTGTCTTGCTCACACCAAAAATCCTACCCGTGCCCTCGGTCACACAGATGGCACAACAATTAACATACTGCTGAGGGAAAACTATCCTCCTGGCCCTTCTCCCCAGGGGACTGGTTCAGAAACCTCAGCAGAGCAGCGAGGTGGTCTGCAGCCCTAACACCCACACTGCACAGCACCTACCACTCAGGTACCAATTACCCCAGCTGTCAGCTGCCCAGTGTTCCCAGAGGACAATACATCCCCCATATCTACGCAGACAGCACCACATCAGAGAAATAACCAACCATTTTTCAGACCCACAGAACACATGAAGGAAGAAAGGAAGTAAGGAAGGAAGGAAGGAAGGGAATAGGTAATTTTACTGTGCTATAGGTACAGATGAAAAGCACTTTGTGGAAAGTACAAAACCGAAGAAATATTCATTGATTTTAATTTCCAAAAGTTTTTAATCATAGGTTGTTTTTTGCAACTGTATCTCACAGAGCTGTCAAAATCCACTGCCAGCCATGGATTCAGCAGTATTCCAGGCTCAGAGTGTAATTCTGGAAGCACTGCGTTGTACACACAGTTTGATCACCAAGACATCTGCCCAACATGAGACTCTGGCTGTAAGCATCATTGCACTGCCACTCTGAGCCATGAAAGCAATCCCAAGCAGCAGGTAACACTCTGCAGCCTCCCTCTGACACGATAAAGTCGCTCTGTAGGAAAAGAAGGGTTAATTAATCTCTTTAAAGAACTATAATTAGTCCAACAGGAAAGTCAGTTCTGTCTTCCTGATTCAGTGACAGCGACTGCCAAGAAGTCTGAACACACATGCAGAGAGGGCAGATACATACAGCTTTCAAAAGCAAGCCTGCTCCAAACCCTGAATTTACATGAGGGACACAGACTGATCTGTCTTTAGTAATCTTGTTTATAAAGTATAATGCTTCACTTATTTTGTTTGCTTTGTTTTTTAAATCTGTCTAGGAAAACCAAACTATGCTATTCCCAGCTCTTCTGCACCAGTGCTGCTTGAATTTCAAATGCAGATGATTATTTTGTTTTTCTTTTCCCAAAGATCCAGGAACTTTAGTATTACACAATTACAATAAGTGGATTCTAAATAAGACATTCAAAAATTATCAGTTCCTGTAGCTGATATATGCAGCTTGCTTTGTAGATTTACTTGAATAAAACATTAAAATGCAATACTGGATGAGCTTTACAATGCTTTTTTTCCCCCCCCCATGTAAATTTAATTTCATTTATCAGTTCAGCCTCAAGTCAGTAGTTCAATATTTAGTTCCTATATTTAATTACATTTTCTTTTCATCATGGCCTTTTCCAGATAAATGTTTAAACAGGGTGGTCACTGTAACATAAAAATTACTAGAGTGAAAAGAATGAAGTAATAATATTCTCATCTTTATAAGCAACATTGTATGTTAAATTCTAGGATGCTGATTAAAAAAGGGCAATGATGTCACTGAATGAAGAACTCAATAATAAGCCCTCAAGGAGAAAATGAGCTAAGTAGTGGTAAAATTTAACAACCAGAAGACGAAATTGTCATACCTTTTAGAGAGTATCAGGGAGCCATTCATGCTTTAATAAGATACAATAAAAGCAATATAATAAATTTAAGTTCAACACACCCCAACTTCACCCATATGATATCAGTGACTATCTAAATTATGTGCCAGGTTTGGAGGCAGAATCAAGAGTCCACATAATGGCAGCATGAGAACCATGGCCCCATCACTCGTGCACTGAGTCAGGGACTAGAAGTACAGCCTTTGCTGTTCCAGCACAGAAATTACAATTTTTCATGAACCCAAACTTTTTTATGTCATAAGAGCACAAGGAAGGGATAATGCTTATTTTTGTCAATGCCTACATGCAATCTGAGTGATAAGCACTGATACTACTGTCATCACTGTTACCCACGTTTCACTTCGTCTTTGCCCACAGTGAATCACTTTGTCTTCCATGTTTATTCAAAATAAAACTTGCTACAGACCAGACATTTTGGTTATTAAAAAATAGGCAAATTTATTGTAAAACCTGCTGCATAAAAATTACATATTTCCTACATATTTCCCCTAGTTCTTCCCTTCACAGGTTCTGACTGTGTAAGATATGTATTCTCTCCCCTAGTTTTGTCTCGTTTACAGTCCTGTTTTCAGCACCTCTTTTTCTTTGCTGTAGTCACTGGTGAGGCCACTTCTTCCTCAGAAGAGCAGAAATTACTCATTTTTAACGGGCACCATCAGTGTTCTGTTCTTGTCTTTGCTTACTGTGAGTAGACCAAACTTCTAACATTTCTTTTTTCTAGATCTTGTAAAGACGTTGTTCGTCAAACCCAGTCTACAGAGGAAGTAAGTTTCTTTCTAAACTAGGGAGGAGGTAGCTGCTTTGTTTCATAAAGCATGAATTATTGCTTGGATTTTTTAGCTTTTTTTTTTTTCATTTACTGTTAAATAGTTTTTTGAGGTTAAAACTTGATGCAGCCGTATAAATCTTCTGAAAACATAAAACATTAACTGACTTTTTAGACAAGGCTCCTCTAGGAAACACTGCAAGTTTTTGTTATCCATCAACATCTTCCATTTAGTAGCCTGAAGAAAGCATGGCTTCAATTCTTTCTACCTGTCTTGTGCTTCCCAGAAGTTAAAGCAGGGAGGCTACTGGTCACTATTCTAAACTGGGTCACAGTCACATACACTGCTGAGACTGATATGAAAGTTCAGTCACCTTAAGTGGCACAGACTTGAAAAAGTAAAGACTGAAAACTCCAATTTAGGCACCGCCTCTGTTCCGGAGATATGAACTAACAGAGTGTTTTGGCGTTTTGTTTTCCAGGTCAAAAATTTGCTTTGTCTTTGGGCTCTGGCAAGCCATGGGCAGGGGGAGAGCTGTGACAGCCTAAGGTGCTGATGTCCCCACCCACCTACTATGCAACCCTCCAGCAGCAGAGACACCAGAACAAGGCATACACCATATCTGCAGCCTCTCAGCCACCAGCAGCACAGCAAGGCTGCTGTCCTGGGAAAAGGGACAATCCTGCTTGCCCCCAAACCTGCTGCAGTCACCAGCTCCCTTACAGACTCCTCTGACACTCATGTGGTTCATAGAAAACAATTCTGGGGAGCTAAATCCTACTCTCCAAGAGCCAGCAAGTATTTCTCTGCTGGTGTCAGTCTCTGAAGCTCAGTGAGCAGCCCAGAAAATGCACTAGTGTGGGGGATGAGGTAGGAGTGCAGGGAAAGGAGCAAGCAAGCAAGGGCCCAGGAGCACCCCTTCCAGCCAGACAGAGCATCAGTTCGCTGCTAAAGTGAAACCTTACTGGCATTCCAGTCAGGTTGTGCCAGCAGGGACAAGCTTTTCCTAGAGCGACAACAGCTCTGGCAAGCCATCCTTTCTGTTCTCACCGGTCCTGGGACAAAAACCATGGGAAAAATATTTAAGGCAAGCCATGAAACTGTACCTGAAAGGGAGGAATTCCTTACACTGCAATCAAATCTGCCAGAACTTGTCCATCAGAGCCCTTACACAGGGCAAAAAATTCCTCTCCTGCAAGGGTTCAACCCAGCTAAAAGGAGCGTTGAGAAAAACTGAAGAATGCAGAGTGCTTCAAATGCCCCATACTGGATTGCTCTTAATGCTTTGAAAATCAACACAGAGGGACACTGATTCAACTTTGCATTCGGAGTTTAGCTTTGTAAAAGGGGAAACACTCTGTCCAGGAACCTAAAATATTTTCAAGGACTAAGGTCCAATAGAAAGCAGGTCTAAGAGCTCTACTTTCATAAAAAAAATTCTAACAACAATATTTTGTTACTTTGATTGCTTAAAAAAACCCTGTCATATATGGACATAAATTATACACAGATTTCTTGTAAAGATTTCCTCAAGTACCTGGAGGAGTTGAAGTCCTAAGAATGACTACTGACCTAGCTGAGGGCTGTCTGCACTTTGGGACAACATCTCTTTTCTGTGATTATCTCATTTTCTTCAATGTCAGCAACTCCCTCAACTTTTCTTGAGAACGCCAAATATGTCCAAAGGAAAGAGGTTGGAGAGAACAGATATGCAAACAGGAAAAAGAAAAAGAAAGCATCCTGAAAGACCAAACAGCAGCAGCACCTTCAAAGGACACACATCTCATGAAAGCACAAGCCCAGCCCGCTAAACTTCAGCTTCAACAGGCTCCACAGTTCAACCCCAAAGGGAAAATACCCAGCATATAGTGCATGAAAGGTAACAAACAACCCTGAGTGGTAATTTATATTCTCTCCTGCATAGAGTCTGGACAAAATAAACCACACAAAGTACATTTTTATAAGAGGTGGAAATTGATTTTCACAAAGTAACTGGGAAGACAAAAGTCAGATGTTACAGGACACTGAGCTCTTCCCTGTCAGAACACACAGCATCCAGCCCATATAAATGCCAGACAAACCTATCATATCAGGGGTTACCCAGTGACCTGGATCAGCATCCATATTCCAAAAAATAACATCTCTTCATAGAAAATACATCCCAAAACAGAGCTTAATTTATTAGAAAAGCAAAATGTAGAAAATTACAAAACAACCATGGTGCTGTCTCTGCATGCCTATGACCAATGCAAACCATGTCTAGATGCAAGAATCTTATGCTTAGGTGACTTTATAGGGCAAAACCACAGAGCTGGCATTGGTCCCAAGCACTAATCTCATTTTCAAGAAATGACAATTACTGCTACACAGTAGTGCAATTCTCTTAGTGGTAACTGAATTTAACCAGATTTTTCCAATATGAAACTGCTAAATAAATAAAGCAGCAGAGAAGAGAGTAGTAGAATGAGAAGAAATAAGTTTTTGTCTACAGAAAAGATGATTCTTATTTACTCATCTCTTAAAAACACTCAGAATATGCTCTGCTGAGCATTAGAATGCTGTAAGGCAGTGAAGAGAATAATCTCTTATGTACAAACCATCCAGCTGAAGGAGAAAGAAAACTACATTCCACATTTAGTTTTGATGATGTGACTGCATAAACAAAAACATCCGAGTGAAGAGTAGAAGGAATTGAAGAATTTTAAATGGTTTTGTTGGGGTTTACTGTTGATTTTAGTCTATGCAGTTCATTGAACAAACTAAAATACAGTAGCACTAAATCTGGTATGATTTGGTATAACTGGTATGACTTTGTCTATACTAGGAGGCCAAAAAAGAAACCTAAAAATCAGAAAACCTCCACATGTCTTGGGACTGACATGTTAACAGAAACGTCTTGTGTAAGCAGGATATTGCATAAATAGAGTAATTCATATGTGGATATATGTATATGTAGATACACACACTGTGTATGTTCACCCCATTCCATAGGTGCAGTCCTAGTCCAGACAACAGAGTCAGCAAAACTAAGAGTAGCAGGAAACCTACAGGAAAAATCTTCACTTTTACTTCTCCATAAACATGGCATTCCTCCTCAAAAACTTATGCTGCACAGCCCAGATTTGTGATTTACTCTTGGGCCAAGAACAACTCTTGTACTCACCAGACCCTCAGGTCTTTAATGTTTTATTTGGATGCTTTTCAGCACTGAAAGAAAACCCCTGGGATAACTGGTAGAAAAACCAACTGAGACAAAGGAACTGTGCCCAGAAACACCAGCAAAACGCAAAAGTACCAGAAGATGTGCAGCAGAAGCCAACTACATCAATACAGATATCTCTGTGTTGTTCAGACAGTCTCACACTCACCAAGCACCTTTCTACTATTTGCATATGCTGGGTATGTCAGGCATCCATCCCCTTGGGTTTCCCTCAGGTAATCCACCTCTGTGGGCAGATCAGACTGCAACAACTTTTTCCAAACTTGCCAAAGACATGAATGTCAGACAGAGAAGTTTCTCTGAAAATTACATCTGTGAGTACCCAGCCTAGCAAAATTTCAGACCTGAAGCAACAGCGAATTCTGGCTCTGAAAGCATTGTGACAATAAGCCCATCAGCTCAGGCTGGAAGTGTTGGTTACTGAGGAAGACCAGATGAAAAGCCAATGCCAACAGAGCTGCATGACTCATAGCACTCACCTCAGCCAAGATAGTCCTGACAAAAACATCACAGGACTAGAAAGGCCAAATGATCTTCGGTCATCACGCAAAATAAAAGATAACAGACACAGAGATCTTATTTTTTTTAAAACAACACAAGACTGCCACGTGAAAGTGTGATGCTAATTACTCTATTTCAAGAATGCTTCAGGGTAATGGACAGAAGGGAGACAGGAGAGAGACAGAGTAATTAAGGCTTTATGATTATTTTTAAACAAAAGAGTGCTCAATTGCAAGGTTGAGCCTCTCCAGGGCAGCTCAGGTTCCTACAGCAGGGATCACCAGAGCTGGGGCTCAGCTGGCCACAACCTCGGGGTAGTGTGGGCAGGAGTAGCATGGCAGTGCCAGGTAGCAAGTTCCAGGTCAGCCCATGGAGCAGGAACAGGAAACTGGCACGTGGCCTGCGCCTCCTTAGACTCCCAGTTATTATAATGCATTACTGGCAAAGCTCCTGCAGCCATAGAAAGACGGGAGGAAAATTAACTCCGGTTTAATAAACACTGTAGGGTAAACATAATTTCAGATAGACACCAAATATAAATACTTCGTTTTTTCTTAAAGACACAGTTAACTCGGATCTTAAAACAACAAGATCTCCCACAGCTTTTCCTTATGTCTATCTAAAAGGTCCAAGGAGGGGGGTTTTTTCCTCCCTTATTTCAAAGACAGGATCACAATGTCTCAGATGACACGAGAACAAAATGAAAACGGGGAATGGTTTATTACTGAAAGCAGATATCTGTTACAGCCCAGCCAGCTAGAGTATCCTTTGCACTAGATAACCTTTCAGTCAAGTCAAACACCCTAACTAGGGCAAACGTGCTTGTAAGGTCAGGACACAAACAGAAACCCACACAGAGAGTTTGGAAAAGTTCATCCCCATGTAAGAGTGTTGCCAAGAGCACCCACTGATACCATGGGCCCCAAGTGTACAGATGAGAAGGATAAACACATCTCCAATTTGCATGGTTTATGAACAATTTCTACTGCTTTTGAATGCTTGGAGCTTTGATATTTTGGCATTGCAAAATACTCACAAAGACTCTCAGACAGTAAAAAAATTAATAACTGTAACCCAAAGAGAAAAGCCTATGGGCATACAAGACATCTAATTGTCATGTAGTCTTTGGAGGGTAAGAGACAATCTCTTCCAAATAGATAGCAAAAAATTATGAAAATGAAGCATCTGAGGAAATAGCAAGGTAAACCTCAGCTTAAAAGTTTGGCACACATCCCATGTTTTGTTAATATGTTATAAGAAAAGATATTCTGAGCCTTAAACCATACCCCAAAATCATCAGCGATTTCATTTTTTGTGCAACACCGTTGGGATTCTTCCACTCATTCAGGTACCTCTCTCAGAAGGCAGTAACATTAATGCTTCAGTTTTGACAGTTTGCCACTAGAAAATTCCTACTGTAAATTACACTTACTGTAACAAAGTTTTTGCTGTGTCAGTCCAAAGTTTCTCCCTACCATGTTGTTGGCAAGTTAACGAAAATGCATCCACTAGCCCAGTTTAGCACTGCCTCTAGAGCAGTAAGATGAACTGCAAAACATGACATCTTAGAAGGTTTTGATATACCAAGTATCAAAAAAAGCAGCCGAAAACACAAGATATCTTAACATAACAATATCAAAAGACAGAAAGTAGTTATAAGGGACAATTCATGTACTTGGCTCCAAAGTTCTGTTTTGATGGGTAAGTAGAAGATCTAGCAATCCATGTTCACAGAACAGTTTGGGTTGGAAGGGACTGTTAAAGATCTCCAGTCCAAACCTCCTGCAGTGAACAGGGACATCCTCAACTAGATCAGGTTGCTCAGAGCCCTGTCCAACCTAACCTTGAACATTACCAAGGATCAGGCACCTACCATCTCTCCAGACAACCTGTGCCAGTGTTTCACCACCACCATTATAAAAAACTTCTTCCTTGTATCTCATCTAAGTGGACCCTCTTAGTTTAAAACCATCACTCCCATCTTATGGCAACAGGCCCCAAAGGCCCTTCTGGAAGAGAGCTGCAGTGCAAGAGGCTGCCATCCAAATAAATCCCATTTAAAGCACAACTAAACTCTGAAGACAAGGAGAGAACAAATCATCTGAGTAACTGCAGGTTACAGCTAAATGCCAGGACATTTCATGGGATAAGACAGCCAAAATATATATAAATATTAAATAAAAAATAAAAAAAACCAAACCGCAAATTCTCCCTATTCTCTGTAAGACGGAACAAAAAGAGATAAAGGAGGCCACAGGAAATATAGGTCTTGCTTACAAACAGCATGGACACAGTTAGGCTAGGGCAGAATAGAACCAATATGTCCTCATGCTCTCAGAATTCTGCATTAAGCAAAGGTCGTAAGATAATGAAGATGCATTGCAAAGAGGAATCATGTAAACAGCAAAGAAACCAATTCCATAGTCTCTGCAGATAAAATCACATCTACAACACCAATTTACCTTGAGCCAGTGAGAGGTAAAAAAAGGTGGAAGGGGGAGACACAAACCATGGGTCCACTTCCAGCAGTAGAATTAACACTGAAAACCACAAATGCCCTCCAGGAAATTTCCACTCTGCATGTGCTTCTCAAATACTTTACAGCAGCCACATTTCAGGATAGAGCAGGAAAAAGACAAGAGGACTCTGTCCCAGCTTATAGTCCTACACATGATAAGTCTGAAGATTTCAAATTCCCTTCAGGTGTTGATCCGTAAATCCTCCCACCTGCATTCCTACCAATATCCAAGAACATCCAGAGCAACAGGCTGACATCTGAACACTCCCATAAAACTGTGTCAAAATCAAAGCTTTTACATTGTTAGCTTCAGCCAACAAGATGTCAACAGAGTATCTCACAGTTAGACCTGAAACTGAATCCAAGCCAGTATCATGATCAGAACAAACAGGTCAGTTTTTCATATCAACAGAGGCACAAAAATCTTAACAGAGATAAGGAAGGGAAAAAACTTCTTTTTAAAAGAAAGGCGACAAGATGCCAAAGATTCATCACGTCAGTGACGGAAACCCACTAACCCATACAGCAACACCTGTATTTGTTATTCATCACAAATTGTGACAAATTATCAGCAACGTGACAATTGCTTTTTGCCATTAAGCAGCAAGACAGTATTTTCATGAAGGGAAAACGTTGACAGTGAGCAGATCTTGCTGGGTGACAAAGAAGCAAGCCATGGCTGACATGGCTGAGGCAAAGAGGTTCTCCAAGGTGCTCAGCAAAGCCATTTTGCATTCCCTTCATTTTCTGTCACACATACTTCACCAAATACATGGTCATTTTTTTCTTCCCACATCTTCCTGAAAGAGGAACCTAATCCTGTATTGGTAGAGACAGGTTGTTATTATTATCTACAGGAAAAACAAAAGATACTCATCTTATCTGAGGCCCAGCGTAAACAATGGGTAGGGAGAAGGGAAGTGGAGACCACACCACAGCGCTGCCATTCACTGTAGCCCTTACAAACACTAAAGGTCTGAGTGCCTTGTCCCCTTTTTGCAGGCAGGGAAACAGAGATGTGAGGGCAGGGAGAGCACTGTCCCAGGAGGAGCAAAGGCAAAGCCCACCATCAGCAGCAGGGCCTGCAGGCAGCACTCACAGGCAGCAGCGTCTGTGCAACCCAGGGTTATCCCAAGCAATGCTTCCAAAGACACGGAGATCAGCACATTGGTTTTCTTTACATAAAAAAAAGGGGAAAAGGAAAAATGTTTCCCATTCCACAGGCAAGCAATCTTAGCCACACTACACTCATGTGATTACAGCTAAAGGGGACAAAAAGAGGCACTGTGTAGTTGGATACAGCCCAGCCCGGATCCAAGTTAACTGCTTCCCCAGACAGGGCCATGGAGGAGCAGTGCTGTCACAGATGTTTACACCAACCTCCCCTGAGGCAACCAGGTGACAGAAGCACTGGTAACACAGCCAACAGAGCAACAGCTACCACTACTGCACCTCCTCACCTGTCTCAACAGCACACTCCTCTCCAGGGAACAACAAGTATGTCCTGCTGGGACAAGTTCTTGTGGTGTTTTGTATTTGAATGTCAGCTGGCACAATAACAGCCTAATTCATGATGAGGGCATGATATGAAAAACTAGCCTTATTTGTCTTTTTTCTCTAGAAAGAAAGAAAAATCTATTGCTTTTTCTACAAAATAACATGAAAAACTCAGCCACAACTATGTTTACGTAGACTTTAGTGCAGGAACAACTAGCTAGGGCATTATTTCAAAAGAAAGACAAAATCATTAATGTAGACCCTTGCTTGACAGCTGTTTCACTTATTTCCTTCTAAATAAACCAAAAACACAACAAAAGTTCTTGTTGAAATACAAAATAACTTCTTGATTCTGAGGTGGAGAGAGAGAGGACTTGTAGAACAACAGAAATCTTCTGTGAAAGGGGAAAAAAAAGAAAGAGAAGAGTAATATGTTAGTGTCAGGTAAGAATTCAAGCAACAAATCACCAGAGGAATAGGGGCCTCCAGAAGTTCAGTTGCTCAGTAAGCTTCAGCTGCATGAAGAAAATGTTCAAGATAAACAAAACACGCCAATGTTCAAAGTCAGGTTCGTGAGGCGGTTCCATCACTTCATTATGTTGGAAAACAGCAATAGGAAAGACACAGTCATTTCTAAATGTTGTGCCACCACTTCTTGCTTGACAGAACAGAATTACTTTTCACAGGCAGCCATTTCAGACCTGAAACAAAATTAGACGTGCTATAGCCAGGATTTATACTTTCTTCTGAAGGTCTTAAAGTTGCCTCCTGCCAGCATGGCTTGGCTGGCATAAAAGGAAGGATATGCTGCAATATAGTCACATCTATTAGCAGTTATCTGTTTGCTTCCAAATACTAGGAAAACATCCTGGGTGGAGGAAGGAGGTGACAAATTATCTAAGGGGTGGCAAGAGGAGGACGAGAATTTCCATTACAAACTACATGTTAGGTAGCCCCACCCCAAAGACATCATGATGCTATACTAGGATATGAGAAAAGAAAGATCATGGTTTGCGTGTGCCAAATTACAAGAC
Organism: Corapipo altera; assembly: GCF_003945725.1. Taxonomy (NCBI): domain Eukaryota; kingdom Metazoa; phylum Chordata; class Aves; order Passeriformes; family Pipridae; genus Corapipo; species Corapipo altera. The sequence goes on from NW_020884877.1 coordinate 5,727,147, forward strand.
TGACATTCACATTATTTTAGGGCAGCTCACATCTAAAACCTGCATGAACACTATCAGCTTAGAAGGTCAACTCCTAAAATCCTTACAAGCGATCCTCGTGTTTCAGTCCAGCCTGAAGAGAAATTTAGATCAGAGCTTTCTTCAAACATTGGAAAGGTCTTTAACAAATATTTTCACACCATAAGCTTACTTACTTTCAGTCCCAACTACAGAAATATACCAGGAAAAGGTAGAAAGTAGTTTTTCAAGTATTTTTTAACTCTGTTAGATACCTACTAAAAACTCTCACAGTCCTAAGGAGGCCTAGAAAAATAGATGATTTGACTCATACATTAGACAACTATAAAATATTTATGGATGAGACACAATGACATTCATCAAGACACTTAAAACAAGATAATCAAGTCAGGCAGTTTACTTTACAGAAGCCACCATTTGCTGTCTGGATCTCTAACCTACTTCAGACACATGAAAAAGCTATCCTTCATCTTACCAGATGAAGTAGGTTTTTTTAAGAATTTAACAATCACTATTTTAAAAAACTATTTGGAGCATATAGAGTATGTTATACACAAAGTAAACTATCCCTGAAAGCTTGCTAAACCAATTTTTTAATAAATTGAGCTCTACCACTATATCACTCAATTGCATATATTTGTTCTGTTTTCCATCAGAAACTGAAATCTCTGACTCTCTTTCAGTTTACAAACATGAATAAAAATAGTTGCTCTTAAATTTTAAAATTTCATTGAGTAATGCCAGGGTAGATTCCTGCTCAGCAGACAGCAACCAGGGAATACAAAAGATGTGTTCACAAATTCCCTCAGCAGGTCCAGCATACCAAACAAAAGTCTGCAGGTCTTCACCATCAAAAATAAAACAAAGCAAAAAAGGAGCAAATTAAGCTATGCTTAACTTGATTACACGTAGTAAAAAACCATGGGTATTTCCACCAAAAACATCAGGCATGTAGATAAACAGCAAGCAATGGCAACTAGCCAAAAAATGCATCGTAAATAGCAAGACTGTTTTTCACCACCAAAAGACAACAGTGAAATGAGTTGGATTATCGGAACCCAGCTGGGAAGAGATTTTTACAGAAGCACATTCATGGATTTTTAAGTTTATACTTTCAAAAATGTACATATGAAAAGGTTAATATTCTTCTGTTTCTTCCTTTTGGAAGTCATGAAGGAGGCAAAAATAAAGCATTGTGATACTATCACAGCCTACATGGATAAGCTATTTGACAGTATGAAACTGTCTGGAGAAAGACTAATTTTCTTTAAAGCAAATCCCAAAGTCTTCTATGAACTCTTCACATAACAAACCTTCCACGTTTTTTTGAGATAAAATCTGAGGAAAAAGAAATCACTGCTCTAAAATTTATAAGTCCTTGAATTCCTTTGTTAAATAATAAGCATTAATCACTGTTTCAAGATAAACATAAAAAAAAATGTATTTTAAGAAAATGCAGCTTTGTAGCCTTTGCAGATGAATGTGCTTGTGTTTGCACTTTGGTCTTTACCCTCTCCCAACACACACAGGAACTTTGAAATTGCTGCTGGGATGTAAAGCAAGTCCTTAAAACAGCATTTTGTTGTTGCAACGTGTTCTGCCAAAAATGGAAAAGTTTCAATCTAATAACAAATAATGTGTCAAGTTATAACTACATTCATTACATTGCTCCATAAAGTTTAAGCACAGCAAAATCTCTTGGTACAGTTTCCACCAGTTCCTGTTCCAAACACTGTGCACAGACTCTCTCAATCACATCTAACACACACTCCCTCCTACCCCTACTGCACAACAGGGAAACAATGGACCTGAAGGACAACTGCACATCACCAGGAGGACTGGGAAGAGCTGAACTGCGAGACTGTTTTCCATTATATGGCAGGACCAAAAATAATTCTGCGTTTCACTGAGATGTCACCAAGAGAAGAGACAGCACCCAGTTCCCAAGCAAGTAATGGCGTGTTATCTAACAGGGTAGGTATTTCAAACTGGGGATTGCAAACACACTGCTAGGTTGGTTTTTTCCACTTCCTCCCCCTTTCACTGTGGCTGACAGTGGCTGTGGGAAGGATGTGTGCACAGCTACATTCAGCACTGCCTCCATCCCAGAATAAGTCCAGCCTGAGAAGCCATGCCAGGACACATGTGGTGACAAGATGGAGAGTCTGCTGAGCTTCCATGTCACAACTGAAAGGCATGGGAACGTGGCAACCCAAAGGTCTGGGTTTCAGTTCTCCCAGCCGATGTCAAACACAGGAGAGAAAAAAATAAACCAGAAGATTCTCCCTTCCAGGAGGCTGATAGAAACCAACATATGGCACAGGTTTTATCCTTTGCTTATTGCAAGAAATGCTTCCACACAGCCCTCTTCCTTCACCTCTAGTATTTAGGCAGTTTCATTTAGTTGATGCCTTGGAATTGGGCTTCATTCAGCACCTTAAAATCTGCTCACTCAGACTGCTCCTTCAGGCATTGGCAACATTTTTAACTAATAAGCACTTGCTGGTTAAACTGAAGATGGAAATACTCATAAAATGAATTACGTATCTAATACCTTGCTGGTTGAGCTGGTTTTCATTAACATTTGGAAGAAAGGCTTGGTAACAGCTCAGTGGTTTTGCCTGTTTCTGTGCAGTCTGTGTCTGCACGGAGAGCAGGGGGTGAACATCAACAGCCCTGGGCACCCACAGAGGCCACCTCTGGCCACCAGTGACCTTCACAGTGCAGGAGAGATGGAACATGGGCACCACAGCCTGGGGAGAGCCAGTGGCACGTTCACCATGACAACGAGGATGAGGAGGTTTCTACCTGATGAAAGATTAATGCCATTGCAACTGTAATGGCCATTTACTTACCGCTGTGTTTTTACTCACTGGCACTTTAAAGAGAAACAGGAATCAAGTCTGACACAGAGGGGAGAAGAGAGGAAAGGAAGGGATGGAGAAGTGAGAGCTCAGGTTCTGTTTGCAGGGGAAAAAAAAAAACCAAAACCTTGGTTTTGCTGAAATTAAAAATTAGAGGAAGTATTTGAACTTCTGTGTGCATTCATCTCAACACAGCAAGCAAGGGCTCCCAAGAATTCCCTAGGCAATACAAGTCTACAAATTGCATGTGTGCTTTGAAGCAAGCACTGAGTTTACAACACAGACAGAAGACATCTTCAAAGTCTCAAATGAAAGGCTTGAGTTTTTCAGAGTTAAAGGAAAGTAAACATGCATAAAGAAGTCAGCTTTTGTTCTGGAAGTCATGCTGTTTTCCTTTTGCAATGAAAAAGGATCAATATGTTTTAAAATATGAATAAATGCTCACATAAGTCCTGTAATACTAGGCTCACAACAACAACTATGACATTAATGGTACTGGTTGGCATTTAAACAAGAATGGGCAGAACTTGTTTGTTTGTCATTTTCTTGTATTTAAGCCAAAGAGCTCTGAGGCTGGCATAGAAAGGCAGTACCTCAGCCTAACATACATAACTAAAACAGTATCAAAGTAGTAATGACAACACAGTAGCCTCAAGAATTACAATATCAGGTAACAATTACTAAGATTTACCTGCAAAATTTGGAGTTGGCTTATTTATTAAGTTTGGCTTTTTAAAATTATTATTTATTTCAGCTTTGGCTAAGTATTTTGAAGGCACTTGAAACTAGCCAATTCTGCTGAATGTTGCTCAGAGTTCACTGTCAATTGAATTAATATCGGAAAGAAACAATGAAGTATCTGTCTCTCAGGAAGTAGGTTAGTCTTTACCATCCACAGTAACCCACCTCCTCTTAGCACAATGAGGAGGGATTAAAAAGAAGAAACCCTTCCAAAACTGGACAGGGCTTCTGAGGAGCCACAATTAACACCCCAGAGCACAAAGCATCCGTACAAATGCCATACCCCCTACCCTACCTAGTCATTCCAATACACTTTCCATGTCTGCTGTGCAGCTCTGGCTTCACCACAGACAAATTCTCTGCCCACATGGAGCCAATTATGAGTTTCTTAGTTGCTAAGAAATTATGCCAAGCAGAATTTACCCTGTAACTTTCTGCTGGTGTGGACAACTCAGCTTCTCTTTTGACATGGACAGAGGCAAACAGTTTTGAACACTGCCAGTAATTACTGGGATCCTTTCACTGTGCTTCCTTAGGTCAAGAAATTTGTTGTATCTAGAAGTCAAAACTTATATATAACATATGCACTGTTTCATAAACACATACATCTTATGTATACACACGTACATACACACATGCTACATATACACAAACAAACATATTTTGAAAAATATCTCCAAAGTTAAGATTTCAGGCCTTAATCCAACTCAAGCAATAGGAGCATATGAGAAAACCTTTGTGGATGGAGAGATCATCCTCCATCTGTGTGCTTTCAGCATCCTTGCACCTTCCTGACAGTTTGGGAAGCTGACCACAACTAGGAATGGGACAATGGATTAGAAGTGTATCCAACTTCATCAGAGGCTTCTTACACTCTTTCATCCACAAAGGTTTTTGCAGGGAGGAGCAGGGGCAGTTTGCTGAGGACAGGATGTTTGGGGTTTCTTCTGCCAAGTCTCTTCTGGGACTTGGTGTCCCACAAAAGGGGTAAGGATGGCTGAAGGGAGAGTCTGAGGTATAAGCACCGTCATGTCTTAAGTGGTAGAAAAAGGCAGTTGAACCAGAAAACTGTGTTTTTCTGACCAGAGAAACCAGAGAACTGATTCTGTGAAAACAAGCCAACAGCTGTGTTTACCAAACATATGCCATTTTTAGGACTCAGTATTCAAATTTGATCAGTCAATAGGTGAAATACATTTCAGTTGAGCATTGTATCTTGCTGATATTTAAACCGCAGTGGAAAACATAGTTGCAGTGAACTATTCCCAGTAAATACCTTATATACCTTATTGTAAAATAAAATAATAATACATCCTTTTTCTGCATAAAAAGTACTGTTTTACAACAAGTATTCAAAGTATCAGATATTGTTCTGCCATAACATCTAGTAGTGAATTAGGGATCCCATCGCTCTGCATGCCTGTTGTATCACAACAGAGCAAGGATAGGATAGTACAGTGTATATATAGTACACAGTATTCAAGGGAAAATTATATATTGTAGTTTCACTGCATCACCAGCACAACATACCATGACCATGCCAGAAAAACTAGCTTGGGCTGCTCCAGCACGTACCAGTGCTGCTGTTCATCAGGCTGGGAGGAGCAGCTCTGCAGGTGCTTTAGGCACTCAGGCTCCCCCCTCGGTCACCAGCAGCCAATTCTGCACCAGACACTCTCTGCCCTCACTGGTTACAGGGCAAGATCAACAGATTGGTCCTTAGGGCTGCCCTTCCCTAAAAGCAGACTCAGGTTTTATATGCCTTTTTAAAGATGTGAAAACTCCCTGACCAGCATTTCTTCAGACACCCAGCACCAGACTCTCCTGAGGTTGACACACGGAAGTCCAAACACCAGCAAAATCTGCTGCACTCCCATAAATCTCCTGCTAAGGGTTTTTTTCTCAGAACAGCAGCTCAGCCATTGCAAAAGTCTGGTACCATGCAAAGCCACTGAAATGCAACTCCTGCCAACGTATGTTCCCAGAAACCCAAAGGCACTTCTTATAATTATTTTTAAAACAAGCATAGCAGCATAACTAACTCATTTTTATATTCTGTGCTGTTTAAACCTAAGGCTATCAGTAAAGGCCAAATTGCTAGATCAGGAAAAAATTACAAAAGACACAGCACTTTTAACAACTATGCACCTGCTGAACTTCAATGACAAGTCAAGTCTTGCTTATGCATGTATGAAGACTTAAGAGATTGGTATGACTAACATGAATGAATACATTCATCGGGATGCACCAGGAGAGAAAGGAACTGTGCTATTTTTTTCTGTGATACCTTTAATAACCATCTTTTAGAGCAAGGCCAGCTTGCTCTAAAAAGGAGCGACAGAAATGCAAACCACCTGGTTTGGCTGGTTGCCTGCATTGCAGGGCACTTGACCCCAGGACTTCCTGAGCTCCCTGCTATACTGGATCTCCAACAACAGCCTGGATGAGTAACAACAGAACAGCACTGACATGCAGCAGTGGGGTTACAAACAACTTCCCCTGCCGAGACATCTCTGCTGTAATTACAGCCGAGGTGAGCAGTGCGGGCACGGAGGGCCTGCACACCCTGCAGGGCAGGGCATGCCAGTGCCCTGGGGTCAGCACCACCTACCCTGTGTGCATCCACTGGTTACCCCAGATCAATCCTGCTCCTCTACCTTTCCCCTCAGTCAACCCAAAAAGTCTCTTTAGCACAAGAAAAGGGAAAAAAAAAATTATTGGGAAGTGGAGCAAAACAAGATCATCTCATCGAGGTTTCAGGTTTACCTACAGGTTTCTTGCTCATCCTTCAAAAACAGAAACTAGAAGAGCTTCCAGGCACAACAGCCAGGCAGCTTAACAATAGCAAACGCCAAACAAGCAATGTAAAATCAAATGAACAGCTTTGATGTCTGCAGCAGACCCTGCCTAAGCTTCTGGTCAGCAGCCTCCACCTTTCACGGTCATGGCTCATCATCTCCTTTCTGCATCATCACCTCTAGTTCTTCATGCCTGAGTCTGCTCAGGGCAGCACTCAGCCCTCAAACTGAAAATCACCTGCTTGTACTAGTTGTGCTTCTGCTTGGCTCAAAAAGGACCAGACAGATAGGTTTGTGCAGAAGTGCATCGGTGACATATCATATAAAACATGTAAGAACAACGAAAAGTTTTCCTCATGACCTACCACACAGGCACAAAATAAAAAAGGGTGCAAAGGTACAAGGACCACAAACTCCATGACTCAGTGAAGGCAGTGGCAAACGCAGGCATGCAGCCCACCCAGACACAGAAGGGACAACCTTCAAAGGAGCCAGCTGGAGCCACTGTGCCCAGGTAAGAGCAATCCGTAGATATGCAAACTGCTATAGAAAATTCAAATACATTTGCAGCTACAACTTAGCCTAAACTTCTGCTTTCAAAAGCTACCAGAAGTTGGTTGGGGATTTTTTGGTTTTGGTCAGTTTTTGTGTTTGTTTGGGCTTTTTTTAATCTATTCCTCCTGGAAGCACACTTCCATATAAACAATAATTGGACAGTACCATTGTTATATAATGAGCCCTAATAAATCCGGATAAGGGACTCAAAAAGATGGTAACCCCCTTGCTTCTGCAGAGTTCAGCAGGTAATTCATAGTTATAGTCAATACCTTTCATTATTCCCCATGCTAAAGAGAGAACAGCATTTTTCAAAATTTATTTGGGAGAAAGGAGGCGGAAGCAGTTTAATTATATAATTGTTAGACTGTAGCATGGAACAGGCTGACCTCCCAGACCTCCAATTATCTAACTAACCCTGCCAAGTTTTAGAACTAGATGTCTTCCAGTCTTTCTTATGAAAGTCGTTATTTTCTCTCATAATACTGCAATTCCTTTTTTAATATAGTGATATAATCAGAGCTCCAACAGTTTTGCACAATTATAGCCTATTTTGTTCAAGCAAAATCTTGAAATATAATTGAAGTCCTAAGGGTGGCTGCAGCCAATTTGTTTTGATAATGCTTCCTGTTTATAACAATCCTAAATTTCACTACAGAGAGGAATGAGTTCATCATTAAGGCATGGAAGGAGGGAAGTAGGATGTTTATAGGATCCAATTCATTTTACCTGATCTTAGAGACTTCATCACTTGGTAAACCTCAAGTAATAAAATCTGCAAGTGCATACAGAAAATGCAGACAGGACATCTGTGACTGAAAAGTCTCCATGCAGACAAAAAGTATCACCAATTTTCCAAACCCCATATTGTAAGCATCCTCTGAACATGCTACATAACAGGAAAAAAAGAGAAAGTTGAGAAGTTTGAGGAGGGAAAATGCACACACTGAACACACTTGAAATTGGTTATGGGCTAAAATAGTAGTTTAAAGAATTTCTCTCAGCGAAAACAACTGGAGTATGTGACAGCTCTGCTATACCACCACAGTTCTGTAATACTGCCTGAAACCTAGACTGACTTCCATCCTCAGTCCAGAAGACAGAGGTCAGCTTCTACCTGGCAAGATGAATCACCCTGTCAGAGATCAGTCAAATCAAAGGTGGGATCTCATAGCACTTTGGAACAGGAAAGATAGAAGGACATAACAAAAAAGCTCAACGCTTGAACAGAGCATTCGTGAATTTTCTGAATGTGTAAGTATTTTCCAGACAAAAACTCTCAACTTGTGCAGCTTAGTTTGAGACTCCCATCTGATTGACAGAAGAGGAGACAGCAGGAGACAGTAAAAGTAGTTTTCAATTCAACTGGAATAACAGTGGCAGGGGGGAGAAGCAGAGAGTCTCTCTCACTTTTACCAACTACATGTCAAATCCAGGCCACTGCTTCTACTGCCAGACATTAGCCCACATTATATTATTCAGTTCTTTCATTATTAATGAGGCACAGCAAAAGAAATCATGGCACAAACTCTGCTCTGCTGCCTTATCTTTGGGGCCCTGACTGCTGCCCACATGGTTTGTTTGCCTTTGTTAGGAAAATTTCTAAAACCTACCCACTGTCTTGTGAGAAAGCACAGAAGTCAACCTTGCACCTTGAACACAATCCCTTCCTGCCTTCTCAACACTGTTTGCTTTGAACTAATGGCATATTTGAGAATAAACTTTTGCAGCTCGTAACATCATGCCTAGTTATTTCAGGGTGTGACCAGCGAAGTCTGTTCCACTCCTGAGCTTCCTGGACTGCTGATGGGAACATCCCACTGATTAGAAATAACATGATATTTCTTCCCAAGAGAGGGCAGGGAGCACTGGTGGCAGTGGGTAGGGAAGCAGGGCCCCCCAACCCACCCCTGATCTGCAGTTTAGTGATGAACACATTCTACCAAGTCAGTCTAAGACTTTCCCTTGAGTTTTGCCAGGACTTAAAAAAAAAGGCAGCAAAACCTTTTCAATGCCATGGTTTAGGAAAGAAACAAAGGTTATATCATCAGGCAGAGAAACAACAAGAACTAGTGAGACAGATCAGATAAAAGTTGATTTAAGATGTTGTAATATTGTTTTCCAAGTCAGAAATACAATACAACCTTAGAAAGAAGGCAAGCTTAAGCTTCTATACATACTTTGATGTGTGACAACTTGCTCACACTATTGTTCTCTGTAGAAAATTTCCAGTCTGTTTCTGTTCTGTCTTTTGTTGTACTAGTCCTGGCATAACTCCAGTTGTATTCTGACATACATAGCTTCATATTAAACACTGCATTTTGAAAACAGCTTGAAAAGCTTTCCCTTCCCAGCAGAAGCACAATACAACATTACACTTTTGTACCTCTCAAACTGTATCTGTTTGGGAAAAGTTTACTCCCAGCTTAATAATATTTCATGGAAGTCCATATGCTGCTTGCAATACCCCTCTTTCTTAAAGATAACATTAGCTGTTGCCCCGGGTATCCATGTTTGTGTGCTATATTTCAATTTCACACAGAGTGGACTACAAAACATAAAATTATTACTGGTCAGTACATGCACAAATCTGCCTCCAGTTCTTTTATAACTGCCTAGCTAATATAACCTAAACATGTACCTTTTCATTTATATAATGTGAAAGTAAGCAGACCTAAATCTTCACTGTTGCTGCTAAACACTGGGCTTCTCATTCTTCAGTGCAGGATATTGGCATTAAACAGCAAATGTCACCCACACGCAGACACACATTTATATCTCTTGAATATCATGAGACATAAACACGCAATTATCTGTATTTTTAAGCATGTATAATTATTTTCTTTTAAAAATAAACCTGTTTTTATTTTTAAAGGCAATTATGTATTTATTAAGTATACACAAGAGGTGGATCCTCAGAGCTAAAAGAAACAACAAAATAGTTGCATTTTTCTAAAGGCTCTAGGATTTTCAGCAGAATTGCAGCTTCAAGCAAGTGATGAGCTGTAGAGGATGGGCCTAAACCAGCACTGATCAAAACAGCAAAAGCTGTGAGACAGTCCAAAAGCTCCCTTAAATCCCACCTCTGCCATGCATAGCTGTGAAGGTTTATCCCCTGAGTATTCCCTTTTATCTACTGATTCTAGGATTCCTTTCATTGTTCAATGCATGGTAATTTCCAGGCTGAAACTCAGTTCTCAGCCATACTCCCATACAGTTGCTTTACATCTGCTGCAATCACAAAGACTGACTTGCAAAATGGGATGACATCAGGAGAAGGTTTCAAGAATCAGACCCTTCTTTTCTTGCATCTCTGCTCCTGTCTTCCTCTGGCATTGCCTTCATCGTAGTTTGCATACACAAGAATCTAGGAGCCCCAGATCAGCAACACAGACCACAAATACACCAGCACAGACACAAATTTCCATATCATAACATTGTGAAGCATACACAGAAAGGAAGCCATTGGGCCAAGAGAGAAATTTTGTGATTTTGTCTCTTTCCTCACACTGTGGTCTTACTCCCTCTTCTCTCAGTCTCCCCAGACTGAATTACTGCCTGTCCATCTGGAGAAACAGGCAGCAGTCACTTTATCAAGCAAGTTTATTTGTACATCTAGGCAACCATGCCAGGATGTCATACAGCCTGTCAAGTTAACATAAAACTAAGGGCATTTCCAGAAGAACAAAGGCAACCAAAACCCCTCCACCATATTGTATTTCCCAAGTTTGTCACAGAAAATTAGGTAGTGATAATACACCAGGAGTAGTCACACAGGTCTGATTTCATGGACCACTGATCCTTGGATACTAGAAATGATGGTGGGAAAAAAATATGCATATAAAATTGTCTGTCACAATGCAGAACAATTACAGAATGTCCTTGCTGTTAAGTGCAACAAGCTGATATGTATTTCACATGTAATTTAAGACAGCAGAGATTCATTTAAACTTGCAGTTAACATCCTGAACAACAACACATGAAGAAACTGTATTTTAACTAATTACAAAAATCAGTAAAGCATTCTTCATTGTCTAAAATATTATGGTTAACAAATAACAACGTGGCAGCTATATCATGTTCTCCCCTTTCTTATAATATTTAGACTTAAATAATTTCATCTTCAGATTACTGGAGCGGATTCCTGCAGGTACAAATCTTGTTGAGAGGAAAAGAGTGACAGTAATAAATTAAACTAAATATTATTATCATATACAAAAAGGAAAATTTCCTAGCTTTTAATCAGGTGTACAGAAAGGTAAGGACAATGTATGTCAGTTCTAGTCCTGTCCTTCAGGAATGACTGGCGTTTGTTGGTGATGGCTGCCAAATATACAGGTACCAGAATAAAGCTCTGCACAGGGACTTTAACCACGGTTGGGTGTAAAAAAAGACACCTGTGTAACAGTAGAAAACAGCACTGAAGAGGTTAGGACAGAAAGTATCAAGAAAATCTGAAGTACTTATTCAGAAACTAAGAACACTGCCATCCCCACAAAAGATAAGACAGAAAATAAGTATATTTCCCACACACAACATTTACCAAAGTAGCACCTTTTCCTTCTGTCTTCCCAAGTGCCCAATGCATGGAGTCACCAGGAGGATAACAAATGCAGCAAAGCTCATCACTTTAAAGCAAGAGGTGCCAGACAATTCCTGAGCCTGTGCCATGTGACACACCCCCATGATTTTCCATTCCATTCCTTCCAGCAACATCCTGAAAACCACTCCAGTTGCAGGCTCTTTCAGCAGCCACAAAAATAAAGACAGACCCAACCACAAGTGAAATATCGTGTTCAGAGTTTATTTTCTCCTTCTGGCAAGGGAAAAAGCTGGTGCAATGGCCCAGCAGAAGCCACTTGGCACAGCAATGGAGGACACCTTGACTGTAGCCATGGCACCACCACAGAAATATCCTGTGCACAGGCAGCACGACGCCCGTGGTTTGGGAAGGGGAGACACCCCCTCAGTATGTAGGCATGGGGGAACATGTCAAGGCAGTACCTATGAGTGCTGTGCCAAAATCTGCCTCTGGCAGAGTGCCAACAGCAGGTGTCAGACACCTCTGAGAGCAGGGGGAATCTCCTGAAGGTCCCAGGTGAAGCCAATCGCTGGACTGAGCCAGTGCCACAGCCAGGACAAGAGCTCAGGGCACTCAGAAAATTACAAGGCCTAAGTTAAAAGCAAGACCAAGATCTGTCTGCTGTCACCATACAGGCTCAAGGGCTACACACCCAGTTTCAGTAATTCCAAGATTAACACTTAAATTAAAGACAAAGATAGAAATTAGCAGTAATCTTCCGAAATTCTATATACAACCTGAGAATTCCTACTAATTTACCCCCAATTACTCCTCTGAATTAATACTTCAGTATGAAAGCTCCAAGAGATGCTCTACAAGCACTGCAATTCCAGCCCAAAGAGCTCATGCCAACAGACACACATAAAATGCAAACAAGGGTGTCTCTCGAGCACTCCCAGCATCAGAAGCCAATAGCCAGGGGGAAAATGCTAGTCCCACTCAAGATAATGGCAACACGCCCATAAATTTTGGAGGAACCAAGCTTTTATGTCTGAACATCTAAAAAGAGGTTCCTGAATGGCAATATATTTACCATTATTGTCATAGACCACTAACACAAACCCAGAAACCTAAGAGTTAAAAAATGCCAGAAAGGCTTCAGTAAGGTATTTTGTTAATTGTAAAAAGCAAGTGACATTTGAAGAAACTGGTTAACAATCAGAGAAGAGAGGTTTCAACTTTTCCCACAAGCAAACAACTATATTTTATGTTAGTGCTACAGGGCTGCTGCCTCTGCCAGCAGAAGATAAATGCATTTCTTCTGCTAGCTGCACATTTCTTCTGAACCTGCACGTACTGTATAAACATATTGCAGAGTAACAACACATATGCAGGGAGTTTATACCAAGCCTGCAAAGCAGATGGCCCCACAAGCCCCAGACAGCCCTCCAAGCAATTACTTTGTCCTGCTCTGTCACCCTCACCTTGAAAGGTGAAGCAGGAATGAAAGACAAGAAGCAGCGAATGTCTTTCAGAAGATCAATATTCCCCATAATTTGTTCCTCCAAATAAAGGGGTGTCTGTATCGTTTGATAGTGAGCCAGGCCAGCTGGTCTCAGAAATCCCAGGTCCATGCCAGAATGGCACATGGGAAGGCACAAATTATTCCCTGGAGCACATTAGACCGAGGTGGGTGTTCATAAGCAGTTCAGGATGCAGCACCACTGCTCAGGTGTGCACAGCCTGGGAGAGGGGCTGGCAGCAAGGGATCCATACTGCTTTTCTTTGCTGGCTGTCAGGTTCACAGTCAAGCTTACATTTTACATACAAGCATCTGAAGGTTGCAAGAGATACTGTGCAAACTAAAATATTGCCACCCTTTCAACACAGTCTTCAGGGAGAAAATAATTGTGACTTCAAGGTGAGAGAAGACAGACATCAGAAATAAAACAGATAGGACCAATTAAAGTGAAATTACACAGCTGTAAGGCACCTTGTTAAAGCAGTTATGTTGGAGCATCACTCAGTTTTGGGATTTCCTTTGGCAGGCAGTGCTTGAGCCAGCAGAGGGAACAGATCATCACTGCCCTGGCTACTAGAGACCAGGGAACAGGAGCCCTGGCTGGTTTTGGGCAGCCTGTGTCAGAGAATCCAGGTCTTTTATGCACTGTTCACGGAAATTCCTGCCATGTCATAATAAAAACCAATGGCCTATCACTATTTTAGTCCTAACTTTTTTATTACAGTATTCAGGGATTGAATTTTAAATTTATATCTGTATATTAAACACATTCCTGAACATTCAATAACACCTTTTGGAGATAGCATGTGGCTTTATTGCTGTTTTAAGCATGAAGCTACATGAAGCCACAGGCCAGAAGAAATTTTTTAATAAAAAAGTCAACATTTTTAGAAACCACATTGCAGTTAGGTGCAAAGCAGGTGCCTTCTAATACCATGACAGAGTGCTTCACACACATTTTAGCACCAGATAGTTCAAAGCCAGACAGCATACAAAACAAGGCACAGTATCTTATGGCCCTGTGATAGAGAATAACTTTCAAAGAGGAATTTTTGTCTGAAATGGTTTCAACCAGGAAACAAGGGAAAACTATCTGGAAGTTTCATTGTTCACAAAGCACTTGGGTGTAAAATCATCACCGACACGTGTGTGCAGTCACACAAAGCATTCTTTAGTTAACTGAAGAATCCTGGGCTTTGCCAGGAACTGAAATCCCTGGCTTTGCCTCCCCAGCCCTACTATCCGGGTGCTGATTTTAAGGACACATGTTGAGCGGATTCCCGTGGTCACAGCAGTTGCCCACAGGCCATCTGCAGAGGCCTCTTCTCCCTACAGAAACCCTGCAAGGTAGCAATGCTGCTGGGAGCACAAGCCAAGCAAAATTACAGTTGGCAGAAAATACAGCAAAAAATAGTTCCAGAAGACAAGAATACAGCAGGAGAAAAATTCAAAGAAAGTAAGCAGATGAAAATAATTATAAGACAATTCAGAGAAGAATCTTTGGGTGGCTTAAAAGGAAGCAAGACAAAGTTCAAGAAGGGAAAAGCAAAGGCAGCCAAAGGGTCTCAGCTATTCTGATAACAAGGAGAGAAATGTCACAGGGGATCAACATACTGCATTTAATAACCATTTGGAGCCAGGATGAGGTGGGAAAGATGGTGTTAAGTTTTTATGAAAGATTCAAGCACTGGCAATACAAAGACAATAGCTCCAAACAGTGTATGCTGACTTTAACGAGCTCTGGAGGAATACAGTAATAGTAACACTGGGTTCACCTAAGCTATTCAGTCCCAGAGCTGCAAACACAGGGGTCATCAGTCGTAATGTAAGCTCTCAGTGAGGTCAGGGCCTCCTTGAACGTTAGGGAAGCGTGGCTGGTTATGTGCAAACCTACACCTTTACAAAACCAGGCGGGACGTCCCTTCTACATTCACGGGGAAGATGAAAATCAATGCCCAAGCCTCCATTCTGGGGCAGCACTGTCACTCAAAAGACAATTTTCCTAACATTTGCACAAGGAAATGCTATAAGCATGATGTCTCCATTGCTTCTTCCCAATGGAAACACAGCAGTGTATCGTTCCTGTTCTCCGTGCCGGTCCCCCACGAGAGCTCCCTCCGTTTGGAACAAGCAACTGCAGCGGTTTCATGAGGGACTGAGTGGAATGGGAAACATATCAACAAGCTCAAATGCTTTCAAGAATGCATTAAATATATCTGTGAGACCCAGCCAACCTGCCAAGGCAAAGGTAGTATTTACAATGTGGTTTGAGAGCACAGACTTCAAAGAACGAACTGGCATCGGCCACAGAGAGCTCCTGCCTTATCACAAGGGCTTCTCAAATCACAAAATAACCTGCCCAGGTATACAGAAATCACATTTCCTACTGTCACTCTCCTCATTTAACTTGTCCATTTGTTTTCAAGATTAGATCTAATTTTCTTCACCTTGAAGGCCTCTCAAGGAACTGCAGTGTATGTTCTACAATCATGAGAAACAGGTAAATGTACTCTCAAGTCTGCTGTGTACAGATGTCTGTTCTCTTAAATCTCTCAAATTGCTATAATAAATTCCATCTGAAAGGAATAATGTTAAAAGGAAGCCAAATATATTAAACCTTTAAAATCCATACAAGCAGCAGAAATTCTGGTTTGTCTAGTTGCAGCCAGAAGAAGATAATATTCAAAATTCTGAATATTTAGAAGATATTATAAGATATACTCCTTCATCTGGTAAGCCATTAATAAAAGAGCCTTTTAAGAGCAAGAATTCTTATACAGATCTAGGTCACCCCCAATATTAAAATTTCCATTCAATCATCCTTCAGCTATACCAACAGAACCAAAATGCCCTGAACAGACAGCTCTTCTAGACCTATTAAGAAGAAATCTTCTGATCAGAAAGCATCACTTTATCTTTCTGCCTTGCATTCATCCATCTGTCTTATAACATGCTGGAAATATTTGTACTGGAATGCAAGAAAGTAACTATAGTGCACCATTTAAGGATTAAAAATGCCTCTGAAGAGAAGAGTCAGTATCTACAAGCCATTGCTACCTTATAATGCTGGGTAGATTCAGACACTATTAAATTCGTTACATATTTTAGAGTACATTTCTTTTCCCTCAGTTTTAAAGCTTTCACTAAATTAGAAAATGGCATATTTTTCCCCTTTGCATGCTGAAACTGGAATTGCTTGCCTTGGCAACAAAATCCTGTCATTTCTATTCATGCCAAAAGTGTCTTTTTTTTCCTGTATCATTGACCACTTTTGCTGCAGCCATGGCAAAAGCTTGATCAGAAAGCTGCATCACTGGCAGAAAGTGAAGAGTACCCTTCTGAGGGTCTTGCAAAGAAAACAGTCACGAAAAGCAAGTAGTGAAAATACAGTGGGTTCTTTTATCAACTTCCCAAATTACAAACAGTTGAAAATTGCCCAGATGTCAGCCTATCTCATCACACTCATAAGAGGAACAAGCCTAGCACTTATTATCCCTCTCACAGCTAGAGTAAAAGTCTGGGGCCTTTACAGGGTGGTTCCTGCTGATGTTGTGAATGCAAATTCCAAAAAGAGGGCACTAAAGTCTTATTTCCCTGAACAGAGTAGAAAAATCAACAGCAGACATTTCACTTCTCAGAAATCCTGATATTCTGAGAATCTCTGAGAAATTCTGTCATGTCAGAGACTTCTGGAAACAAAACACTTTATGACTTTTCAAAATCACAATCCTCCTTCTTCTCTTAGGCTATCAAACAGGTTGGATGCATAAAATACAGGGAAGTTCAAATGCTGCTGAAATTTGGGGGACCAGGATGCAGCTCACCATACTTACAGCTTTTAAAACATGAACCAACTATAACAAATGGTATTGTAGTTTCCAAATCTGAAATAACACCAGCCTTCCCATCTCTCTGAGTCTTTGCAAGCAATAAGTAAAGACATGGGCCCTTCATTAGGATGAACTTTTGTTTCCATCCTTTGTTGTGGTTTTCTTTCTTTAATTACCTTAACATTCTCTAGATGCCTATAAATCGTCTGTCCAACAATTTGCTTTGTATACTTCACAATGCTGGCATTGCACTGAGTAATTCCCTGGCTCCTCACATCCCCTCTTTTAAAAAAAGGGATAACATTTGCCTATCTCCAGTCTTGTGTTTTCCCCATCCTTCACATACTCAAAAGTAATTTGTGTAAAAATTCACATTGTTATGGCTATTTTACATTTTAATTTTTCAGTCTTTTCTGATTGCATCCATTACTTGTATACCTTCCACATCATATAACAAACCTTTATCATTTATATCATTTATCATTGTCTTCAACATACATCTAGCATATTTATATTACATTATTTATAAGATCATTTGCATTTTGTTTTAAGAGAAAAAATATGGGTTGTTTATAAGACCAAAGTGAATGGATGAAAATCTCTTCATGAAATCATCACAAAATGATGAGCCACAAATGACACAAGATACCTAAAACTATTTGAGAACTAATGACTCTTGCTTGTACTGCCACAGCTCTGGTCTTTTGGTGGTGTTAGAAGAAAACAATCCTAGTTCTTCTGAAGCTAAGAATGAAGGGGATGATGAAACCTCAGCAGAGATCCAAAGGATTTGTACCAGCACATCCAAGGGAAGGACTGCTGCAAAGGGAGCTTTAACCACTACCTTTCATCCAACTTCACAGCACTGTAGGTCCTGTGGCAGTTGGTAAAAAAGGAAAAAAAGAGACTGTGATGAAAACATAAAAGGGGAAGAACTTGAGGAGTGAAGTCCAACATGTGAACTCTGTGACACAAACTGGGAACAGGGGAAAGCACAGACCATCTTCCACCACGCTCTGAAAAGATGAGAGGTGTGAGGAAGGGAAAAACATAAGGGCAAAAGAGAAAGGGTTTCTCAAAACAAGGAATAGCACACATGGCTCTGAAGAAAACCATGGTTGAGGCAACTCAGAAATACAGAAAATATATGTTAAGAATCTATATATGCACTACGTAGTGCACATCTTAAAACATGTGTATGAAGTACCATTGGCATTAGTACTAAAACGGAGCAGTTGTCATTAATATTACTTTAATACAGCATTGCCCATTCACTGGATGGAATCCCCTGCAGCTCATGAAACACTAGGCACAAGCCTGAATTTGAGAAAGTGTTACACTGAAGCAGCATTTCGAAGTGTGCTGCCTGGACGGCAGCTGGAGCACAGGATGAGCCGCCGGAGTCAGTGAGAGTCACGCCAGCCCCTTAAAGAGGGAGTTGGATGGGAGAGCGGAAAAGTAGGAATGCCAGGCCATAACCACTACCTACACTTTGGGGTTAATAAGAAGAGGTGTCAGTTGACTTCTGTTTCCCAGAGTGGGTAGTTGAAAAAAAAAAAATAAATAAAAGAACAGTTGTTTTTCTATCTCTAAGCCTTACTGCCTCCCTTTGTATCGAATACAGAAGCGGTGTGGCTGTGGCAGAAAAATCTCATTCGCAGAGGAGATTAGCTGAACCATCACTTCCCTCTGCCTTGAGATCTAAAGCGAAAATTTCTTCCCCTCCATCCCCCTTCCCCACTCCAAGGCCCCTAAAATTACTTCACCGTTACAGTTAAGAGCATTCCACTACACTTTCAGACTATACAGGTTTTACTCATCTATTTCTGGCCCTGTTTGGTCACCATATCTTGTGGTATTTTAAAAGCTACTCTTGTATTAGTGATTTACTAAATGGGACTCTAATTAAGACTAATAGCCCAGGTGACAGAGAGAAAAGAAGAGAAAGGATTACACTTAACTGCACTTACTAAAAAACAAACAAAGACTGGAAAAGAGTTTGTGCTATACCTCTAAGTTAAATTAAATTCAAGAATAAAAACAGGGCATATGAAGTCTTGTAATTCAGGAGGCTTTACATATCAGCAGTAAAAAAAACAGGTTTTTTTCTCTCATTTCTCTCATATTGGAGTCACTCAAACTCTCCAAACTGGTTCTTACTGGGTACTGCTGTTGGAAAGCTTAAAGCATTCCCATGGTTCAGACCTTTGAATTCTTCTGTGACACAGCCTACAGTAAGCCCAGAAATGGAAGTGGTCCAAAGGACATCAAAAAAGCAGGTAAGCTAGATGATTAAAAATGTACAATGACAGGTCAGAAATTCATCCTTCACATTAACGTGCACACTGAGCCAACAAAATGGTTATTGCCACTCCAAAAGGCCAAGCCAATTTCATACTTACCAGCATCACATATTCAGGAAAATGACAAAATCTATTTGGGCTATGGAGGGGCAAGTGGTGCAGAGATAGAATGCTTTTCTCTCTGAAGGTGTGCTGAATCTTGTTCATTTTTTCCTTTTTGGACTGCCCTTCAAATTATTAAAGAAACACACAAGAAAAAAACCAGTCCTGTATAAAGTCTAAATTAGATCTGATGAGCATAACTCTTAATTATCACACTGATTCCTAATTTCTTGGGCACTTCTATAGGATTAATCTGACCAAAATCATTGTTGCAAGAGCCTTTTCTATTACCAGTACTGCAGCACTCATCCAAGGGCTTCCACCTTCTACATGGAGGTGACGGCCTAAGTGAGGCAGTGACACATCTGAGGTCTGCCAGAGTTAGAGACACAGGAGGAAAAGACCTGTGGAATGACTGCGGGACCAGTGTGGAGCTCAGTCACCTGGAGGGAATGTTGCTCCCTCTTCAGCATTAGCTTTGAGGGAAATTTCTGTGGGAATGAGGCAGGTATCAGACAAATCAAACATTTTCAGCCTGCAGCACTGCAGAGATCCAGATAGTTCTGCACAGCACTTCCCATATAAGCAGCACAGTTAATTAACTCTGTGTTGATTAATGGTGCTCTCTCACATCAAGAATTTATTGAGTCTGTTATTATATACAAGGTCATAATTGCCAAACAGCCACAGCTAAATACCATTCCTTGCAGTCTACCCCTTAAGCATCATAATGTAAAATTAATTGGTACTTGTTTGTTAATTAATATGAAATATTTTAAGTCAAGCTCCATAACACTTACCACTGCTCTTTTCTAAACAGACATGAATGAACACAACTATTTAAATACCTTGGGAAGAATCTCCTCTTTTGAATCGGGGTGGAATGGGGGGTGCCTTTGTTCTTTGTAGTGGGATTTTCTGTGCTCAGGCAATTACCAATAGAGCTATTCTCGAGTATTTAGTCAGCAGTTATTCTGAGTGCATTAAGACAGAGCAGCAAACAGTCTTATGCAAGAACACAAGCGCCCACACCAAAATATCTATTCAGAATAGTTATTTCTGAGTAGCTGTTTCAGTAAATTTCCAAGCACAACTGAGATCAGCTCACAGCAAATGATCTAACTTCGCCTCAGGGTAGCAACAAAGATCAAAAAGACACTTGAACTCCTTTCTCCCTTCTGGGATCTTTAAATCCAGGGTTAGCCTCTATTTAGGGAAAAGCCTGGCATCATAACAAAGCAGACCCCCACAGCGAAAGAAAGAAGCCCACAGGTTGGATCTCTAATCTTAAAGACAGAGAAACAAATGCACACACATGCCCCCTTCCCAGAAGCAAGGACCTGGGCAGTCACTGTCAACAAAGCTACACTGGCTTTAGCCAGGCCCTGGCACCTCAAGGCAAGTCAGAGCACAGGCCTGCCTGGTGGTAGCTGAGAAACCAGAGACAGCACCCCAAGCCTGACTCTGGTACGCAGGTAGGGAGAGCATCAGGGCCCAGGAGTCCAGCAGGGAACAGATCCTTGCTCCTGCAGCCTCACCTTTGCCCCCAGCCAAGAAAAGCCCCTGCTATTGATATTTCTGCAGGCAGTTTTACTACCCTCTAAGGGTTCTAAGGTGATACAACCCTCCTCTTCAACAACATTTGTTTCCCAAAAAAGGGGCATCAGCAATATAAACTAGGTCTGACTGGTTTTTTTGCTTGTTTAAGGCAGACATTGGCAGAGAGATGATTTTACATTGGTTCCACTTGCCATGCTACGAACACCATGGATCAGAACAACTTTACAGGGAATACAACATGCATGAACTTAAGTGGTAAAGTGCGAGTAAGCAAGTTCTCCTCTGGCTGAGCAAACTGTTTCTCCCTCTGCAGAGAAAAATCACCTTATTGGTGAAACATCTACTGTGGCTTAAAATAATTGAACCTTGAACACATACGGCAACAAACATATTAGCTGAACACTTTGCTAAAAACAGGCAAAAATCTGGAGTTTTCTCTCCAAGCCTACTGCTTGAAAGCAAACAAAATACACCAACAGAAGCAGTGTCAGGAATTAAACAATCACTCTGTCTCAAATGCAATGTTGTTGTTGGGATTACATCCATATAGGTGAGGCACAGTTATTCTTACAGCACTTTTTTTTTTGATGCTCCAATATCGCAGCAAGCAGCAGTGCAATTCAATCCAGCAGACTCTGAACAGCTCAACAGTTTCACAGGGAAAGAAAACACATAAAGAGATTTTGTTACTTCTGTGGGTCAGAGCCTTCCCTTTTTGCTGGACAGGCAGTTGTGCACAAGCCCTAGGTGAAAGCTTGTTCCATGCTAGAGCTTTTTGAGGCTTAAGGCACTGAATTACTCCTGCTTGTCCACCTCCTTTTAATTTCTGTACCTACCACAGAGTCACACGAAGAATTCTCCAGACAAACGTCTGAAAGCGTGTAGGTCTTTAAAGACCTCTTTTAAAGGGCTGGAGACCATGTGTCTGCACAGAGTCATCCCTGAGGAGTCACACATAGGTTTTCAGACAGTTGTTTGGAGCTGTCTTCAGCTGGCCCTGTGGGAACAAGAAGTGCTGAAGATCATGTGCCTGCTCTGTGGTTTGCTGTCATTTGTCTCTTCTTTTCCAGACAGCTCTCTGGTGAATCACATACCTGCCTTGGAGGGCATGAAGAGGCATAAAAATCCACTAAAGATATGCAAACTCTACCCAGGAACAGGAACCAGGAGATCCTAAATGCAATCCCTGATTAATGTGAAAGCTCTGCCTACGCCTGCAGGAAGAGGATAAATGCAAGGCTTGCTGTAACCAGCTACCCCAGGTGACTGCACCTGCCAAGCTGGGGAATGCAGGTGCTCCTGGGCTGTGTGATCTCCCCACCAACAGTAGGTACATCCTCAGAGAACTCGGGTCCAGATAGTTCACTCTCTGAGCCATACAGGCTACACAGCACGTTTAGCTAGTCTTACCCTTCTCTGTGGAAGAGGACAAATCTGTTCAGCTCCATTTGCTCTCTTTTGCAGAAAAGAAATAACAGTCCTCTCGGTAGCAGGGGTAATGCACAAATTTGCCAGTCTTCATGAAAATGCTTCTAAAAGGAGCATTTTCTAATTAGAAATTAGAAACTAACTGTATGTCTATAAATATTTAATAGTAATAAACAAAACTTAGTGAGAAGACATGGGTGGGGTTTCTGAATGGGTTTAAAATGCTGCTTTGTATTCAAGTGGATTACCTGTGTTAGAGTTGAATTTAAACATATTGATCCCTACTTAAGGAGATATCCAAATGACTTGAATGTGGTTATACCTGGGGATCAGGTCTTTTCTACCCAAATGATTCCGTGGTTCTAAGACTGATCAGTTTAAGCCTGACATGAAACAGACCTTATGTGAACGTACCCAAAGGGCACCATCGTATCCACTGACAGTAAGTTTTCAGATTTGAGAGGCTATCTCCATTTCTCTGAACAACCCAGCTTCCTGTGTGTGCTCTGTGGCAGAGTCACACCGTCCTGGATTATCAGGACATTTAGGCTAAACAAGCAGCATTGATGCACAACAGGCTGATCTCACTTTTACCATTTGCACTGCCAGAAGACACAACTAAGCCTATGACAGGATTAATGACCAAAGACAGCCACCCACAGCAATCTGCCAGAATAAGCCTTTACCTACCAGGTGACCTAGAAACCATTTCCTAACACGGCACTTGTTCTTAAGCAGCACCAATGCTGATTTTACACTTTATGGAACAAATAGCTAAAAAATCAAGATGTTCATTGAATTTAACACTGTGCTATGACTCTTCATGCCACTGTTCATTTCTTATCTTGCAACATCATGAGATTGGCATCAGCCCACACAGTTAACAGTGTTAAAACAACTTCCAGGGAAGAAGGGCATCGCTGTGAATCAGCGACTGAAAGAGGTAAAACAGGATTTGGCTCTTGCTCTGCCACCTGCTCCCTTCTCAGCCTGACCTTGGTCACAGAGTTTCTCTGCATCCCAGTTCTCCGGCTGAGAAACTGGGTGATGACCACCTTCTCCTGGCAGCACCATCAGGCAGCAGCACTGTGCCTCCAGCTACACCTGCCTAACTTCTCCTCTGCCTCCTCCTAGCATCCCTTGTGCTCTCTGCCTCGACTCCACAGGGCAGCTCTTCTTCCACCTCCCTCTCTCCTACCTGTAAAGTCACCTTGGTATCTTCTTAAAAAAAATAAATAAAACCCACAAAAAAATTCAGATTTGTGTCTAGCCAAGGTTATCCAAGGCACAAACTCCACCTGCAGAAAATCCCACCAGAAGCAGGGCCACATCTCCCAAAGAGGGGCAGGATTACGCATATAGCTAAAGGATCAAGGTTTGTTTACACTAAAAGAAAAAAAATTCCTCATACTAATCTTGATTCATGCCAAGTGGGATGCAACAAGACCACTCTCCTAGGCCAGCTCCTCTCAAACAGAGGCAACAGTTGCAGCATCTGGCACGTCACTTTTACTTGATTGGTAGAATGCTTTGGAAGTGTTCCTGGAGTCAATAACTAAATAAGTCCCTCTCTTGATTTTAAATTGGAGATAAATGCTGCATGTCGCATTGGCAAGCACATTAAAGCAGCTGGAAGCATAAAGACAATACAGGGTATTTTAGGCCTTTGTTCTCTCATTTTTTACCCTTGGCATGTTAAACAACCAAAGACCACACTGAGCAAATCAGTGTTTTACCAGATAATACTGTGGGATTGTAGCTTCCAAGATCGCAGGCTCCCTGCTGGCACCAGTTCCCACAGCAGAAGGTTGGCTCCAGCAGTGACACGAGCCCAGCTTGGTGGCCTATGGACCCACCTACTACTGCCTACAAGGCTCAACAGCACGGGCACAGCTTTGCTGTGCTGCCTTATTCCAGAGAAGACAAAAGACATAACCTTTATTAAAAAAAAAAAAAAACACCCAGAGAGGCAAGAATGAAAATACCAGTGAAAATGACAGGATGTCCACCTTTGTCTATTGTAAGTGTGGAAAAAATTATACACAGAAGCACAGCAAGGCAAGTGCTGCTACCAGTGTGTTACTATAAATACAAAGCAGTTTCCCCATATTCCTGCAAAGCTAGTCTAGATTCAATAGAGCCGAAAGTAAAACTTCATCTGAGGATGAGATTTCAAAGGGCAATCTGTGGCCTTTTCACCTTGGAAAGGCAAGCAGCCCATCATGTTAAAATGATGTTATGATAAAATGGGTTATGTTCTCCATCTGAATGGTGCTATCTGCATTATTAATGATGAAAAGCATATAAAAGCTCATTAACGTTCACACTCATTTCCTTTACCAGAAATCCTGGTAAAGGAAATGTGAAAGCTTGTGCACCTGATGGTGCAGTTTTCTCTTCAGCTGATACATAGCAATATTTGATTTTTATATTTTCCCTATTAAATTTCTTTAAATTACATGCTCTTTACTGCTGGTAATACCTCACTTACAGAGACATAAAGTTAGAGATATGCAGCTAAGTAGGCACCAAACAACTCTTTTGCTGAAGCTTTTGCAAGGACAAAAGACATTTGTTCAAGCAACAAGTCTGTAAAATTACAAAGGCTGCAAGATGGTTATACAGTGAGATCAGAAAGTATGCCAGAATAAAAATGCTAATGCTTTAACAGCAAATTATTCAACACTGGTGATTATTTGCAGACTTTCTGTATCATTAAGGATATCAACACGTGGCCCTTGAAGCAATCCTACACATACATAATTCAACAGCACAATGGTTTTTCATAAGAAACCAACTCCTTTATGGAAA
The DNA here is from genome assembly GCF_003945725.1 of Corapipo altera. Lineage (NCBI taxonomy): Eukaryota > Metazoa > Chordata > Aves > Passeriformes > Pipridae > Corapipo > Corapipo altera. The sequence continues at coordinate 5,752,201 of NW_020884877.1, forward strand.
AGAGCTGAAGCCTTAGCTCAGTAAATAGATGCCATCAGGTACATCAGTTATGACTGTATGTACAAGTCAACCATTATGGTTTTCCCTACTTCCTCACAGTAGCAGCTGTGAGGAGGAAGTGGGGCTTTGCAAGGGCATTCTCCTCAAAGTACCCTCATAAAAATAAAAGGGCAAGCCTTTACAAACAATTCCAGCACAAAAATGCACGTCCATATATAAAAACCAGCTCGTAACAGGAAGAACAAACATCAAGCAGACAAGCCTGTAGGCTGGGAAGTTCAGCCCTGCATGGCAGAAATGTATTAAACAGCCTCCATTTTTGGTTGTACATCTGCAGCCAGGAAAGATTTTTCTTCCCCCAAAAGCAAAATACATGCAAATGTCTGTCATCAAAAAGCACACGCTTTTTCAGAATGTCACAATTACCTAGCCACAACTAAATGCTGTAATTTGTTGACCAACTCCTTGCAAACTTCAAGAATGACCTCAAACCCTTGGTTAAAACTGAAAAATAATTTCTCCCTTTTTAAATGTGATTTTGTAATGCTTTGATTCCCACCCGTCACCAGGCCGAAGGGCTCCAACAGCATGCTGCTACATGTTTCTAGGGCAGCAAATAAAAAAAAGCTGAAGCCACAGACAGCAGCTGTGGGAACTTTCCAGCCTAAGCTTTCCAGCTAACAAAAAAAGTTACAAATGACAGATATGTACTTCTGAAGAGGGGAACAACAGGAAAAAAAAAAAACCTGCTAATTTAAATATGGAAACAGTAAAAAAAAATGCACTAAATGGTTAAAATATAGAGGTTTAGCAAGTTTAGCTCACCTGTGTGTTCTGCAATCTACACAGGCAGCATGTTTAAGCAGGGCACTCAAGAGAAGCAGGAATAAAACCCAGAAGAAGTGGTCAATGTTATAATAATAATATACTTTGAAACATTTGCCTAATAGGCTTATTTGCCTAACAGGTTCTAGTAGCCATCTGATGACACTAGAACCTGTATCAGTACCACTGAAAGAAAAAAAGTCTGGCCAACAGAGATTAAAAAGAAGCCTAAAAATATAATATGTTGAAACATCAGTTATTTTGTATAAATATTACCCAAGCCTGCAGACAGCCTGAAACAGTAGCTCCTAAAAAGTAAGCTGCTCATTTCTCAGGTAAAGGAAGATCTGTTGGTGGAGGGACAGCTTACAGAAGAGGAGAAGGCACTTGGCCTGGCTCCTCTGGGTGAACACACTGCAAATCACCACACCAGCACAGGGAAACCCTTCCCATCACCAACACATCTCAGAGTCTCAGCCTTTCTGGCAATAAACGAGCAGGATCAGCTACACCCAGACCTCTAGAAACAACCCTTGAAAGTTTTCTTCGCTGGCTTTCAGGAATTTGTCCCCAAGACCACTGTGTGACTGACAGCACTGCACGGTGCTGCTGATGGAGCGGCACAGGCTTGGAATCATGCCCCAGGAGAGCTGCAGCACGTGCAGCCACTTACTTCAGCAACCAGCAAGCTCCAGCTTGGGCACTTTTATTCCCAGGTCAGAGGAAGCATCTGTCCACCCTCGAGCAAGGATCCAGATAAAACCACCAGCTTGCCAGAACCAAGCCATTACACAAGTGCTCAAGCTGGGAGGAACGTTTATTTCTCGGCTAAATGTAGTCATGACAACCACATCTTCATTTAAGAGATGAGCAGGAAGAGGTCATGAGGCACTTGTCAGGCAGGGATAAAATACCACACCTCAAGTGCATACAGGAGGGTAAGTTTTGCTGGATGCCATCAGCAATTCAAGACAACTAACACCCTGACATGACAGGCACACACCCCCTCAAAACAGACTGACATCCAGGCACAACCACTGCCAAACCTTAACAGCATTACCAAACAGCAAACTTTGGGAGGATTTCTCTGCTTAAGAAATACCTATGATAGACTTGAGCACACTACGCCACGGCAGAAATTCTCCTTATTAAAGTGCTTCTTTTTTACCTTGAAAAAAGTTACAAAATCATCAGGAAGTGAAACATTGCAGAAGCCGTGGGGGTTTGGGGGGGGAAAGAAGCAGCTTCCTTTTTAAGCCTCTTTCTTGCTCTCTTTGGTGACCCAAAGCTTTCCCCACCACCTCCTCTGAACAGCAGCATCCCTGGAGGCATTTAAAAGATGTGTAGGGACATAGTTTAGTGGTGGACTTGGCAATGTTAGATTTATGGTTGAACTCTATTATCTTAAAGGTCTTTTCCAACCTAAACAATTCAATGATTCTCTGTGCCAGAGCCCGGGTGCCATCTATACCAGATGGCAGCAACCATCACTCCTATAGGTCTGAACAAGTACAGGAATGCTGGTTCATCCCACTTTTTTTCCCAAAGTTTTTAGTTTATTTTAAAATGCATAGAGCCATATCTCCAGTATCTATGGCACGCCCAGGAATGTCATGGCTCTAGAAAGCTAGTGGCTGTGACATTGGAGTTATTTTGGTCCAACCACATTTTAATTTCACAGGAAATAATAGAGACACACTCCTGTGGGTAAATTCCTCCTTCTTCCTTCCCCACAATTACCTTAGTTTTGTGGCTACCTGAGTATTTTGTACTAAAACAGATTATCTCTTTCTTACTGTGAGCCCTTTCAAAGCCACTTGGCAACGTGCAAATTAACATATATACCTTAGTATTATCCAGCAATAATATGAGGAGGGGAGGAATCGTGGGATCTCACGCCAAGCAAAATTAACTCACAGGTTGGCTGTGGCCACAGGGCACAAGTTCATTACTCCTATTTTATACACCAAATTCAGGGGTATTTTCTCAGATGCTTTTACTTGCCAGAGAGAAAGGATATACAGAAAAACAGTCATATTAATTGAATGATTCTGAAATAAGTTAAAGATACACTATCATTTGGATATGTAATTGGTTTTGTAAGACTATTTGTTACCGTTGTATTCATTTGGTTTTAAGTGTATTCAGACACAAGTCCAGCCTTTCCCCAGATTATTTTTATGATCTTTGACATCTGTTTAAAATTATTTAAACATCTGTTTAATGCTGTTTCTCTGTGACCATAATAAAAAGGATCCTGGTGGTCAGTAAAGAACCGTCAAACACAGGAAAACATTTGGGAAAGGGAGAGAAATGGTCCTTTCAGTCCTAGTCACACTGCATTACTCTCAGCAATCAAAAACAACAGGCAAAATACCAGGAGACAGGATGAGGTTTTGCACTTAATAGCAGCCTAAGTACACACACTAACCATTTATCTGGGCTTCATTACCCTTATGCATGCATATGCGTGCTTGCAAGGGCAGCCTAAAAATAATTCTGTTGCTTTGTACATGCAGGGCCTGGGCCGGTGACACTAAAGTCACACTTTGACCCTCCAGGTGAACTGGCTCAAGACTAGATAGAGCCTGTGTCTGTCTCAGATTTACAGCAAGCTTCTCACCGAATTTGGCAGTGCAGGCATGAAACCACTAAGCACTATGTCTATTCAAAGTAGCTACATTCCTAGGTAACTTCCCATTTTATTTTTGTTTATAGAAAACATTCTCAGTGTCTTTCAAAGACAGAATGATACATTTCCCCTGTAAACATGCATAACTATAACCAACAACTAGGTAGGGGAGAGCTTGCATCAGACTCTGACAGACATCAATAAGCAGGATGTCCCCACACACAACTTGCTCCGACCATCTCTGCCTCTTTGGCACGACAGGCATGTTTGTGCCAAGGTAGGGAAGGCAACCTGGTCTGTACAGGCAGAGCTGGCATCCCAAATCAGACGCAGCCATGCACAGAGTGACTTTTGCTGGCTTTAAACAGAGAGGATGGAGTTAGCTAGAGAGACAACCTGTAGGCCTGTGGGCACTGCTGGCAATCCTGCAACTAGAGCCTCAGCTGGCAAGACAAGACTGAAAATGAGATGGAGACACCACAGAAACTTAGATTCTTCCAAAATAATTTCCCAAAAGCTAACTCACAGAAGTTTACATATAGACTTATTTGAAGATATTTTACCCTTTCACAGAGCCCTGACAGGAGCAACTGTCTGATTTCTGTCCAGAACCATCAATGAAAAACCTGAAGATCAAAAGCACACTCAGCAGGACTTCATCTAACAGGCTTTCTCTGCAAGCAGCAAACAAACAGCTCTCAAGAAACCAAGATACTTGGTGTAAGTATGAAGAATAAGCTGTGCAAAAACCTGCAGACAGTAAGCAAGGAGAGCAGCAGCAGGAAGCACCCTGAATCTGCTGATTACTCAGAGGATAAGAGAGGTGGGTCCAGGTAACAACTGGTGCTCAAAAAGCAGCCACTAAAGTAAAAAACTAATCAATACCTTCACCCTTTGAGAGCTCTGGCAAAGAGGAAAGGACACTCATGAGGAGGGGGGAATGGCAACTCAAACTCCAGGAAGGAATGAAGAGCTGCAGTAAGGAGATCTCCTCAAAGAGCACTGGAGGGGCACAGCAAGGGTTTCCGTGCCCTCTCATATACACACAGCCAGACTCAAGCTGTGTCAGTGCAACTCACACCTGACAGCCTCTGGCTGCTCGCTTGTTGAAGCACTTGTCTTCTGCTCCTTCTGAACTCTAGCTTAATTGCAAAGGTTTTTATCATATACAACTCCACCCTCACATACTGTAAAATACTAACACTTATCAAAATGAAAAAGGTACAACTAATGATTTGGATGGGGAACAATAAGCAGTAAGTCTTAGAACTGGAAAAAAAAAACCAACAGTTTTTCAGTCCCTAAACCAATTTGCATGCTTGCTGTAATCAACATTCACTGCAGAGATGGTAAAAAAAAAGAACTGCATAAACGTGTTAAGATTTAGAGCAAGTTTTGCAATATTTGTATGTGACAACTGAAATATTTAGAACATCTGAATGTTTACAAGTGCACAGACACATCACTATGCACAAAGATTATCATCCTAAGAATTAATTTAAGTTTTGTGAATTATCTTAGCAAGTTTTCAGTTTGACATTTAGTCATTCAAAAGCGACTAGGTGCAGTTACAGAAAAAAAGCAAGGTTTGAAAGAAATTCATGTAGAAACAAATGATGGTAGAATACACTTCCTGTGCTTAAATGACTTACAGGTTTCTTGTGGCCCAACTGATGAGCTAGAAATTACCATCACTGGAAGCAAATTCAGAGCTAAACTCTTAAATAAAGCTCTCCTGCCTAAGGAGAGAATGCAACCAAAACTACTGATAATCTCTTAAGGATTAAGCATAGCCACACCTTAGCACCTTTCAGCTATATCAAAAAAGCAATAATTAACATCTGTCTGCCTTCAAAGCCTGTATGAGAAATGGTGTGATTAATTTCTCATGTGTTTCATGTGCTGTTAGATGCAGCTGGTAAGAGAAGCTGAGAATGGAAAAGAGGAGGAAACAGACTACTTAGAGAAACACATGTTTAAACTCTCAGCATGGAGGTTCTCTAGTCATCTCCTGCATGAGCTCTCATCATTGGTCAAGAAAGTCATGGATCCAGAAGAAAGTATGTGCTACAGAAATCCCAACAACAGGCAGAGAGCTCTTGGTTGCAAAGTCAGCCTTCTCTGAACATCACAACTAAGACCCGAACCAAACCTCACAGTCAGTGCACAAAGAGGAACCCCCACTCCCAGCAGCCCAGGTCCCAGCTGCTGCAGGTGTATGTCGTATGCAGTGTCCTACATCCTCCAATTCTCACTGCAGGACACTGAGAGCACATGGACAGCTGTGGCCTCTGGTGTTTAAGGAAAAGGAAACAGTTTCCTGAATCGCTGCAAGTTATCGCTGTGACAGTTGCCCTCAATCCTGAAGAGCAGGAAGAAATGCAGAAGGAGCCTGCTCCTGCAACCCCAGTGAATCCGAGCACACACAGCAGTTGTTATAGGAATGCAAATCTTCCCAGGCACACCATTCTCCATCCCAGATTCACCTCTGTTGTGCCGGGGTCTGTCTATAAACACATGGGGCTGCTGCTATCATGTCTCTCTTAGCTAAAGGTGGGCCAGTCTGGGGACAGTACTCCTCAAACCTGATGTGGATGACAAGCCCAGCTTGGCCTGGTGCACAGAGAGCTGCTGAGGGAGGCTGTGCAGCCCCAGTGCCTTGGTGACACTGCTCAGGCTGCACATTGGAAAGGCTCTGCCAGCAACAGCTCCAAGTACACAGAAACAGGCACACAAACTTCTGCTCTCGGTTTAAGAGGAAGCACCACAGCCAGCTTCGAATGTATTCTCCCCCTCCTCCAGCTTCTCGGAAAGCGAAAGAAACAGGTCTGGGGAAGAAACTGAAAGAAATAAAAAGAGGTCCAGTAGGATGAGTACAAGTAGACCAGTATATCCCTTTGTAAACAACAGGAGACATATATCAACGCAGAAAAACTATCAGCCTGCCTTATGGTGCCCCAGACCATAGCCTGATCACAAACAATAATGAGCATCAACCAAAATTTTGAGTGTCCCCAAAGCAGGCACACTGCAGGGGCATTAAGGGCTCTAAGGAGCCTCATCCCTGAGCTTTGAGGGCTCTCAGAGAAGAAGGAGAACCCTGAGACAACAGCCTATCATTTTTCTACAGCATTACACACTTCATCAGGATGTGATCTATTTGACTTAAATCTATTTTGACTTCTACTGGTGAAGCAAAATCCTCGCTGCAAGATTTCAGCAAAGGTTTAAAAATGCTAAAGGCAATAAATTCAAGGGGTTCATTAAGCATGTAAAAAGCACTAAAATGATAAAATTTTGGTCCTTTGTAACATGCATTTTTAACACTAATGCTTGCTGTTTAGATTTGTAGCATGCACATCCTACCTGAATCTCCTTATTTTTGAGACTCAGTCTGTGCACCATGGGGTAGAGAAGTCTCATGGTGTGAAACATTTTCTTTACCAGTCATAAGCAAATATCTAAAGATGTTGATATTCAAGGGACATATCAGGAGACAGCCCCTAAATACTGCCTTCTGTTACACACAAAAACACGTTATTGTCTGGTCCCACAGTACTGCTTTTACTTTAGAAGCAGCTTTATCATTTTCTCCTTTCAAAACTCTTTTCAATGTGCTATGCAGCAGCTTTGTGCATGTGGAAGGTTATATTGGAAAAGCACAAATAGACTGTGAGTGAGGCTTGTGATCTCTAAGTACGGGTATTTGGAGTGGGGCTGGCTTAAGGCAGTCCTTCTGAACCCCACAGGAAGGGTCTAAGGCTCACAGGACACCCACGCTGCAGATCACAGGCACACCAAGTTAAATTAAAAATAGCCGATTAAAGCACGCAAAGTGTGTAACAGTTGGTAGAGTGTGTGGATAAATTAGGATGTGGGAGTCATAATATCAATTTACTAAATGTTTTTAAATGCTTTTAAGTACCAATGATTAGAAATACTTTTATGCTCATTACAGCTGTCTGCCCATTGCTAAATTTAACACGATCCAAGGATTTAATACTACGGGTCTTCCTAGCAGCCTGTGAACAACGGCGACAGCTAATCCGAAGAGGCACTTCCTAAGCAAAAAGGCAACAGGAAAAATAATTTCTACGCACGGCACGGCAATGAAACGAGGGAGAAACCCAAAGGAAGGATAAGCAGAGCCGACAGGCCTTTCGAAACGAGCCGCTTCCATCCCGCCCCGCCGACGGGAGATGTCAGGGTTTCACCGGGGCGGCAGCGCGGACGGGCGAGCGCCCGCGGCCGGGACCGGCTCCTGCTGCTGCTGCTGCTGCGACCCCGGGAGCTGCGCCCTGCCCGGCCCCGAGCCCCGGCCCGCCGCGCACAGACACCGTCCGCCGGGAGGCGAAGGGCAGCGCACCGGCAGCGGCCCAGCGGGCGGGGGGAGCCGGCACCGCACGGCGCCCCAGGGAAGGAGGGACCCGCGGAGAAGGGCCGCCCCGGCCGCCCCGCACCGCCGCGGGGGCTGCGGCGGAGCCCGAGCCCGAGCCCTCCGCCCCGCTCCCGCCCGCCCCGCGGCGCCCACCTGGTCGGCGAGCTTGAGCACCGCCATCCTCCGCCGCGGCTCCCGCGCACATGCAGCTCCCGCGGCGGGCGGCGAGCGCGCCCCGACACCGGCGCTGCTGCTGCGGCGGCTCCGC
>NW_020884877.1:5760703-5824825 GCF_003945725.1 Corapipo altera
CGGGGGGCGGCGCCGTCGGACCGGGCGGGACCCGCCGCACGGACCCGCCCCGCGCCCCGGGCGGGGGTCCCCGGGGCACCTGCCGCACGCTGACAGCCGGGCGGACACTCGGAGCCCCGGCACCCCCGTGTCCGCCGCAGGGCTTCACCTCTGAGGAACGAGCTCCTCAGGCCCGCTCTGGTTCCCGCCGCGCTGAGGGATAGCGGGGAACATGCTATCCCAAGCCGGTGTAGGAGAAGCCGAGGCCTCAACCTTTCCTTGTCATGTGTGCGTCCATATGCGTTTGTCAAATCCCATCAAACGCGCACAGCTGTTTGACAGGAGTCTTCAGAGGGTTTTTTTTACCTCTTTTTGGATTATACATTTTTAATAGCTGTCTTGCACGAATCTGGTAACTCCTGACAGTCCAAGTCTTTTCTCACTCAATATACATTATTTCACTTTTCAAGGACTAGCACACTAAATAAAAAGTACAGTTTAACACGCAAACAAACAAGTCATACAGTCCCTGCCTCATGCTGCAGAGGAAAATGAGCATCATCCAGTGTTCCTGTTGAGTTGACCTGCAGGAAACCTCAGTTCCACCCTCAGATCTGGCTGTCAGTGTGACTAGAGCATGAGAGCAACACTGCACAGCCAAGCATATAAGGGGCAGGGAGAAAAGAAAAAAAAGCATGAAGGGGTAAATTTAAATTCTTTTTTACCCCTCAGAGTAGACAGGCTGAATCCCTGAAGCATGTGATTTGATTAAAATTGTTGGCACAATGCACATCATCATCATCATCATCATCACAAACACACTGAACATAATGAGGGTAAGCACATTTTTTCCAAGGACATGTAAGAGAAGAGCAGAGGACTGAAGATTCCATCTTTCCCATTGCATTTCACATTGCAAAAAGGCCAGGTATTTCCCCACAAGCTGCAGTAAAGAGCTCCCATAGCCTGCAACACATCTAATATGACAGTGATTTATGACTTTTCAACTCTTAATTAAAGAACGGGATGACTTTAAGTAGTTAAAAAAAAAAAATAAAAAAATAGAAGTGTCTTCTATGGAAGAAAATTAGTCCAAGAAGGAAACAGATGTTGGTTTCAGACTTCTGAGGCATCATTATAAATGGAAATTGAAAATAATATACAAGCTACAACACATTTTGACTTCAACTATTTTCAAGGGGTCTTAACAGAAAAAAATAGTGTTAATTTATATCAGTCTTTTAAAGGGGAAAAAAAGCAGCGAGACAATTCGGTACCTGTTAAGAATGCATGAACTGTGGCAGTTTTTCTGTTTAATGTCTTCACCTCTTATGGTCTTCATCATGCCATGACACCCAGATGCATTCTGCTTGCATCAGCAAATTTGCTCTGTGTCAAACCACGCACTGAGAAGGGCAGTTGGCAGCCCTGTGCCAGGGACAGGAGCCTTTCTGTATCACGTTGATTCAGACCAGAAATTCTGCTTTGACAGTCTGCTCCCAGGCTCTGCTGACACACACACTCACCACACAGAGGTCAGACGTAAGCAGAAGTGACCTTCCAGCTGAGAGCAAGCAAAAAAAGGAAGAGGGAAAATGGAGGGAACTTTCAGCACTAACAAGGAGAGGTCTGCTTTGTTGTTTTCCACCATAAAGGCCTATTTCCAAGTTCCTACCATTCACCACAGCCTTCTCCCTGCAGTTAAACTTGGTGGATACATAAGGAAAATGATTTTTCAGATTTGTTTCTGTGCTCCCCTCACTTTCCAAACTAAGACTCTAGTACAAATCCTTGTACCTTCTTTGGGACCTCCAACAATCTCCTGTCAGGGAGCTAAGCCATGTGAGCAGAGATCTGCTGATGTAGTAGGAGCCCAGTTCCTTGGGAGTCATTAACTGGGCAAGATGAAAGCAAGTGTTAAAATATTTTTCTCCAGTTTTTCGGTTCCCAACAAGCACTCTCATGCCAGCTCCTCTTTCCCAGGCCCCACAGGATGGGGGGGGACACCAACCACCTACAATGCCACTCCTTGGGAAGGTCCCCCAGGGGCATGCAGGACAGGGTTTGCATCCCATTCAACAGGGCAGCACTCGGTTTAGAGAGGTCCTCACAATTTCATTTGCACTGTTTAAAGTGTCATTTGCATGAACTGCCTAGACCAGTCACAGTGCTGCAGTCATTACCCCCACAGTAAAGGAGTCCAAGATTTCTCTGAAAGTACAATGTCCTCCCCTCCTGTTCACAAAATAGCACAAACCACTGCGTTCCAGGCTTCTGACTTAGCATGCACAATCAACAATAGGTTTTCTGAGCTATTTTACTCAACAACTTCTTGATGCCATATGCTCAGCTGCCTTTTTTGGGAAAGAAGAGTCACAAAGCCACTGGCTAACTTTTCAAGTAATGGTCATACCTGCAACTCTTAAACCTGTAGCACTATGTTGACTTTCTGTACTGAGATATGAACAAGTATCATCAAAACAGGTGTGCAGCATCCTTAATGAGAGTACACTTGAGCTTGACAGATATTGCCATCTTGGATTAAAGCTGTATTTGGAAAGGAAAAAGCCCCAGGGCTATAGTGGGCCTATGACAGTGGAGTGAAAAAAAACTCTCTAAGAATGGCTGGTGCATTTGTTCCTTGATCTCTGTCCAACCCTAAAAGGATTCTGTGCACCCAGTTGAACTCTTCTGTGAAACACAACCCTGTATTACATATTTTAAAAAGCATAATAGGAACATGCAAGATTGAACTTCAGCACTTAAGCAATTTCTAGCCAACAGCAAGGAAGAACAGAACTGCCCCAAATATTCCACAGTTGCCCACACTTAGATTTTGTGATCTTCTGGCCACAACACAGTAAGGTTCTGCAGTATACTGACCCAATATCACAGGCCTCTGCTTTTTTTATTTCTTTACTTTTTTATTTTGTCTCCAGCAAAACCAAAGTTGCCCCAGTTTCATCTGAAACTGGACGAACACCATTTGCTATTAGCAGTCCTAAACACATGAGACACTTCCTCATTTAGATTTTGTGCCAGGAAAGCCTCAGAATTCTTATACCCACTTGGGCTCAACAAAACTCCCAGACACATTTAGATTTAAGCATGTGACTTCAACAGAACTTCATCATTATCATAAACGATCTGCCCTTGGTTAAGACCTCACATGTCACTTCCTTGTGGGGTGATGGCACAAGTCTTGTTTTGAGTACCACCTTAGGACTTGACAGACTCACTATAAATTCTCTCTCGTGCCACAGTGTTCCTGCATGGTCCTTGTTCCTCACGGTGCTTGGCTTGCTGCTTGTACAAGGAAATTCTCCCACCTTGTGAGGTGAGCACTCTGACACAGCAGGGAAGGGATCTCAGGCCACTGGCTACTGCTCTGAGTGTTACTTTGCCACCACAGACCCAGTGTCTTCCCATGCAGCATCAGGAAAACAGTATTTGGGAGCTGCACCACAGCAAAAGAAAGTAATCTCACTGAACAAACCAATTTCACAGAATCACCAAATATGCTGAGTTGGAAAGGACCCACAAGGATCATCAGGTCCAACTCTCAGCACTGCACAGGACACACCAAGAGTCACATCACGTGCCTGAGAGCATTGTCCAAGTGCTCCTTGACTCTGTCAGGCTTGGTGCTGTGACCACTTCCCTGGGGAGCCTGTTCCAGTGCTCAGCCACCCTCTGGGTGAAGAACCTTTTCCTAATATCTAACTTAAACCTGTACTTACAAGCTACAGAGAATTGGGACGTGGGTGGGAAGCGGGTGAGCAGCCTACTCACAAGAGCAAGGTCAGGAGTTCTCTCCACACCGCTGTTCCTCCTGCAGCAATACAAATGTGTCTGCAAATTATCTGCCCTTCTGCATCTCAGACAGACAGATCTCTGCACTAGTCTGATGTTTCCGCAGCCTAACAGGATGTGGTCACTTTAAGGCAGCCAAAAGTCTGCACTGCCACCCTCCTCCCTACTCCTGCTCTGCCTGCACAGCTGAGCAGCAGAGGCAGGGGATGGGCTCAGCTCTGGTTTGTGCTCCAAAGTCAGGTCTGCTGCTGTATTTAAGCAGGATGATCACTCACAGATGGAGGGTTCAATTGTTCCTAGACATGTGTTTGGCTCCTGTCTCATGAAGAAAGCTAAAGTAAACACAGTCAGCATATTCCTTAGCAGTGTTTATTTGCCACTGTGGAGCACAGATGACTGAAGTGATCAGAAGATACATTTGTTATCTCTAACCATTTCTAAAGATTTCAGGTACCTGGCATGGCTCTGGTCTCTACCTGCTGCCTATTGTCTAACAGCAGCATGTGAACATTCTGCTTTGTGCTCTTCCCCCTTGTGGGACTCAGATTAGAGTGATGGATAAGCATCACTGTGAGACTGCAGTAGGGGACACAAGCACAAACATACAGAGCTGTGTGAATTTGAAACCAAAGGGAGACTGGTGAGCGAAACACCAGAGATGGTAACTAATTATTGCTGTCACATCTCCCCCTCCTGCACTGCACAGGGTGACTGGGGGTGGGAGGGGGGCAGTCATCTCAGAAGATGCTTCAAGCTGCCTGTCATTGCCCTCTCAAAGTCTTCTCCCATCTGTTTTAGTACATTTTTTTTTCACAAGGTGAAATTTAATCTATTAATTTTTCCCAAGGATGATTTTTTTATCTCATTAGGCTGTTTTTCTTCCTAGATCTACTTTTTTAATATTTACATGGGACATGGGGGCAGGGGGAATCAAGTGAATCAATCCACTGATAAGGGCAAAGTAGGGCAAAGAGGAGACTTTAGAAGCACCTCCTCTTACCCAGACACAGGCCTCCTCTCATTTCAAATACTTTTAAATTATAATTCTGCAGCCATGTAGTCAAATGCACAGAGAGGCTTAGACATATGATACAATTGGAAACTGTGAATTTAAAGCTGGAATTAGAATTGTTGCAGCCTTCTGCTGTGCTAACCAAAAAGGAATAACAACTCCCTTACATATTAAGGTGTTCTTATAGTTGGTCTTAGCTAGCACATCTCTTGCAGATGTCTATGTAATGAGTAGTAGGTATTGAAAACAGGGGAGGAATTAAGGCAGATGACAACTAAACAGGTTAAACGGGGTCAACTCCTTTCTGGTTACACCAGTCTAGAAATGCATCTCTGTAAAAGAGAAAGATTTCACTGACAGTGGAAAGAATCAGTCTCACTTCAGTTCTTAAAGCAACGTGTTAGTGGCCTGTGCAACTGCATATCCATCTTTACAATCCTTGATGAGAGACTGCAACAAAATTTTCAGCAATTTGTCACATAGCCCACTGCATGAATCCAGGCAAGTCAGTAAAAAGACATGCTGATTTCCAGGGGCTTTGCACAAGGCTTCACATGATGCAAGGGGACAGGACAAGGGGAAGAAAAAGCCTGTGCTTTTTGCTGCCTTGTATCACATAAAGAGGTCCAGAGAGATCTGTGTTATTTTGCTGTTTGGGGTTTTTACTTTTATCTCCTGTCCTTCTTTCCTGGGAAACAGCAGGTTATCTGATTCTCTTTTAAGCTTTCCAACGCAACAAAAAATAACCCACAAAATATAAAAACAACCAAAAAACTCCAATGCACAACAAAAAACCCCAACACATTAGACACGTCATCATGCCAAGGAGCTGCTGGCTTGGCTGTGGAGTCTGGACTCTGTACCAAAATAGACAGTCTATACTAACTCATGCTATGGTACTGGAAAAAAAAAGAGGAAAACTAACTGAGAGGGGAAAAAAGGACGAGCAAAACCAGATTAGCAAGAGGAAAACTGAGTATTTAAATTTTCTGTTCTCGGCCCTATTCCATTTATGGGTACATGAAATATCTTAAATCTTCTGTGCCATTAATCTTCTAGGGGAAACATGGAGAGAAAGCAGAAGACATAAAAAAGTATGTTTAGGGCTTCTTTGTCCACAGTGTAAGTACATAGGAGTTTAAAGTATTCCAATCCTACCCCCACTGCATGCTCCCAGTTCAGGACAACAGTTTTTGGTCTTTAAATGCAGTAACTTCTGGTGCTCATGGTCTGAAGTGATTCACCTGCTTCGAAGTATTCTTATTTTAATCTAAATCCTCATTTTCCACTGACTTGAATCTTCAAGTATGCCTGACCTTTAAAGAATTCAGCAAACGGTGTCCAGGGGGTAGGATTCCTGTTACATAGAAACATCCTGTGTACCCCTGTGAGTGCAACATCAGGTAATTGTATAAATAGTATTTATCTAATGAGTCACACTGATTAGAAAGATATAATTGAGAGTTCAAATGGACACTACACCAACCTCTCTTTACACACTCACTTTATCTAAATAACCCACTGCAATTAGTTATTTATAATCCATACTTTTGAAGTATCTTTTTTACTTTCATCTTCAAGATTAAATTCATTGAACTGTCGCACTAATATAAAATGACAAATTTTAATCTCGGTTGCATCAGGAAATCATCATTATTTTAATATAAGAAGATTTCATGTCCTTATTCTATTCACTTCACAGTATCTGCAGAATCTTAATTTCTTTTTGTTATTAGGGATAGCCAATGGGACACCAATGGATGCATGCAAGTGATGTTGAAATCTATCAGCTGAAACAGAATAATTTTAGAAAGAAACCACTGTTCTCCAAAGTCACAGTCTTGAAAGTGAGGAGCATTGCACAAGCTGAATTAGATAAGAATCCATACTAATCCCTTCTCAGTGTGCAGAGAGGAAGAAAGCACCTATGCCTGAGCCTCTGGCAGGACCTAAAGAGTCCAACACCAGCTTTTAAAATCCAGGTAAGATTTGGGAATGATAGCAAATTCCTCCCCCAAACCCAATCATATTTTTTACAGGGTCCAAAAGTGAGCAAAAGATTTCATTATCAGGTCACACAAAGAATGAAAACCCATTCCTGAAGCTGCACTTAATTAGAAGGAGTGTGGAAGCACACAGCAACTAACATGGGGTTGCCAGCAAGGAGGGAGTAGTTTTCTCTGATGTTAAGGTTTAGCTCATAATCCAAAGGGAGGAGCTTTTTCCCTTCCATCAGAGAAGTTATGTGCCTAGGAGCTCTGTGGGGAGAATGATGTGACAGAGGGTATCAGTAATGTTATTTTTGGAGGAATGCTGGAAGTCTGGATTAAGTTCAGATCTGCTGGATGCAAGCTAATGGAAACAAATCAGCCCAACAGCCTGTAGTCCATCTTGCTTTATGGTTAAATATAAAACATACTATATAGTACTACACATGCCCTTACAAGGGAACACCAGACTAGAACTTTGCAGAATGAAGATCTGTGAAGTAAACCAATTTAATTATCTGAATACACTAAAATAGAGATGAGAATTTATTATTAGTTTCCAGGAGAACAAAGAGTACATATACCATGGTATCAGCTCACCGCAAGCGAGTCAGATCATTACAGGCCCTGTTGAAATTGATACATGTCCAAATTCTTTCTAGAAGAGAAATCAAACCCAGTCATTATATACACTTTTGCTGTATTAATACTTGGAAACAGCAGAGAGCTAATATTCATGGTCACAGGGCACAGCCTAGAAGCTTGTCTGCAGACTGAAGGGGGTGATGGGGCTCAGCTCCATGTGTGTACAAAAGACAGAAAGCCAGCAGAGCAGGAGCACAGCTCTGAAAATGAGCAGGAACACCAAGCTCTTTGGGGCACAGGACCAGTGGGAGGGGCAGACTTGGAAAGGAGTTTGTTTTGCATTCAGAAACAAAACTCTCTACGCTCTCTTGCAAATTTAGAACAAGATAATGTGTCATAGCTGATTCACAGGAGTTTCTTGTTCTTCTATCAGAAAATAATTCTGCCAACTCCAAATTTCATCCTGCCACTCATGCAAACAAAGCAAATAGTGTTTTGCTTTTAATGTTTCTAGTGCCTGATCCAACTGCAGTTTGCATCCCAGCTGTATTAGCCCCAACACAGGCTGAGGAGGACAAAGTTCCTCCCCTGAAGAGCACAAACCTTTGAAACCTGAGGAATGAAGGAAATACAGCAACACGGTTAACTTAGTCTAGTTTTACTAAATTTTATCTTACATGCTTTTTAAGTCCCCTGCTACAGGGACTTGCATGTACTGACTGAGTTCATTCTGAAGGGGGTGGTGGTGGTTGTTCAGATAACACACTTTGAGATGTCTTATTCCCCGTGCTCGCTACTTCCCAGCTAAAAACTGGGATTTGACTTTTCACAATGGTTTATTCTGTAAGCCTGAAGGGAGGAAAAAATCCATTTTTCTTTCTGTGCTTCAGTTAAAGAAGGAAATAAGTAACATGAGCCATGAAAGGACTTTGATCCAGAACTAGGGAATGTAAATGCTTTACAGATGCCAAATAAGGATGTTTCCAAAGAAAAAGAAAACAAAGAATTCTCTACCCCAACTCCTTTTCATTTCCAAACAAGGTAATGGAAGGAGAAATTTGTAAGGTTTTGATGGAAGTTCCATTTCTCCAAGAGGTCGTTCTGGTTTTAATAATCATACACACTCATCAGAAGAAACAACTGATTGTTTTGACAGGGGCTTATTGTGTTCCCGTGAGGGGAAAAAATAATTTTTCTAGATCATGAGTGTCTCTTAAAACCTCATCACAACTGGAGAGGAACAGAGCAGAGAGGCAGGAATCCATCCTTAACTGCCATGACATTGGTGGAATTAGGATGCTGGCCATACTGCCTGCACTCTGCATCTATGGGAAGCCCCCAGCATGCACTGACGCTGGCAAAGCCCTCGCAGAAAGTGCCACAAATAGGAAGATCTGGTGGTTGATTGGCTTTATTTGTACTGAGTTTCTGCATAGCCCATAATCTTGCTCTGACTTACAAACATCAACATCAGTTCATCTTGCACGTTCTTTACCAAAACCCTGCCTCTGCAGGTAAGAACTGCTGAAAGTCATCAATAAATGAAAGAGATCCAGGATTTCCAACTAAACCCTACTTTCCCTCTAAGAAATGAGGATTTCACCCTCTGTTTATGTGAGTTGGAACAAGGTATCTGAGAGGAAAGTCATGAATCCAAGACTGAGTACCTCTGTTACAATCTATTTGATTCCCTTTTAAATGGATTTGTCTTTCACTGTAGAAGACTTTCAGAGCTCATACAAGGTGAATATGTTCTGTATGTTTAAAAAAAATAATGCAAGGTACCTTTTACGTAAGCAGAATACAATAGATAAAGTTCTTTTGGCATTGTATATTCTTAAACATGTGCTTTGCACAATATTTTGACTTAGCAATGTATGGAATAAATAATGCTCAGCACAAGTGCCTGGTCCCCAGATAAAAATCTATGGATTCAACCCATACGGATGGGCCCTGCACTTGCTTGAGGCCTCGAGCACATTTGCAAAATTCTGCATGAGTGCAGATGTCTTCCCTGATCCTCTTGCAAGATCAGAAGATTGGGTCAATGGCTGTGCTCCAGATAATGTCACTATTAACATTTCCAGACATAATCACAGATACAGCTACAAGACTAAAGCAGGTCAGAAATGAGCTTCTAAGCTTATGGTACAGCTGCCTTTTCCCCCTCTAATTCCCTAAATCCCAGAGGACAGTGAGAATGAAAAAACACCTTGCTGGTAGAAAAACAGTGCCATAAAGCAGCCAGTGTTCAGATATGGGAGATGAACGGTGGAGTTCAAAAATGTCAAACCTACATCTCTGGGGAATGGCAGGGTGAGAGTTCATTCTGGTTCTTTCTCAAAGCAGAACTGTGTGAATGTATCGGGATATAACTTTTTTGATTTATACTTCACATTAAGAACAAATTTATGCTTGTACACTAGTACTAATGATTCAATAGTGCATTAACATCTTAACTCTGCTGTCCAGCCATGGCAGAATTAGTGACTACTTACAATAAATAACGTTACAAATCATACTCCTATCACACAGCACTTCCTGGCAGGTTTTGCAGTTCCTTTAGCACAGGAAACATGTTTCAGTACAGCATTTCAGTGATTCCATGACTTTTTGTGTTGACTACACAGGAAACTAATTTTCCAAACAGTATGCTATGGATTCAAACCCACTGATGTGGAAGTGGGGAGGAGAACACAGTCAGGGGGGCAGGAAAAGCTATGTCTGTATTACCAGGACACTCCCCACTAACAGCAACATCTTGAACCAGTATGCCAAGTAGGGCAGACTGCCTTTAATCACCACGGTCTGCAATTCAGTGTGAGACTGCTTCCTAAGTCCCCCACGTCACACTGTTGATTTGCCAGCAGCTTAAGATAGCTGACAGCAGGCTGTACTCTCCCTTTCCAGCATCAGGACAGATGGCCTGAGTTCACTCCAGCAACTCAGCTTGGTTTCTGTGAAAAAGGAAACACTAAGAAGCATCCTTATCACAGCAATGAGACACAGCCAAGCCCTGGAAAGGGAAGGGAACCTGCCTCCTGAAGGATGGAAAGCATTGTTCTGCCATAGTGAACAGCACCAGCTGGGCTCTCAGAGGCTTTTTCCAGGCAGACTGCTGGGGAGAATTCACACTCTAAACATGCCTTGCAATAATTTACCCCAGATAGAAGTAAGTGGTTAAATTTTCAACAGCTACTAATTTTAGGTATTTCTTAGACTGTTGGAATATGAGAGAGAATAAAACAGATCAATCTGCTTCAATATCTCTGGAAGGAATAGGAGGGGACTGCAAGCATGGCTGGCCCAGCGACCCTGGCTGTACACAGCCCAGGTGTTCGAGCCCAGTGTGGCCTTAAGTGACTCTCTCAGGGTTTAGAGTGGATTTACCGGCTCAGTCGTGCCTGCAGATCTACATCTCCTGGTCTCCTCAGAGGTCAGATACTGACATTCAGTCTACAGGCCCTAAAATTAGTACTAAGCTCATTGTTTCCCAAGGATAAATGCCTTTTTTCCACAGATATATCCTGGTAAAAACTGGAGCTAAAGGGTCAACCTTCACTGATACACCACAGTTAAAATGAAACAGAAAACTACCCACATATAATGTGTACACAAAGTACAAGGGAACAGCAGATAAATTCATAATTTGCATGCTAAGTAGCTTTTTCTCCTTGGAAGAAAGTAATAATTGTCCTCTGATTTACTGAAAGACCCCTTTGACTCCCCTCAGGATGGTTTCCAAGAACTAATACTGTGACTATTTCTGCTGTCCAGAAAAGTTTAGCAAGAGACACTGAGCAAATCCTTTGGCAGAACAGGAAGTCCCAGTATCCACTACTATGCTTTAATCACTGTGCACCTTCTTCACACCCACATTTGCCCAGTTTTAAGGAGGTAAATCAAACTTTTGACAAGACAACACACAAGGTGTACCAGACAGTTCCACATTTAACCCTAACTTAAAAGAGCAAAGCAGAACTGCTTGCTTGTGAAGACCCTTATTCTACACAATACTGGACCAACAACCTAGACCTTAACTCTCCATCCTCAGGAAATATATTCTGGGGTAAACAAGAAACAACTTGAGCTAACCATAGTGGTAGCAGGTACTTGATTAGGATACCTGGAGTTTTATTTTGGCTTTAAGCCATATAAAATGGATGGGATATAACAAGAAAATGATCCAGTTAAAGAGGAAAACCATATGAGTAAAACAACATAAAAATTCAACAGATGAAACATGTTTGTAATAAAACATTAAAAGTAATTGCTCATCAGTTGGGGTGTTAAGAGAGGAACTGAGCAGGGTTGAGCACTGCTGCTTTTGTTTATCAATGGCAAGAGCCCACATTCTTGAAATAGGGGAGAATAAATAAAAGGGTTGCTTGTGGAGAGATGTTTTGCAGGCAGGGGTAACAGAAGTATTACAATCAGATGCACATTAACTCCTTTGGGAAGAAAAATTACAATCCACAACAGCAAAACTCCAGAGGTAGGTAACAAGGAGGCACCAAAACTCAAAAGGAAGCAAGAACAGAGGCAAAACCTTTAACAGATGTGTCAGGAAGTTCTTTGATACCCAAACTGCACAAGAATTCTCAAAACATCTCCCAAATGGCAGTATCTGTATCACACAGGCATCCTTCCAAGGAGTGCCAGCAAGGATCCTTACTGGAGGCCTCTTTGCTGACACTGGAGAATTCTTCGTAAGCCTCCCTTGGAAAGCGATTAAAAATAAGAAAATGGATGCAATCCAAGCAGCTAGTGATACATGCTGAAATTCAAATGTGGTGGTGGTTGGATTTTGTGTTTTGGTTTGGTTTTGTCTTTTTTCTTTACATCACTGCATATCCTATGCTACATGAAAAATAAGAACTTTGAAGGGTGGGTGACTGTGGTACACGGCATTACAACAGCATGAAGGAAGCAGAGCTGGCAGCTGACATGAACAGCAGACTTGCTTTTCTAACACCAACAGAATAATCAAAGTATGAAAACATAATAGCTCCAAGAAATTTGTACTGCAGGTCTGTCTCCAGTGACTGAAATGCCCAAAAGCTGCCTCGACACAAAGAAGCAAAGAAAGGAACTGTAATTGGAGAAAAAACAGGCTGTACCCAGGTGCATATATACATTTTTTTACTTGCATATGGGCAGGTAAATATATATATTAATATGGGAAGATAGGAAAATAACTGGAAAGTTATTCTCCCATCTTCAGACAGTGACTCAGAGAAAGATCTTAATATATATAAACCATGCGAATGCTTATGCAACTACTAACTGTAACTTCTACAAATAGTAAGCAAATTATATGCATGACAGCATTCAATAATAAAACATCTCTGTTTCTGTAAACTCTGCAGAAATGTTCCACTAAAATCTTACACACAGCACAGCAAAGTCAAAAACCCATAGGGTGGTGATGACTATCAGGGAAACACGCTGGACAAAGACAGACCTGCTCATTAAACTTAGCAAGTCAAGAAGCCCATTTGCCTCTTCAGGAGAACACCAGAGTCAGCAGAAAGCTTAGGAAAATAAGGTTGATGCAGGAATCCTGGCCAGTTGCTGTCCCAGGCCTATCATATTCTGCATAGAGATGGTAGAAAATTTCAAACATCATCCTGAAGCACAGTATAACCACAGACAAGAAAAACAGTTCTTGGAATTACCTAATTAAGATACACCAGGCTTTGAATGAACTACTTGAAGAAAAGTATACTTTGCCCTAACACCAACAAGTTGCAGAACGTGTCTAACAGTGTGTTAGTTTGCACAGGCAAAACCACTCATATCAGCAGGCACCTCTAGCCTCAGTTTAGATACTAAGCAGGAAGCCCAGTTTCTAGGACTGAAAATGCTGCAAGAGAAGCTTCTCAGCGACCACCTGAGAGTGCTCTTTGAGTCACAACATGGGAGTGACTCCCTTGCCACAGAAAAGCGTGTGGCAAAAGGGCCTGTACTGCAGACCCATCAGCTGGAGAATTGGCTTTACACCTGCATTCCAACACACTTCTCCAGCATCACCTGGGCAAACAGCAAAGGCTGTGATCCAGCCTCCTTCCTCCTGCAGGAGACTCCAGCTGCAATACAGAGTTTTGAGTTTTCCAAAACAGAATTTGGAGCTCTAATGGCAGTTACAACTGTACTGCTGTGTGGGTAACAAAAAGATCCTACAGCTTGTCACTAGGAAGTCTTGTTCAGTATTTTCAAGAGAACAAAATCAAGCTGATTTGCAAAGTGTGCTATCTCTAGTTTCCTAAGCTTTAAATGAAACCTGTACCTGAAAAAAATTGTAATTGTATTAAATAATGGCTTGTCATTTTATTTTGCAGATGCCTCATGCTAATTTTAAGTTACCATGGTTACATCTTTTACAATATATATAACACTAAACAGGAGGGACTGAGAAACAATTATGCCCTTCATTTTGGTTTGTTTTGTTTGTTGTTTTTTTTTTAAATATCAGGGTGTTTGTGGGTTTTGTGAAGCTACTGCTGCAAGCTGGAGAGGGAGTGTTAAGCTGCAGAAGGACATTTTACAAAGGCATGGAGGGAATGGCTTTAAACTGAAAGAGGGCACCTATGAGGGTGGTGACATACTGGAATAAATAGCCCAGGGGAGATGTGAATGCCCAGTCCCTGGAAGTGTTCAAGGCCAGGTTGGATGGAGCTTTGAGCAACCTGATCTAGACCACAGGTGTTGGAACTGAATGATCTTTAAAGTCCCTTCCAACCTAACCCATTCTATGATTCTATGAAGATTGGTAGTATCCTGTAACTGGTAGTAGTATTACAGCAACATTAACACTAATGTTTGTATGCAGATGAATGTCTAATATATATTGGAGAGAAAAAACTCTCTGCTCTCACTGAATATTATGTTCTTTCCAATC
Organism: Corapipo altera; assembly: GCF_003945725.1. NCBI lineage: Eukaryota > Metazoa > Chordata > Aves > Passeriformes > Pipridae > Corapipo > Corapipo altera. The sequence continues at coordinate 5,774,982 of NW_020884877.1, forward strand.
TTGTCAAAATAAACTTAGAGCCTAGTGTTACAGAAATCTTTAGCTCTCTCTCAGCAGGGCTTTTAAGATCAATCTACACATCATTGTGCTAGGTCTGTGAAAACATAAGATACACATACATAAACGTCTGCAAACTAAAGTAGAGAATAATTAAATGATTTTGTGTACATTTAACCTATTTTTATTAAGTGAAGAAATAGCCTTTTCTGAAAGTCATTTCTTTGGTCTTAAAAATTGAAACTCAAGCCACCTGGTTTTCATTTCCTGCCATATTCCTTCTGTCTCAGCTGCATACTGTGCTAAAAACAAAGGCTCCATTCTTTAATTGTGAATATCAAGACGCCTTTAACCTTCATTCTGTTGTTAGTGCCTTGGAATGTGAAAAAGTTAATATACAATATCCTCTTTTATTAGCTAAAATAATAAATGGCCAGTTCTATTCCTTTTATCAGCTGGGCTCAAGATCTGCAGATCCTGGGAGACTTAGTGTTCAACAGAGACAAAAATGTACGGCTTTCAAAGCAAAAATCACTGTATTTGAACACAGTTCTGTTCTACTGTTGTGGGTGACAGGCAGGGATTGAAGGTCACTGTTTCTAAAGTTACCTAAGAAAAGTCTAGAAATAAGTCACCTCAGACCCCTGTCACCCTACGGTGGTTAACAGCTGTCACATCTGGTCTCAATCAAAAGCCAGTAAAGAACAACAAAGGGCAAGCCTAGTCCCCAGGCTTGGATCATGTAGGGCTTTAACACAAAGGAACTGGTTCAGAGCAGTAGAACCAGTGAAAGATGGCCTTCTTCAGTGAGAAACACAAACCCTCAGAGGAAATGGGGCAGGAGGAAACAACTCATACAGGTCATTGAATAAATTTATTAGCCAGCTCAGTGCAGAAGATGATTGCTAATAGAACAAAGAAACATTCAGCTACCAAGGTGACCAAAAGTTCTCCTATGTGTGAAAGGAATAGGAGATTTAGAGTGAAGAAACAAATGTATGTAGATTCTGGAGATCTTAAAAACAAGCAAGCAAACAGCAAACATTTCTTTTCACCAAGAAAGCAAGCTTTCAGAAAACCTGAAATTCTAATTATGATCACTATCAAGAGGGACACAGTAATTGACTTAAGATCCATCTAACACAGTCTTGGAATAAACGGATCGCGACCATTAATTTACTCCCTCCTCATTTATTCACAATTCATAAAACATTTATTGCTGTTCAGCCTGCAAATAAAACAGCTTATTCATAACTTGCAGAGCATTTGATCTGGGGCTTCTGTTAGGAGTGAATGCATGGACAAGGAAGAGGCACTCCTTACCCAGTGGTGTGCTGGATCTCTAACCCAGACTTCTGGGCAGCCTTGACAAGCCCTACAATGGTTTCAAGAGGTAGAGCTGGGAGGGGAGTGCAGGGAGGGCTGCAGTTTAAACCACCTGGGGCACAGGACAGCCAGCACTGGAGGCCAGGGGGAGCAGAAGTTTCAGTTACTGCTGGTGAGACTCAAGACTCAACAGCATATGGCATCACACTGATGTAGGAATTTATACTCTGGGTCACAGAGAGTCCCACATTTACCTCTTCCATTTTTATTACAGGGACAAGGAGTGAGATTTTGCAGTTGGTTTGCAGATGTACGTTCAATAGCAGGCAATCACTTTACTTGCATATCAACACTTCCCACATTTAGGGAAGAATCACAAATTTGAAAGCTGTTTTCCATCCCACCCCAGTCTATTAGTAATGAGGGTATTCATTACAGCAGCTTAAATTGAGGGAAAATACGTTGCTTGGCTTGGAGAAAAACATGTAGAATAATCAGTGTGATGCAACACCGACTGCAACTTGATTTCACAACAGTCATTGCATCAAAAGGTTTAAGAAAGTGGTCTTGAGAGACAAATTTGTGAAAAGTAACCAAGAAAAAAAACTTGTACCACTGGGAGTCACAGGGATGTAAAACTGACAAGGAAAACACTTGGGTCTGGTTTGCCTTTAAAACTGGTGAACAGAATGTATGCCACAGCAATAACAAACACTTCTAATGACTCCTAGCATTTATTGTTATGACCATTCTCTTTATTACAACCATACCAACTTCCAACCTTTCTTAACATGCTAGAAGCTACTTCACAATCAACCATTTCTCAGAGAGCAGAATTACTTCATTGACAAGAACAAAACGCTGGAAGTCTGTTTAGCTAATTTTTGAGGACTTACATGCAATTTAACTTAAATATCATCACATTCAATACTTTGCTGTACAATTCTTTGAAATTCTGTCAAAAGAATCTCAAAACCTTATGCTGGGTATCAAACTTCTGCTCCTGTGAAAACAACTGACATTCCTTAAGCCACCTCAGGGTCTCTGAAAAAAGGTAAATTAAAATTGACCTTATGTCTGTAACAACAACTGCCAATGCATTCAGGGTTACCTGCAAACCTTTATTAATGAATTTGAACTCATCAACCCTGCCTCAAGCAGCAGCTCAGGCTTGAAATTCTACTGTGCTTGGAAATAAGCTTTCCCTCTGGAGGTACATAGAAAAGAGCATTGCAAAATGTAGCATTTTGGTAATCTAACATCCTGTTTCCTTGTCTGGACAGAAACACTTCGCAAACCTCATCTAATTCCTACAGTGGCTCCACTGTGAGATCAAGACACCGAATGTAAAAAGCCACTGAACACGTTCCATCTTTACTTTGCTTGGCAGAGGAGCAGCCCAGGGCTGGGCAAGAAAGACCAGTATCAACCTTGCCAATGTGGCTAAACACACACGCTGCACTCCCCAGTATTTTCCAACACAATTTAGAATTTAGCAGCTATATTCTTCAAGACCCCCCTGTACCTGGCACGCTCCAGGCTGAGCAGCAGAATCAGAGTGAGAATTTTCCAGCAGTGATTGATTATCCACACATCCAGGAACTCCTGAAGTTGCAAGTGCAACAAAGAGGTCGGGAGAATCCCATTCAGTGCTCTCGCTGCCACCACAGCTCCTGTGCCAAGACGTGCAGGGTGAAATTAAGTCTGACACTGAGACAGGGGGAAGTGCACGGCTGCTGGGGCAGAGGAGGAGAGGGGAGAGATGCAGATTAGACAGATGCCATGGAAAAATGAGGTGTTAGCAAAATGGGTACAACTGAATCAGAACAGTAAGAGTGAAGGAGGGATAGGTGCATGAAATCATATCAGAAGACAGAAGTATAAAAGCAAGAAAATGAAACCACAAGTGCACATAAAATTGAGAAAATATAGGAAATGTAGGTATATACAAATGTTGCATCCTTTTTTCCATTAAAAAGGGCAAACAAAAAAATGACCTCCAATCAAAAACCATGTTAAATTGTAAAATTAAATATTCTAAACTAGGAAAAGCCGAATGGAGTATTGCTTACTGCAGTATGGCTTACACTCTTCTAATTCACTACCCCTTTCCAAATGCATAATTGTTATTGATTTTAAAAAATATATTTAAAAAAAATCACATACCTTTTTTTTCCAATAGGTCCCTCCAGTTCTTTCTGCACATTGGATGAGCCTGTTCAGAACAACTGTCAGTGAAGTTTTTGCCCACAGTTTCTTTTGCCATTCACTGATAAAGTTAGGAGCTGTACCCAGAAAGGGGATTGGAGGACAAGTGTAAAGGCTCTTGGTTCCCTTTACAAAGAAACCTGAATTAGGAAGTTGAGGGGCTCTCTGGACATTCAGATTTTATGCTTGTACCTGCACTTATCAAACACCACATGAACTCTGTAGCACAGTAAATTCTTGCCAAGCCACTGTGTGTCTCCCATTTTACAAACAAGCAGCAAAACAGATCTTTTGTTCACTTTGCCTAGTTTTCTGCATTAATGGCACAATTAATTATCCATTAATGGAACTTAAATAGTAGTGACCCAATCTTTCCACTCATTTAAACTTTGTCCTTTGCTGTCCAGAACCAGAAATCTGTAGGTGAGCACCAGTCACCACCTTAGAGTAAAACTTTCTCATTCATTAATGACTTAAGTTTGTCCTGGAAAAGAAACATGGCATCCCTCTACAGAGGGATGGATGCCATATCTAGATAGTTACTTATTTCCCCCCCATTTTTTTCCCTTCAGGCAGAACAGAAATGCAAGTCAGCACTCTTAGATATTGCTAAATAATCTTCCTGTGCTGAATAAAACTCAGTGTGGTTGCTAAACAACAAAGGCAAATCTTTTAAGAGTTGCTTTTGGTTCCTAGAAAAAAATCACATAAAGCACTGTGACCCACAGATGGTCTTGTTAGGTTAGAGTTCCACAGATCCACAAAAGTTTTGGGAAGGATAAAAAGGCTCACTGATGACACTGTGTATGAAGAACTGTTGTTTCAAACCCAGTTTCGTACCAGATACTTGGGATAGCAAAAAGACCAAAGATGAACACCACAGTTTTATGTACCATTCTTATTCATCAAAAAGAGCTCTCCTTCCCCTCTCCCTTTTTCGGGAAAGAAAAACAGATTCCATCTTCCTCAAAAAGATTTATGGAAATGCTTTTGAGAAGTGATGAGCTAGGAAAAAAAAACCAAAAACAAGCACAATTTCAAGTTGCTCCCCTCCACCTTTATGATAATCTTTTTAGTTCAACTTGTTTGTAACAAATTTGCTGAGATGCATCTTCAAGTCACGAGCCATCCTCAATTCCTACCTGTTTCAGAGCTCTCTTTTGGTCAGTCTCTCAAAACTCAGTGGTTTTTTCCAGCCCTCCTCCCTCTCTATTGGCACTTGCTTGGTTCTATCTTGCACAGCTCCTGAAGCAATGAAGATGATGGGCCATCTGTAACACAGACACTACTATTCAATGACAAAGCACTAGAAACAGACTCAAATGTGTATCTTACTCTCCAAGGGAACAGTACAGCAGTAAAGACTTCAAGAAGTTCCAGCTGTTTTCACTTAACAAAATTTAGAATAAAGCTCACTGCTAAATAAAGTCTTTTTCCTTTCCTAACAAATTAGTACCTTCATTAACAAAAGGGTCCCAAGTCCCTAACAAAAAGTCAGGCCTTGAAAGGAAGGGTGGAATTTTGTCATATGTTGAACAGCAGGGAGAACTCAGCTAACAACACTGCACTGAACTTGATAAGATGGAAATCAATCACTCAGCTTGAATGAAGGACTCACAGAACACCACTCCTGATAGGCAACTACTACCTTCTGTTACCTTACAAATGTGGTAATATAACTACAACCAGAATGATTTAACCCTGTGTTGTATGTGCTTTACTGTCACGTATCAAAACCTCTTCTTACGTGCATGGAAGGCAAAAAGTAAAAGAAAATAGAATGCTTTTCTTAGAAACTGCCTCATCTAAGGTGCAAGGGACACAACTTTCCTAAAGCTTTAACAGGATCATAGCACGGCCTATAAATATTATTTGGCATTTCACACAGCCATAAATGCTCAAAAACACAGAATGTGATCAATATGCATAATTTTCACAACTATTTAACACATACCATTTACGATAACACTGCTTAACTTCTGAAAATTTACCAAGCTAATCCACGCCCACCTTCATACTGCAGATGAACCAGTATCAACAAGAAATTAAACACTACTTTTTCCATGAGAATAAACTGCTACTACTACAGCCATCAGCCAGGCTACAGCTACATTACTGCATGACAAAGACACACACATTAACTACAGTTGGTACATTTTTCTTATTTATTCAAAAGCTAGTGGATGACAAAAAGGGTTAAAATGTTTTATACCACCTATTTATTACATGAACAAATACTTAATCCAAAGGGCCTCATTTTACAAGCCCCTCTGTCCAAAAACCACACACAAATTAGTTTTTATACACAAATGTTTATTTCTCAAATAAACTTCCCCTTTAAACACAAGGAATGAAATCTAAAACTTCAGAAAGATGGATCCAAAACGAAATCCCTCCAGTACATTGTAATCACTGTTTTGTTGGTCACTACTGGCTTTAACTGTTTAACATCAAAAAACAAGGACATATTTAAAAAATCATGCTACTGGATACCTAGCTCTGCCTCTGACCAGCCCTACGCTGATCTCCAAATTTCAAAATTTTACATCGTCAAATCTGAAGCATTTAATTGAACAACAGCTGTGCATTAAACACAAACAACTGAACAAGAAGATTATAAGATGTAATCAAGTTCATAACGAATATAGGTGTTCTTTTCATCATTATAGATCCTTGGATAATGTGCTATCAGAGCATCCTGTGAGCCGATGTAGATCGAATTATAGATCTTCCAATAAACGTCTCTGACTTTTCTGGCAGGGTGAAACAAACCCTAGAAAACAGAACGGAACAAAATTTATTAAAAGCTTAAAAGGTGCCAATATCTTTCATTAAATTTAATCAAGCTTTGCAAAATAAGCACTTAATAAGTTGGCAGAATGCAAAAGCTCCAGGAAAAGGACAGTTCTATATAATGGAACATTCGAGTAGTACTTGCAAAAACATACACTGCAAGAGACTTTTTTCACCTTCCTACTGATGTGAGAATCTTTATGCTAAGGTCCCCAGTCTTAAATTTCTTATCTGCAAATAACTAATAAAATGCTGTCACACCTTCTCTACATTGATCTGCATTACATTAATCCTTGTTCCCCATCTGTCAGGTGAATTTAGGTTCTGCAGCCAACACAGCAACAACTGTTACATGCAATGACACAGAAATGGAGCCTTCAGATTTTACCAGCACATACCAGTCAGTTCATCTTCTGTAAATGTGTATCGATCTAACAGTGTAAATTCTAATCAAAGCACTGTTTTCTAGTGCTTCACTATTACAGTTTTAAATGTCTTACTGTTTTTCTTGGCTAACAACAAATCGTACTGACTCAATATTAAGCCAATATGTTAATTTATTTTGTTTATTTATCTCACTGGTTACTTGTTCTCTTAAGCCCTTACATGACTAATTTATTCCCCAGTCATTAGTTCACATACTCAAAATTTTTAAGATGTTTCCAATTTACAAACCTAAGTGCCAGGCTATTTTAGTCAATTTATATTCTAGGTCATCTGCTATGTTCTGCAATGCAATCAGCTACCTCACTATAACAAAATCTCTGCTTATTGCATCTTTCAGTTATTCACATCCTTAGTACAAAATGCCATGTTTAAAGAAAACTTTAAAGAGACAAAAAGCCAGTTTTTCTTTGCTGGTCATCTTCAGTTGTCAGGCAAGGACTTTCCAGGAGCCAAAAAAGTCAAGTGCTGTCTCTGCTATCCCAGCACACACAGGAACATACCTGTAAACAGTACTGCAACATTCTGCAGGGACCAATAGCAACTCTGAGGCCCTCCAGAGCCCCCATGACTGCCTGAATGACGTGAGGAGAGGTTTCAAACACGTTGGGCCACACATAATTTAACAAATGATTAAGAGAATCTTCACAGCCGAACCCATAAACACCAAGAGACATGTGCTGCACCACAGCACTGGCTGTTTGTCTGTGCACAAGATCCCTGCAAAGAGAACAAGGGTCTATTAATAAACTATACTTAGAAGCAACATGGTTGGACAAGCACAGCATTTCTTTTCAATAACACTTTTTTTAAAAGCACTAATAACACCTTTATCCCCCACTGACAGTAAGAGGCAGAGTATCAAAAATCAGTGAAGTGAAAAAAGATGGGGAATTTTCTGACAAATTAATCCACACTAATTCCACAGCAAAAGCACCAACAACATAAATTATCAAAAGCAGTTTTAATGTAAAAAATCCTGACTTAAGACATTTGTATCATTTTTATTTTCAAAATATTAATAAAATTGGAGCATATAATGTGAATTATTTGCAAATAACAGCTTGCAAATTATGCTGGTTACTTAAAACCCTCAGCAAACAAGGATAATATGTATATTTGCTACCGTTAAGAACCAGTTATATACTTAAAATATTATTATGTCTTAGTACTATAGAAGAAGTGTACCCACCTGTCCATTAAAGCATCTTCAAGCAATGGTGTAACAGCATAAATGTAATCTTTTCCCATCTCTCCAATGTATTCAAACAGGAAAGAAAGAGATTTTAACACACCATTCTGGACATTCAGTTCTGGCACTCTGTATTCATTCATGAGTGCAGGCAGCACTGTGAAAGGTGAGCATGTTTCAGCCACAATAGCAATTGCTACTGTAGTGCATACTCTGTTCTGCCTTTCCTGTACTTTCAGGTTATTTAGCAGTGTCGCCAACACATCGTGAGGTCTGAAAGAGATAACATGGGCATCCATGTCAACAGATTCAGTGAGGATTTGGATCAAGTAGGTTGAGTTTCAAACTGCAAGTAGCAGAGAAACATGGTTTAGCCCTTAAAAAATGTTTAGAGAACTAGGAAACAACATAAACCACTAAATTCAAACAGCTGACGCAATTTATTTTCATAACCAACATATTTTTCTTTCTCTAGACTTAGGTTTTTCCCTGCCTTCTGTTCTGCCTCGTGTAAACCCTGGAGGGTAGCACAGCATCCCCACTATTACTCTGATCCCACAGGTGATTAAAAACTTGTATAAAACTGTACACACTGACAGAGACAGGTTATGTCTGCATAGGTAATGTAGTTACAGCACTCCTTGGTTGCTTGCTGTATGTGCATTAAGTAATATGTCACTTAAAGTATATGCATAAAGATGGAAACTGTGCTTCATTCTACAATTTGCTGACTTGCAGTATCACCTTAGTGGTAAAAAATCCTTTGCAAATAGAAGTATTGATTTGGGGAAAAAAACAAAATAAGAAAGATTATTTAAAGGAGAGTTTATGAAATAATACAAAGAGGGTCTGAATGCATATCACAGTATCAAAAATTCATGGGACAAACAGCTTTTACTACTGAACTGTACTCAAACTTTGCTAGTCTACACATTTTGTTCAGAAGTGCAGTATCCCATGATAATGAAGAATAGGTGGCTGTATTCCTCTAGAAAATGAGTAAAACCAAGTCTGCACATCTAAAATGTCGAGAAGTTTGATTATTTCTCAGGAGAAAACTGTCAATCATCGCTATGTTTGGTAACTGTGTGTAGAAGTGGGTAAGTGTTAAACCAACTTACCCAATAGCTTTTGCAATATAACCAAAGGTGTTCACTGTGGCTCTTCTGATAGCTTTCTTGTGAGCTTTTAGTAATTCAAGCAGTTCAAAGCAGATCCTCATCCATTCTCTTGCAGAAACATACTCTGCACCTCTGAAAGTGAATAAAGTGAGTTATCTCTTCAGTGATGTCGGAGTTTTTTAAATAAAACCACACAAACTGCAGCATCTATTCATTTGCTATCAACAGAGGGATACTGCTTAACCATTTCCTTAATTAGGTATCTGTTAATATTAGACTTTCCCCTGTCAAAGGTGTACTCAAAACTCATTATATTGTGTGCATTCTAAGTTTGCATAAGTGGACAACATAATTCTCATAAAGTGCTTTAAAAATAATATAATTACAATATGTTCAACAGACCATCTGCTAAATATCCCACCTCAAGCTCTAAGTACAACTTCAGAAATACCAAGAGATATGAGAATACCCAGATGCCAAATCCAGTACTCAACTGGAGTTTTTGCTGCAATAATTGCCCACACAGAGGGTCAGGTATTTCCTCATTACTTAACTTACCTGTCTGCAATGCGCCCAACAAGATCAATACAATTTTCCTGCACTTTCTCATGTCTGTTCTTCAAAATAGGTGTGAGACGTGGCAGCAGATCTTTGATGGGTGGCGTCATCTTGTGCATACCTGTTGAATTCCAACATTTAGTTTTATAATGCCTGTTCACTTTTCTCTTGAACAGCCATGTAATGAACACAAAACCATACCTATAACGTTCACAATAGCCTTAAGCGCTCCGAGAATGCTGCCCAGTACTTCAGGATATTCTTCACCCAGGTACTCATACAAAACAACACCCAAGTGTCCCATCAGTTTTTCCTGCAACCAAGTAAAAAGATGTAGAAGTTAATTCTCTCTTCTCTCATTACTATGACAAGCTAGAGTAAATTTCATAGAAGTCCATACAATACCTCTTGACAAGTCTTCATGACCACTGCAGTACGAGAGATGAGGTCAGCAGCTTGCTGCCTGACTTTAGCTGATTTGTTGTTCAAACGCCACAAAACTGTACCACAGATCTGTGGCAAGTAGGGTTTAACTCTTTTGCCAAGAGCATTAACCACTGTGCCAAAACCATTCAGCATCACAGAATCCTGAATGCAAAAACAACAAAGAAAAATCAGACCAACAGCAAGACCAGATTTGAACTAAAGTTGACAGCATCTAAAATTGCCATTAAAATGCTAACACTCCAGAGATTGCTTCTAGATTTCACTGATTAGAGCAGTGACATCTAAAAAGTGATTCTAAAAAAAAAAAAATCTACCTCAGAAGCAGACATTTCTGTATTGCTAACAGTAAAATGGCTTACAACTGAAGTAAACCACACACTGAACATCCGTGGCCATACCTCTGTTGTCTGTTCCTGAAAGGCGTACAAGATACCATCAATGAGTTGTTCTTCCAGTTTATGATCGATGTCTGCTGCCCCCAGATTTCCCATTATCTTCTCAATTGTTTCCATGACCATTTTTCTGTACTGCTCAGCCTCATCTTTCAGATCATCCACAATTCTAGAAATAATTTCTGCTGCTCCCACTTTGTTTGCCAGCTCCACAGTTGTATCAACCAGCTGAAATACACAAATGTTAGGTAAGCAAGCATTGTTAAAAATCTCCATCTTGAAAATAATTTCTCTTGTCTGAAGAGAAACAGTATCATGAATGTTAAGTCCACTACAAACAACTGTTTTTACCTTTAGAAATCATTCAGTGTTTTTACCACAAATGGAACAACCCACCCCATTGTACAACTGAGGTAGACTCATATACACGGATGTAAAATGTCTTGATAAACGCCTAAGAGCCTGAGAGCCTTCTTAGCTACACAACTTCCAAATCACTAGTACAAACAAAAATCAGCTTCAGGACACAGACAAAATTAAGCATCTAGCCTGAATGAACATTCTAATATCAGTTTTATTCTACTGTAAATAATTTTCCAACTAAGAAAAAAAAAAAAACCAAAACACACAAATAAAAAAAAACAAACACACACTAAAATACCTGTCTGTAATTCCTTCTGTCCAATGCCATTCTGTGCTGCCAGAAGTGTTTGAAAAAAGGTGGCAAGATTTCTGTTTTAATGTAGTTTGCTTCAACACCATCCGTACCACAACACTGCTTTACCACCTGGCAGGAAACAAAAATCCAACAGTTTTAATTCTGTAGGGTGTGGGTTTTAGGCTGGAGTTTTTTTATGTGGTTGGTTTGGGGGGGTTTGTTTATTTTTAAGAAAAGGAAATACATACATAATCAATATCAATGCTAAACAATCATTCTGACATACCTTCAACACAATTTTTTTCATCTCTTCATCAGGAGACTGGAACTCTCTGATAAGGATTAGCATGACTTCTCTGGTATAATAGTTTGCATACTCGGCATCCATGAGTGGAATCAGGTAACCAATAGCCTTCAAAAAGGCAGCCAAACCCTATTCAAAGGCAGAAATACATCTCTAATTAGTTACAGAGAGTACACATCCATTTCAGTTCAAACCACAGAAAGCATTTTAGAAATACCTTTCCTCTGTGTTGACGAATACCCTTCCACAAAGGCTTCAGAACAGAATCAAATGACTCAATACCGTAGGGTGTAGCTGCCTCAGCCAGAGCAGCAATGGCCAAAGCACTGATGGTGCGAACTTTCTGCTGCTCATCCACCAGCCCTGCAAAACAGTAGTGTTTAGTAGCACTTCTTGTGCTTCTTGTGCCTTAAGTTCAAAACAGCAAAAACAGAGGGGCAGTGTAAAAGGGATTAATTTATTTTCAGGAATACTGAACCACTATTTCTCTTTCAGAGTCAACTGAAATGCTTCTCAGTGTTAGAAGAAAAACAAAACCAGGACCTTATTGTAACTGTGCCTTACTGAAGGTATGAAAAAATTTCCAGATGTAAAGTGAGCACAAAAAAATTGGCCTGGAGAAGCAGAACTTACCATGTTCAATAATTTCAACCAAGCTCCTGAGATGAGGCAAGATAGCACAACCCATAAGAATAGCAATCTGCTGCACAATCTTGATGCCAGTGTGCCTAGCCTGCCAGGATTTTTTGCTTTTACAGACAGCTTTCAAGAAGGGTAACAGAGAAGGAATGCCCAGAGCAGAGGCAACGACAGCAAAGGCTCGAGCTGTTGTATTTCGGACATATTCATCCATGTTATCAATATCAGGTCGCATGGTGGAGATCATTGTTGCCAAACCAGCAGCCTGAATTTAAAAACAGGAAATATACCAATTGGATTTATGAACAGCACAGTTAATTCTTCTGCCACACCTATAAACATGCAGCTATATATGTAAGCTAACTCAGTGCTCTGATGAAGGATGGAATTTTACCTTAGCCAAGTTTGAAATAATTTCTCTGCCTTCCACTCTAGCATAGTAGTCTTCATCAATCAGCAGTGGTTCAATGACGACAAGGATCTAAAAAAATGAACAAATTAATACTGCCCTTCATTAAAACTTTTAATAGTATTTCTGGCCCTACTAGAGTCCATGAAACCAAGATGATTCCATGGATCCAAGCTTAAAATTTTATTATGATCAGAAAAAAAATAAATCTATGTTGTTTTTACAGCTTTTTGTCTCTAAAGGACCTGGTCCAGTGATACTACCTAGATCAGGTAAGATCCCCTTCCCACCTCCAATATGATGCATGATATATATATATCATATTTACATCATGTCATAATACTTTAAAGTCCACACTTCAATCCCACTATAAAAACTTAAAGTTTGGCTTAAGAAATATGAAAGCCAATTATGTTAAAAAAACATGGTCTCATCCTCTTCCAACATGCACACAAAGTGCAGAAAAGGCAAATCAGAGATGAAATACTAAACTGCAGCAGACCTTGTGTACATACGGTCGGACCAAGTCATCCAATTTGTAAAGAATTCTGTCGATGACTTTGACAAGTAAGTGACGCTCCTGATCTTCAAGTGTTGGTGACATCAGCAGAGGCAGAATCTGATTGAACAGCGGCCCTGCTCCAAATTCCCGAGCTTTATCAGTGATTTGTCGTAACGCAGCCTAAACAAAACCAAAAAGCTCGCCAGTTAAATTAAGGAAACAACAGGGAACAATTATAAAACAGATACTAACCAAGTTAAAATGTAACTGACTGTAACCACAGGCTTCAAAATACTTACCCCTATTAGGGCAAAACTCTACTTCAAACAAATTTATGTTGATCTGTTTAAACATAAATGCATGGTGACAAACACCATGTGGTTAGCTCCTAGGTGTTCAATTTTCAAGAAAAGCATGCTTCTGGTCTCATATTGTCTCCATATAAAAATCAGCTTCACAGCACTTACTTGCATCTCAGCAGCTTGGTGCTTTTGTAAATTTAGAGCAAACCCGTGCAGAAAAGAATGCTACTGTGTTACCTAATGTTTAAGGTCAACTTAACTAAGAGCTACACTGCTAATTTAAGTGTAGGAAGTAAAATCCAGAAAATTACAAAGCCCTGTCAGCAAAAAGAACTATAAATCTAGTTTCTTAAAATTGTAAAATAAAATTATTCAAGCCATAAAACATTTAGTGACTGACATTACTGCAGAAAGAGCAGCAATGCTAAACTACACTGAATGACAAACAAAAAACTACAGAGATAGCAGAGGAAGAAAGCACTAAACAGAGATGCTGTTTTGGCTGGGACAGAGTTAATTCTCCTCACAGTTGCTGAGGATGAGGCTCACAGGATGAGGCTGTGGTTTGGACTTGTGCTGCAAACAGTGCTGATAACACAGGATGTTTAATTACTGCTGAGCAGGGCTTACACAGAGTCAAGGACTTTTCTGTTCCTCATCCCACCCCACCAACGAGGGGGCTGAGGGGCACAAGATGCTGGGAGGGGACACAGCCAGGACAGCTGACCTCAACTGACCACAGGGATATTCCACACCATATGGCATCATGATCAGCATATAAACCAGGGAGAAAGCTGGCCAAGGACCACTGTTCAGGGACTGGCTGGGCATCACCTGGCGGTAAACAACTGTTTTCCATGTGCATCACTTGTTTTCTTGGAGTTTATTTCTCTCTTTTTTTTGTTATTTTCTGTTACTAATACTACTATTAATGTTATTATTATTATTATTATTAAATTGTTCTCATCTCAACCCACAAGTCTTCTCATTATTACTCTTCTGATTCTCTCCTCCATCCCACGGGGCATGAGGTGGGGGGAGGCAAGCAGCTATGTGGGGCTTAGTTGCCAGCTGGTGTTAAACCACAACAGATATCAAAGTTTAGAAGATTATCTTAAAGAGAATCCCATGGACAACTGAAGTTAAACCTGAAAACAAATGCCAATTTTTGAAAAACAATTACACAAATGCACCTGACAATTCATCTTACCTTTCGCATGGGAGGTGTGCCGTTCTTTATTTTCAGAAGTAATTTCATTATTTTTCTCTCCTTCTGTTCCTCAGGACTCAGAGTTGATTCATCAACATCAACCTACAAACAAATCCAGACAAATAAAAGGGCATTGTTACATATTCAAAAGAAAACAGGAAAGCTACATCAGCGTGAGTGAAACCTCATTTACCAGCAGTTTATCAAAGTACTGGATATCATCCGGCTTCAGGAATGGCAGATTTCCAGATGGTTGGTCATTAACACTCTTCATAGTCCGGTCTTCTGTCTGCATGTGGAATCCAGTCATCCCTCCCAAAGGTGTTGGAGTTGCTGTAAGCTTCCGAGCTGGAGTGCGAATGGGAACGTAACCAGCCGGTGGAGGAAGAACCTACAGGAGAAAGAACAAAATTTAATTTAATGCAACCGACATAAAAAGAGGAAGGCATCAAATACAAAACATGGCTCGAGTTCTAGCTTCCATTTTATTTGTTTGGGGATTTGTAAAATGTTATTGCCTACATCAGATCCCATGTTCACAGCAATACAAATTCACTATGACAGTTTTTATTTGCGCTTATCCTGTACTGACAATATTCCAGAAGAAAGCTCATTTCCACTGTTGAGAGTTTGGATAATAACATTTGAAGTCTCCAAGTATTAAAGAAGCACTTCAAACTCTGCATCAACAGAGTAACTTGCTTCTTACTCTCTTCTATGTTTTCTACACCTGGACTTAATATTTTTATCAGTCCATTCAGAGCTCATTTCTGGCCCTGACAGGCATTCCCAACACAGACAAGCAGAACAACAACTGCCCTTTGAGATCCCCTTTAGATCTCCTTCTAATGGATTTACAATAAAATCAGCAACCAAATCAAACAAGCATCTACTATCAATAATCAATAGTTAATATGAAACATTCTACTTGAGGGGAGGAGGGAAAAAAAAAAAAATCAGCAATCCCTGGCAAGAAAAAACCCCCATCATGGTCTGTTGTATTTAATCCAGATAAATTACCTTATATCCTTCTGGAAACATAGCATCCAATTCCTCATCTGAAAGTGGTCTGTTTCTCTCATCAATTTCCCTTTCCCAACGCCAAGCCTGCAGCTGTTCAGGAGTCATGCTCATGATATGACCTGTATTCAAATTTAAAAAAAAAAAATAAAAAAATAGTATTTTTTTAAAAAATCTTCTGTATGCAGAAGGAGGTTACTTGTTAATTTAGCTTTCAAGTGCTCTCTTGTTCCCATAGCACCTGAAATCTGCAGTAAGATATCAGACTTTTAGAGAGCCTTTTATCAATTTTTAACCAACTAAACTGAGCAGCAACAGATATGTAACTTAAGTCTCAATTCCCCTCCAGAACCGAGTTGCTGTGGACATTGAAAAGAGTAAACTGAGCACATGCTGAATGCTTTGGTACAGGCAAGAGAGCATGTTAGCCAGCAGTCTATTTCAAGACACAATATAAACGTAGATCCTCATATCCACAAAACAAAGTGAAGTTGTAGCCAAGGGACTGAGCTTACCCGGTGTAGGTGTTGCCATGTTCATAGCTGGTGTCCCAATGGGTGTTTTGCCAGGTGTCAGAACAGGAGTGCTGCCACCCATCTGGCTCGCGGGCGTTTCATCCCATCGGGATTTTCTTTTACTTGCTCCTGGGGTTGGGGTCTCACCAATGGAGTCACCCCCTCTGTCTGTACGAGGTGTCTCAGCCCATCCACTGCCATGGCCCGGGGTATCTAAGGAAAAACAAAACAATTTTTGCAGAAAGCTGAACAGTACATATTCCAACTATAGGATCAATATCCAGACTAATTTTCAGTATCTTGTCCTCATTTCTACACAAATTAAAAAGTATCAAATAAACAAAGAGGAGACAAAAAAGCAAAGACTACTTTGGTGAATATCGAAAAAAATACGATTACACTACAAACATGCAACGGAGAACTTCCTTTCATGAAAAGAAGTGTCATCTTCTTACTGACTCTTAGCATAAAAAGATAAAATTCTAAAAAAACCAGAATTACTCAGATATTCTAGAAACTGAAAAAATTAGTCCATGTACTCCCTTGATAAAAGCATTAGGCAACAACAATTTTCCACTGTTCTGACACAAGAGCCAAACTCAAGTAAGGCAGGTGAGAAAATGCTTCCAAAACTTGTTTTAATGAAAACCTCTTCAATAGAATTAAACCGTTCAGAACCCACACAAATGTATTATGAAAAGCAATTAAAACGTGAGCTCCCTTACTATGTCCTCTACACATGAAAATCCCACCCTGCAGCAGTCAGTAGATACATCACCAAACTTTGATTCGATTTTTGAGCTGAGATACTTTCACAGGTGTGAGTGAAGCTCACAGGCAGAACTCAATGCTACCAACTCCGACAAGAACAATATCCCACTTCAACCACTAGATGTCAGAGCACGATCACTTCTTGCCTGACTTCTGAACCCACTGTTAGCTTAAAAGTGAAAAAATCCAATACAATTAACCATTCAAAACTTATTATGCACGTTCCAGTTTGCCATCAATACCTCTTTCTGTTTTTGGGGTTTCATCCCATCGATTTTTCCGTGCACTGGAAGTGGCACCTCCATGGCCTGGTGTTGCATGACCGGGCGTGTCCCGGCCAGGTGTTGCTGCTCCTGCTGGTGTATGACTGGGAGTTGGATCCCATATTTTTGAGCCTGGGGTGGCACCAGGAGTTTCACTACCCTTTGCACGGCCTGGAGTCTCATCCCATCGCAGAGATGGTGTATGTCCAGGAGTCTACACAAGACAAGACCAGCAGTATCAGTATCACTCACACTATACAGTAAAAGGCTGCTAGTTGCTCTTTTTAAATAGAGTAAGAAACTTCTGACATTCAAGAGGATTAGCATTAATAACATCTTTTTAGACAGCTGATGAGCACTAGGATTATTACCTCTGCTTGATCCCAACTGGATAATTTTTTAGGTGTAGCACCAGGAGTCTGATCAGCTGTCTGATCCCAACGCCGTTTGCGTTTTGAAGGTGGCTGAGAAGCAGCTCCATTGACGACTTTAAGCTCTCCAGCTTTAGCTTTTTCAGCTAGTTGTTGCCTAATTTCCCTCTATTCAAAAGCACAAAAATACAAACATAAGAAACTCATTTCTCAGGAAGGCTTCTTCAGATTATACCTTTAAAAGAGTTTTTTCAGCTCTACCATATCTTTTTACGCTGTTTTTTGAGGTTTTGCTCAAATAACATGCAATTAGCCACTGCTTTCATTTCAAGGTCACTTTTTTTTCAAATTATTCTGTATTGACAGAGCAGGTATCTGTTTAGAGGGGCTGAATTGATTGATTGGATTTTTCTGTAAAAGCCATTCTTACAGCAAATGCAAGTGCATGGAGAATTCTGAAAGCTATCAGTTTCTGTCACCCATACATATGCCTTAAAATCATTACTCATCTGTTTCAAACAACTTGTACTTCAGTAAATTAAAGGTGGATGACTTAGAAAATATGTTCATGAGAGCTACATCCCATGACATAAAGCCCTGGGATTCCTCTTTAAAATTCTGCAGTGATACTGGTGAAACAGCACACTAACCCAGACTGTTCTGCACTCATCAATGGATCCATAGCAGTAAGACTGTCAAAACTATGAACTAAATCCTAAATTAGGGTAAGACAAGTATAAATCAATGTCAGAAGTCACTGGAACTACAAGGTCTTGCTCCAATTAACAAGATGGCACTGTAGGTTTTACACAAGAAATCTGATATATTACCAATATCTTTTTACAAGCTAAAATGAATTTTTAAGAGCCATGAGTAAAGCATCTGCTTTACCCTTTCTTTTTCTTTTTTCTTAATATTTAAAATCAAATGTCAACCTTATATCACATCTTAGTACTGCAATATCTGTTGTAAGTACTTTAACAAAAGCCTTTTAAAACCTCCCTGGATTCCCTTTACACAGAGCTCACAAAAACAAACATCTGACACTGAATACTCCTCAGTCACTGTTAAGAATTTGTCTCTCATCCTCTGTAAGAAAATAAACAACAAAGCCCAAGTGCTATAAAAGAGATCCAGATGAAAATAGTCTCAGTATATTTCTCCCTGCATTACTTAGTTATTATGTAGAACAGATGTTTTTCAAAACTTTGATCTTTAAATTCTATTGATTTTCAATATGTGAAGAACAGGATTTTCTGAGGAAAAGGGCTTTAAAGCCAAGACAAAGTCAACAGAATTTACGTTCCCACTCTCTTAACATCCTTTCAAAGGCTGTAAATTGAAACTCAGTTCAAGTGGAAAACCCTCCCCCAAACACACCTCTTCTTTTGTTAAATGCTGTTCACGCATAACATCCATGTATGTTCTGGCATTCATTTTAGGATCTGGAGTCTTCCCTCCTGTGGAAGAGAACAGCAACAGGAATGGAGCACAATGAGTACAGGATAAGCAGAAACTATTGACTTCTACTGTCCTGCTCTAGTATTATATTATTCCATGATCATTTAATTTTACTTTTTGATCGAAAATTTTAAAAATTACATGTATCTTACGTTTATTCAGTTTGCTGATCAATTTAACCTGTTTGAACACAAACATAACTACTGCAGTTTCAAACAAATATTTTAAAGCCGATAAAAATGATAAAATGACAACACAGTTAAGAGTCTTCAGAAGTGATGGGTTCCTGGGTTGCTAATCCGGAATACGTACACTTTCGTGCCTTTGTCTCCATCAGCAGTTCTGACTTCAAGCAGCAGAATAGAAGCCTAGAAAATTATCTCTTTACCATTAGTAACACTTTGGAAAGATATTTATAATCAAAACATTACCTTGTGTAAGCTGTTAAATCCTACTTGTTGTCTGACTATAAATAACTATTGCATACCTAAGTAATGTTTAAACTGTTTTATCATAAAGACCCATTTTTAAGTTTGACAAATCTGGACATGTCTCACAGACCTTCTAGTGTCATATTGTAACAGGGCTTCATTAAAAAATAAAAATAAAACAAAACAAAAAACCCCACAAAACCATGTGATGACACTTTCCCCCTCTTCTCTTCTCAAGGTACAATTGTGATTGGGAGCTGAATGCAATACAGGTACATACACCACCACAACAATACTCACAGGAAATGGGTTTTCTACACCATATGTTGTTTTATGCTCTGTATCTTGCATTAATTAAATTTTTAAATACTTTAAAAGAAGCCCAACTTTATAGAAATGAGACTTGTCAAGAAAAACACTTTTCTTAAAGAAAAATGTGTGGATTTGCTATACAAGTGGTATAGCATTATACTTTAGGGAAAAAAACACACTTCTTAAACATTTCTATGCTGAAGATCACTGCCCAATTGGCTGTGTCTTTCTGACACTAGCTTTGATAGGACTTTCCTTTGGAATACTTTTTCACCATAATCTACACAGGATGTGTTGAACTGCACCCTTAAGAATGCAGACAGGACTGGCATATAGCAGTACTGCTGTAGGAAAGAAATTAAGGACAGTTAGTATGGGCCTGTGAATTCTGACAATACATGTTTATATCAATTACAATTAAGCAAGTAAAATAATTAATATCCCTATTAATTCATGCAGGCTGAAATTCTCAATTGTAAAACCTGCAAAATAGCTACTAATTTTAAGCCAACAGGCATCTTATTGCCACATGTGAAACTCACTCACCTGAAGAAAATTTCTGTCAGACCCACTAACACCCCTTTTCCTGACTTGCATTCTAAAATTATCAGAACAGACTTGAACTATTAGTAGTATCAAAGTCTTATATATGCTCTTGTTTCTTTTAGCTATACCACCTAAGGTTTACATAGGATGGTAAGAATTAGGTGCTCTATTTGAGAACTAGCATTTCAAAAGCAGTAACCCTGCAAATCTATGACTCGGAATGAAAACTTTCAAGGTACTGAATGAATCTGAGCACTCAATACACAAGTTGTTCAAAGTACAACGCACAACCCAAAACAAAAGAAAAGAGAAACCTTTAACCCTTTGTGTTTCTATGGCAATGGCTCATTGACAATTTTCTTGTCCTTCTACCTGGAAAGAAAACTCGTATTATAAAGATGAAGTATATGGCATCTAGATTTTCAACCAAATCTCTATGAAAAGGGGATGTTTAAAAACAAAACTAAGTTTATAAGCATGCCAACAGAAATCAAAGGGCTAAAGACAATTACAGACAAAAATTCCATACAGGGTATAGAAAAGTCAAAATGAATTACCATCTGCAAAAGGATCAAGACGCTCAGGGGAAATTATCATCATCCGCCTGTGCTTTTTGTACTCATCTTCCCGATCTGCAATCTTTTGAGGACGGTGTTCTGCAAAAGGATCATACTGAAAACAACAAAAAAAAAGCCTGTTAGTCACATATGTATGAGGAGCAATATGAAATCTGTCTGGCACTGCATTCATTTTCAGGTATTACTAAAAAGGCGTGGATTATTTTTCGTCTCAACTATGCAGGAATGTCAAAACGTTACGCCAACATAAATTTTACTTCTGTAACTAGAATTTCACTTTTTTTAACACAGCTTCTTATGAAATCACTTCTGATAAACATCTTCTATATTAAGAGTTTATTCCCACGTTACCAAAGCATTTTGTGCTGTCAGCCTTTCCCTTTCTTTCTGTCGTGTGCCTTAATGCCACTTCAAATGTTTTTGAATTTCACAGAAAAATCCTCCAGGAATATAAATTATGTAATTACATTTTCCTCAAAAAAACAGCTGTACAAAGGCCATTAAGATTTCCAGTTATTTTAATTTCTGAAGTATGTGACTTTCAATAAAAAATAAAAAACTCAAGAGTTTAGTTGATATGCTCATATGGGCTTTACATGCACAATTTTTATCACCCTGTGAAATTCCAAGCTAAAGCAGCAACAAGCTTACAGCAAAAATTAAAAAACCATAGCCCTTTACATATACCTTGTATTTCCAGAAAATAAGGTGTGCTATGGATACACTTGAACACTTCTTTCCCCTAACACCTAAAGCAGTATCACTGTGCCTTCAGTTCGGCCGTACCTGTTCAGTAGACTGTGGTATGTCATTGAGCAATGCCACTGGAGCATGGTACCCTGGCTTCTTCTGCCCAAGCAAACTGGTGGAAGGGTAGTCATCATCATCCTGGCAGTAAAAAGACATGAAAAATTTGTCATGCTGATATGATATTTAGGTAAACTAACACCAAATGAACACGCTGTGGCCATAGAAAAGATGGAAATGGACATGTTTATTCCTAATTTTAGCAAGCTTTCTCATATAGTTTTTATTATTATATCCATACCACTAAAAAGGTGTCTTGTTCTCTACAAGGCTCAAGTATTGTGAAATATGCTACCTTTTATCAAGTATGCTTGTGTTTATCTACACTAGTTAGACAAAATATCTGTATTTCATATTACCACTTCTGATACAGTTCCTTAGTTGGCATATGAAAACTGGTGCACTGATAATCTCACTATTTCTCTTAGATGTCAGCTATGTGGAAAAGCTTGAGTAAATAACCCTATAAAAAAAGCTTCAGAAACAGTGAAAAATTCAGAGATATATTCATGTTAGTTTATTATACTTACTCAATCATAATGGCATAAGGGGCACTCACTTTTGTTATCTATTTCTTCATATTAGCAGTCAGTTTCTATGCAATAACTTACAGCAACCCAAAAGGAAAACTGCTTTTAAAACTAGGGAACTTTTCAGTGAGTTCCAGACTAATAGAAATTTTTAATTAAGGGATCCTTAAAAGTTTATGGATGACACTAAAAAAAAAAAAAATCAACATATCAACTAGTACTAAACTGAACATAACAATCTTCTTCACTCTTAGAACTATAATTCACTCGGTATAATATGTAGTTACCTATGTATTTATGACTAGAACTGCAGTTTCTGACCGCTCCTGCAACTGAAAATGTGGTCAAATGTTTAAATTAGAAATTAACATAAAGTAATCTTACAAGCAGGATGCATAAGGAGAATATAATACAGTGACAAAGCCAATGCTCAAAACTGCTCTCAAATTTGAAATTAAGTAGAAATAGAAATCTTAGAACAGTCACTAAAGTTTGCTGGACAAAGATTTATCAGAATTTTTTTACTGTCACTTTTAATCTTGGCAGCAACAACAGAACAAAGTTAATTAACTCCAGGCAAGGCTGACACTGATTAAGTACCAGGCCACAACTTTTTGCCCTTTGCTTGGGCCTACAAGGCTCTCAAAGTGCAATTCATGAAGTACAAGCCAGGCTTAAAACTGCAGCTTTCCCAAGAAGGACTCAGGGGTGTAGGTGGATGAGAGGCTGGACATGACTTAGCAATGTGCTCTGGCAGCCCAGAAAGCCAACCCTGTCCTGGGCTGCATCCAAAGCAGTGTGGCCAGCAGGTGAGGGAGGGCATTCTGCCCCTCTGCTCTGCTGAGATCCCACCTGGAGTGCTGCACCCAGCTCTGGGGTGCTCAGCACAGGAAGGACATGGACCTGATGGAGCAGGTCCAGAGGAGGCCACCAAGGTGATTAGAGGGATGGAGACCCCCTCCTATGAGGAAAGGCTGAGTTGGGTTTGTTCAGCTGGGAGAAGACCTAACTGTGACCTTGCAGTATCTGAAGGGATGTAGACATATAGTGACAGGACAAGGAGGAATGGCTTCTCACTGAAAGAGAGTTGGCTTAGACTGGATATTAGGAAAAAAAAAAACAACTTCACTAGGAGGGTGGTGAGGCCCTGGAACAGGTTGCCCAGAGAAGCTGTGGATGTTCCACCCCTGGAAGTGTTCAAGGTCAAGTTAGATGGGGCTCTGAGCAACCTGGTCTGGTGAAAGGTGTCCCTGCCCATGGCAGGGGGGTTGGAACTGGACGATCTTTGAAGTCCCTTCCAACACAAACTATTCTATGCTAATAAGCTTCCCAGATAAGACATATTTGGTCCAATATGGCTTTAAAAGACAACAAATGTTTTACTACAAACAACTGCTATTAAAAATTATTCAAAATTGATCTACATACTTAGATTGCATGCCCTAAACAACAAATACATAAAATCACTTACATCTTCCAATTCAGTTGCTGCAATAGAAGTGACGTATCCAGCAAACCTGCTGTCACTGCCACCATAAATTTCTTGATCATAATATCCTGTGGAATCAAGGCCTACTCCTTGTGCTTCATCAAGAGCAGGCTTTTTTCCTTGAATTTCTCGAATTTGTGCTTCGATATCTAGGGTAAAGACACAAAAAGCCCCACCAGTCTTATTACACATATGTAATGTTCATGTTACTATGCACAGCAAACTGAGTTTTTTGCCCAATCTCAAAGATTATCACAAAAGAAACAAACATACATGACACACAAAACTATAAGGTACCATAAACTATAATGCTTTAAATAATAAAGAAATAAATAACATAAACTATATTCTGTTTATAAGCAGCTTTTCCTGAAGCTGTAATATTATCCTGCACAGACTACTTGAACTGTATGGCCTAAAGCAAACTAATCAAACTCTCTCATCTTCCAGAGATAGAAGGTAATTTACACCACAGCAATATTTCTCAACACTACACTAACAAAACACTTTTGCAACAAATGTAATCCTCTCATTGAAAGAAGCCTTCCACAATGCTATCACCAATTTTGCTAATTTAAACAAATCTGTTCAAAAGAGCTACTGCAAGAGTTCTAAAAGCTGACATTTAATAAAACAACACTGAATTGTGTTTTCTAATACTGCAAAGCTGTATTGTCTTTGAATAAATAAAATAAAAAAAAACTCAACTAATATGTCAGCGGGTACCAATTTAACAAAAAAAAAAATCCCCAAATTTAGGACCAGTTCCTTTTCACTTTGGCAGATCAGATGTTATTTACTCATCATTATTCCTGCCTGCACCACCATCTTTTAAGAGTCTATTATTCTTCTGGGTAACAAAACACCCTTCAAACAGGACAAATGGGAGCTTTGCCACTCTTTTACTGTATCAAGACCATACTCTAATCAACTCTGGTGGACATCTTTGACCATAGAAACTTGGTACTTTCAGAAAGAACACTAACTTGTTAATCCACAAAACAAGGAACCAAATTAAACCGTGCCTTCCTCTATCTGTTGTAACACAGTGAGAAAATAAACTGCAGTAATCCAACTGTCTTCAACAAATATAACTGTGATGCAGGTATACTAAGGCACAACTAACTCCATAAAATTACTACTGCTTTCTTTGTGAATTTTGAGTCAACAGATATATAAAGATAATTATCTGTATAATGTAAACTTCAGCAAATCAATTACTTTCATGGCCAAAAAAATACCCACGAGTTGCATTTCATGCCTGCAGAAATACAAAGGATCATGCTGGAGAGGAAGGTCTCGAAAGACCCTTCCAACACCAATGATTCTGTGATTGACCCTCTCCCACCCAAAGTGCTACTGCCTGCTACATTAACTTAAGAGTAATTTGCCAATTTACAAAAGAAGCTACAGGAAATTCTGCCCATAAATAATCTTAAATCTTGACTATTCACTAGTTGTTTACTACTGTTGTTCGTTTCTCTTTTTCAGGATGAAAAAATTTCATAAGGTTTTTCCCACCGAGTCAGCTTGCAAAAGACACTATACCACAAGATCTGCTAAGAAATCTGACAAAAAATAAAATTACAATACTGTTTTTCTAAAGGTAAGATTAGTGCTAATGCAAATTATTGGATCAGAATTGCTTGATTTAAAAGTTCAAACTGTAAAGTTTTTACTTAAAGTCAGGGCTGGATCCTTTTCTTATCT
Source organism: Corapipo altera (assembly GCF_003945725.1). NCBI lineage: Eukaryota > Metazoa > Chordata > Aves > Passeriformes > Pipridae > Corapipo > Corapipo altera. The sequence goes on from NW_020884877.1 coordinate 5,800,288, forward strand.
TTTCTTGTCAGGCTGCCAAGAACCAAAAAAAAAGCAAGCAAACAAACCACACACCACTGTAAGCCAAATTATGCCTCCTGTACAAAGGCATGTTTTCTAGAGAGGCAACTGAACACTTAGTTTAACCTAAGAAATCTTTGCCATAAAGCTGAGTGAGAACAGCAGGACTAAGTGTTCACACACAGCCTGCAGGAGCTGGCAGTGAAGCACAGTGTTCAGTAAACCTGACAGCAAACCAGCAATTCCTGCAGTGGTAAAACCAGCAGAAATACGCTTCTAAACTCACCAAGAGTCCCAGCGGCAGAATATAGACCAGAGAGGCTGATTAAAATCTTGCTCCAGCCACTTAAGGGCTTCCATCAACCTTTTACAGATATCTAGAGCAGAATAACTTGGACAGCCACCTGTGTGTTACAGAAACTCAGCTCATGAGAAGCTGAAACCTGACAAAAGCCTTATTTTCCAGCTGTGAGCACCTGCTGGTTCCTGCCTGCAGGTACCTCCAGCTCCCACTAAAATCCTGCACAGCACAAGGGATTCCACTGAGCCCAGAACTTGAGGCACGTTGCTCCCCAATGTGTTACTTCCCAGAGAAGCAGCAGAAAGAAACTACTACAAAATTAGGGATCTCTCTCTTGCCCTCAGGGGTCTCTGATCACCTCTGGAGGCACATGTATCCTGCTCACCTGTATCATCTTAAGGTATTCCACTTTGGGGAAGTCATCCTATGGCATGTTTATTGAGCCAGTGCAACTCAAATACTCTCCTCACAGATTTTTTAGTTCTTTCTGTTTCTTCCAGAGAGCAGATCAAGTTCCTGGTTCCTTCTGCAGCCTGGTGCAATGCACCTCTGGAGTGAAAGGGAATACCCAAAGCTTCCTTCTCTCCCAAGGACAACACTACTGGCACTGAGTGATTTTAGAGTACAATAACACTGTTTCTTATTTCTAAAGAGCAGTTACTAGAACAACACTCTGCCTCCTTTAGTAGCATAAAAAGTCCTGACTGAACATCCATAGCTGTAATCAACTTCAACACACAAAAAAAAAAGCCTACAGATCTTGCCTACAATGCAGGATCACCCTGCCTTTCCATCACCTGTTCACTGAATCAACCTGAACACATAACTCAGCCAAATACAAGCCCCTGCCCTGCAGGATGGGCCACAGAGATTTGCTTGTGCATGGCCTCCCCCCACTACCATCAATAGAGTCTATTTAAATAATCCTAGGATTTCTGGAGCAATAGCATTAATGTAAAAATATCTTCCTATTAACAGTTCTTACCAACACTTAGCACACTAAAGCCTTGTTCTCTTATTTTTAAACAGCTAAGTTTACTGAAAAGGGTCCAGGTCTCATTTATTGTTGGCCTTCTCCTTTCAATTTCCAGGGATTACATCTGTTAACAGACTAAGGAGCATTTTCATTTCCTCACAGCAAATCCTGCTGGGTTACCTACACCAAAGAAAGTCTGCATAATAGGACAGGGTCAACAAACCCCACTCGTGGCCACCATAACTTTCACCTAATGCCACACAGTTCCTGGGTGCCAGTTTAAATGGAGCACTCTAAGAGAACACCCCCCTGACATGCACAAAAACCTCTGAACCAGGAGGGCTGCAGCAGCAGGCAGCCTGCTGGCCCCTTTGGAAAGCATCACATATTTAGCTGGAAAATGCTATTTTGACGTTCAAGATGTGTTTACCTTCCTTGAGCTAAGTGGCAATGTCCTGAAAAAGCTCACACCCTATTTAACAAAGCACTTTAATACAAATCAAATTAAGGAAGAGGAATCACAAAGCTTAAAAACACATTGTGCAAAGCAAAGTACTCATTTGATGATTTAGTTAAACCAGACATTAACAGAAACTTCAGTCATAGACAGAGAAACAGTACAGGGAGTGGGAGTTAAGAGGGAAAAAAGAGGAGGGGGATAATATCCTACTGCTCATACCTTTTCTGTATTTTACTCAAATATAGTTTGGTATTTTAAAATAAGTAACTTTAACATGCACAGCTGTTTGAAACATACTATAAACGCTGAATATTATGAAAGTCAACACATTTGAATTGGAAGTCAGTGAACACCCAGCTCAGACAGGTCATGAGAGCCTTCCTCAAAATATGTACTCCATTACCACACACATGTAATTCTACTTGCAACATTAAAAAAAGAAAGCAGAACCAGACCCTATACTGAAGTAGGACTTTACAGAGTAAACAATTTCTACGTTTTCATGCCTTATCACAGTTTTGCACATTTAGCTTGCCCTATGCAATTTATTTCTACCTTGTTTAGCACTCTTATACACATTAGATCTCTCTATTATGTTTGGTGATCTCTTTGCTCTTTTCTGAGCAAGAAAAAAAATTAAAAACTAATTCCAGAAGACTTCAAAGCTCAATCATTTATTGAAGCTTTATAAGCTGCCATTTAAAACTTTACTTTTCAGCCTAAAACACAGAGTTCCCCCTTAAACTATGTAGCTGACACAATTTCCAGCTGTTTTGATACATCTTTCGAGTTGTGTCTTGAACACATCAGCCAATAAGTATTTAACAAACCAGTACAAATACACGAAAAATCTTCTAAGAGGATTTAGTAACAAACAACTCAACTTGGAAAACTAGTCAGTAACTGAAAAAAAAAAATAGGATAGAGCTCAGAAGAAAAATAATAAGCCTGTTCAGGCTGGGAAAGAGCATTACATGATCATACCTTGGTATACATATTTTTATTGAACAACTCCCTGCTTAAAACATGTTCTGATACAACACTAATCAAAACGTGCAGTGGGAAGCACGTCCATGTTTTCACTCAAGTCAATGGATCACCATTTGCTCCAATAAAAGAGCAATTTAAGTTTTTAAAAAAAAATCCTACAACAGTTCTACTCTTTTATTACAAAAATGTCTTCAAGTAATATGAGAGGTAGAACACAGTGACAGGTAATACTCTCACAAACCCTTATGCAGGTCACAGCATATAAACAAACGACAACTCCTGCAATTCTACAGAAATATCCCAGAACTCCAAAAAAAAAAAAAAAAAAAAGTCAAACAAAATAATAAAAAAGCGAGGATAGCAGTTTAAGCTCTTCTTCATCCCTAAACTCAGATTAGGTCTGCAGTGTTAAAGACTATATTAACCTCACTTTCACGGGAGATGATGGCTGTCCATTTGAAAAGTTTAAGTGCAAAACTGGAAACAAGAAACCCCACCCCCAAAGACAGGGACTACCTGGGCGCCCTGCCTACCCCCCAGTGCACAACCACCGTCCGGAGGTGGTTTTCGATTAGGGAATTACGGATGTAAATTAAAACAGATCACCTATCGTACACAGAAACACGAGTAAAAAACTCAAAAGCAGAAACAGAGAAGCGGTATAATTCTCAAAATTATTCTGCGTTGCCTGAATATACTTAAGAGCGACGGTCGATGTCCACAGGGACAGCTCTGATTCCCGCTACGCAGGGCTGGAAGCAGCAGCGCGCTCCGCCGCCTTCGGGAATAACACACGGCCTGTGAAAGCCCTCGCTCCTCAAATCACTCGAGAGCCAGTTTTCACACATAAACAGGCAGGAAACGCGTGTAAAATGGCAGCTGACACGCTGGAGCCCTCGCGCTCTTTCCCCTCCTCCGGGGCACTTTTCTCATCCAGCGGCGGCCCAGGATGGGTCCGGGCCGCGCCGGCTCCAGCGGCACCACCCCTTCGCCCGCCCCTCCGGCCGCTGTTCACCGCGGGTCGAGGCCAAAGGGCTCCGGCACCGCAATAAACGCGCGTCGCTGGCGTTTCGATGCGAAACCCGCCCCGGGGTCACGGGGTTTGCCCCGAGCGCCAGCCGTGGGCCCTGCGGGCAGCGGGGCCGCGCCGGTGGGGCGGCAGCGCAGGGACCGCGCTCCGTGCCTCGCGGGCACAGCGAGCGCTCCCCGGCCTAAGCTCCCCCCCGGCCCGGGCCGGGCGCTGACGGCGCAGCCGCCATTACACAGAGCTGCGGCCCGCCCGGTTCCCGCTCGCCCGGCCGCGCCCGGCGCCGCGCTGACGCGAGAAGAAGCACAATCGGCGGCCGATGCCAGAGCGCGCGGGCCCGGCGGGCGCGGGCGCGAAGCCCCCGCGGGCGGTTTTACCTTCGTGGGTCTTGGCGATCTTCGCCATTTTGTGCAGCGCCACCGATGCCGAGGCGGAACTGCTGCGGCCCCGCCGCTTCCGCCGCGCGCGGCTCCCGGCGCCACACTGCGCACGCGCGCACCCCGGCCCGCGGAGCGAGCTGATGGACGGCTCTCTGGACCAATAGCAGCGTAGAAAGCGGCGGGGGGCGGGCTCGAAGAGGCGCCGCAGCCGTGCCATTGGAAGCGGGAGGGCACTTCCGGTGCGGGCGGCCGTGAGGGGGTCGCTGAACCTGGCAGGCATAGCTGGGAATGTGCTGGCCGCTGATCCGGGGCTCTCCCACGGGAATTGGGGTGCCCTGCGCTGTTTGCCGAACTGCTTGGCCTTCTCTTTCACCCAGGCAGGGTAACTGCCCCAGTGCCAACACACCAGAATAAAGCACATGTGTGTCCACTTGCCACAAGATGGGGCTTAACTGGGTGACAGCCCCTCAGGCAGGTCAAGTCTACCCAATATTGTAGTAAAGGAGAAAGGGAAGCCGTGTTTCTAAAATTGGCAGATGACACCAAACTGGCCGAACTTGCTGGAAGGTGGAAGATGTAACTGAGAATCGTTGATTCATACAAGAAATAATCTGAGATCAAGGAGGTGGACTTTGATAACACAAAGGAGAAGTTACTACATATTAGAATTCTAAATCAGTATATGAATTCAAAATAATAAAAATCTTTAGGAAGTGATGACGTGGAGAGCAAATCAGAGCTACATGTCTGTCATAGCACTGTGCTGCTGCAGAGGAAGTAAACTACTTCTAGGCCATTAAAAGTGGCATTGCACAAAAATCCTGGAAAGTAGTCATTTCCTTTTACTTGGCACAGGCAGAGCCATTGATGAGTTCATTTTAAGACTCTACAGTTCAATAAGTTCATGGACAAACTCAACAGAGTCTGGAAGAGAGTAGGACAGACAATCAGATGTCTGTGACACATGACCCAGGTGGGAATGTAAACAAATGGTTTAACTGCCCTGCAGTAACTGACCTTACACCACTTCCACATTTCATTTGGGTACTACCAACTTTTTCCCAGTTCTGTGGATGTGATGGACATGTTTCAGCACCACTGCCTACCATGTACGTCATAACTGAGTGGGATCGACTCTGTCCTCCTGCAAAGCCCTTGGAACTCCCCCTCACAGTCAAATATTGTGAATGAGCTCATTTGTTATTCTCTGAACTTTAGTGTGAGTGAGTATCAACGTCAGTAAAACACCAAGGTGCAGCCTAAGGACAAAGTCCATGATTGCTTACTCATACAACACATCAGTGACATTTCATAACACAGTGACATATGTAAACCTGGAGTTTATTTACTATCACGCAGCTCTTTTGTACAACTGCTAAGTTCCTCATCTCAGAAGCCGCTGCAACAAGCAAAGTTGGGTCAATTGGAAAAGTTCTGGTAAGGTAAAATGTACAAAGTATTTGCAAAAATGGGTGATAAATGCATGATGGCAAAACTCATAGACCCCTCACCAATCACTCCCCTTATGAAAGCTGGTAGGTCACATTTTGGCTTTTTGAGGGTTGTCATAAGGCAAATAATGCCAAGGTCATGTGTTTGTGTTAACATGTACATTTGATCAGCCAATTGATCTATAGATCTGTCTGCTTTGTATTGATTTGTTTGCAGAAGTTTGTTGAACAGTTCTGCTTGTAATATTTTACAGAACTATGTGTACTCAAATGTTCCTAAGAGCAACTGTCATTTGAAGGTGCAGAGGGTCTTCTGGGTCTTTAGAGTTACTACACTCACGTTCTGCATTTCTGGAAAGAAGCACTTGCACATACTCACAGGCTACAGAAGGAGATATTTCCTGAGCTGGCCAGGGACATGTGGGAGTGAGGTTGAGGCAGACACTAACTCCCTACTGCAAAAATTTAATGCATGTAACTATTTTAAGGAAACGTCACATGCTCAGATTCACTACGAAGATCAATTTGCAGTAACTTTCTCTTGTTTCTTTGGCCTGACTTCCAACTTATGTTGAGCAGAACAGTTGCAATATTACATTACCTCTGTCATTAAACAGAACTCAGCTCAGGGATGAGATCCCAAGGAACACTTTAGTCATTTTGGAATGTGCCATAAAAGGGAAACAAAGAACAAACAGGAATTGTGCTGTGATGAAACAACGAGAAAATTGCTTTCTGTTTGTGTCTCTTCCCTGCTTTCCTGGCAAATTCTGTGTGTTGCCCCAGGTTCTTTGTGTCTGCCTGTCAGAGCCCTGAATATGGACTTTTGCCTCCTGAACAACAACTCCATCACACAGTTTCCACAGGATACTGACAGAGCTGTTACTTAGTGGTTTCCCAGTCCTACTTCTGCCCAGGTTCCCATCCCTCTCCCCCACATACACACATGTACACACTCTTCATGGAGGTTCCTGCATGGATTTGAAACAGATTGGATTTAAGAGCCCATAAGCTTTGCAGATCTGGAATCATACCTATATTACAGACCTGTGAGATCCCACTTTATGTAAGATTCAAGTCCAACTTCATTGGCAGCTTAAGCTGCCACTGGCTGGCACTGCTGCTGAAGAAGTATCCAGACACTTTGTCTGTCCTTGATCGACCCCATCCATTGTGCCAGTACAAGTTTCTGGCACTAGTTCACTCTAAGAAGCCAGGCTTCTGACTACACTCTCCTGCTGCTTCTTCCAAAACCAACTTTTTATTTGTATTCATTTTTTTTCCCCACACACAACGCTATAAAGAATTGTACAGTGAACTGACATTATGCAGAAAAGCTACAAACCTGGTCTAAACTCTCAGTGCTTCATTTTATCCCAGGTTTGTGCTTAGCTTAGCCAGGGACAGTTCACTGATGTTCATATATCTGTTAAAGGTAGGGGCAAAAATTCTTAAACCAAAGTGAAGACATATTCAACAGCAGCAACTCCACAAAAGCTTAAAATATGAGCAAGAAAAAAAAGCATGAAATAAAATCTCTTCCAGTCCCATTTTTGCTTCTGATGTCAGGAAGGAATAAAGTAGAAAGGATCCTTTTTGTCATTGGAAAGCCAGTGAGTTGAAAAAACGCACTTTGGATGACAAACTTTTGGAGGGGTTGTGTTCTGCAGCACGGGAGGTGTGTGTGTAACCCAGACACAAACCACCCCTGCTTTGTGTGTCACTGCTGGCGAGGATGAGCTCAGGAACAGAAATGGAAGAGGGAATGGGGTTGTTATCCGTGCTCCCACAGTCCTGTGGGCACCCCTGGAAGGATTTTTTTGTACATTCTGTCTGTAAAGGAGCCAGGCTTCAGGCCCACAGAGCCCGTGTCACTGCTGGCACAGCACCCAGGGCTGGCAGAGGGAGGGCAGCTGGGGAAGGGCCACACCAGCCCTCAGGAGAAGCCCAAGACACAACTCTCCTCCAGCAGCAACCCTCCCCCAGCCTGCCAGAGCTGAGCCCCCTGTCTGGGTGGGTTAGTGAGGATCACGTTCTTCCTCAGCAGTTAAATGGATACAGACAGTACTATTTTGGAAGTGGGACAGAGTAAGAACAGAGCAGCTGGATTTCAAAACTGGCTGTGAGCAACTATCCACTGAGATTTCAACCTTTTTTGGATTTACAGGCCCACCAAAATCTTATAAAGGTCTAAAAAGTCTAATCCTTTACATAACAGGTTTACAGCCAAATACTTCAATTATTACAAGTTCACTGGTGCTACGTGAAATGTAAGAAAATTCATGTGATTTTATATTGTAGCTCCTGATTAATCCACTTGAAATAGTAAATCTGCCCTTAATTCCTAGCTGCATCATTTGCAGACCATGTAACTAGCAACTTAATCATCACCCATCCTTGTAGATGTCTTTCTTAGCCTAAATGTATGATTGTGAGATATTTTGAGATCTTTCAAAGGCAAGTATTGTTCAAAACTAATTTATGAATAGGAGTGCAATGGCTATAATTTTGCTTTGCTCTTTATCTCTTAAAGGAACATACTAAACCAGCTGCCCTTTTCAGTAATCTGTAGAAATAGAGCTGAATAAATTGTGTAAAAATAACCTGCTTTTACACAGGGATGCACCTGCCTCATCTAGGATTGACTGTCTCTCTGCCCACTTAGAGATGTCCTTAAAATTCTTAACTGTTTTTTAATAGGATAAATCTCATAATCAGAGTTTAAACCTAACCTTTTCTCATGATGGTGGTGTTACAACAAATAGCACATAGAAAAAAAATTCTGTGTGACCATACCATACATCTCTTTCTGGTGTGTCAGAAATGTCTTGCATCCCTCTAAGTGTTAATTGTTAATTTGAGACCCTCTTCCTGTCAAAGTTAGCAAATGGACATCTCTTTTCTAGCAACAGGTATCAGGCAAGGTTTAATGAATGCAATCCTGAGCCTACAGGAGAAAACAAAACAGGCAAAAAAACCTCAGAGTGCCTTAGACATCCATCATCTTGGACCTCTCAACACTTGACTCTTCAGTTATTCTGAAAGGCATCAATCTCTCTAAGAGGCAGTTTCTCATCCACGGAGCAAGACAGAACAACGGGACAGAACACGCTCCCATGGCAAACACAGACACCAGCAAATAAGGCAGCTCTGATGGAAGCTGCAAAACCCACAGATGAGTTTAGTAAAAAGGACTGAAGGAGGAGGAGGGAGGCCAGGATTGGGGTTTTTGTTTGTGTTTCTGGAGCGGCTGCTTGTTTTCAGCCTGCACTGGAGAATGTGGGTTTTCACATGTTTCTGTTTTACATCAAGTTAATAGGAATATAATACAGGACAGCTTATCTGAAGAACACCATGCCCTGAGGTGGTAAAGTAAAAGCTGCTCCAACTAGTTTCAGTCATCCAAATTGGTGGTGTTCTTGTTTAATGGTGAGTGGTTTTGCTAATGGCAAGGACACTGGGATAATTAAGGAGGGATAAAAAAGGAGGACTTTTCTGAAGAGGTTGTCGTTGTGGGCTTACATAGTTGGAACTATTATTTTTGTCCAGAAATTTTCTTGCTTTTCAATGCATTGACTAAATGGCTTTCATTGGATTTTAAGTTCTAGTTGCATTTAATTGGGCGGGAAAGGGTTCTTTCCACAGCTGGAGAGACATTGATGACAATGTATCCAAGCTGGTTTTCTAGTGTGACACAGCCCAGCCTCATGTTCAAGTTCAGGGTGAGTAAACACTAAACTCAGTTCAAGATTCCCGGTCAGAAAGCTGCCAGTCCACCACGTACTAAATTAAACAAACCAAACCAAAACAAACCCCAAACCACCCAAGCTATTTTATGGAAATAGATTTTGCAGACTTACCTTTAAACAACTTACATGTAATACATATTAAATACAAAATATGGAATGTGTGATGAGTTACGTTCAAACAGTAGTTCATCAATCACACTGTAATGGTAAAGCAGGCTTTCGTTGAGGGAGGCCGTATTTGAAAGGCGAATTAAAAGAAAGTAGTGAGCTCTTTGCTTCGGCTTGTGTTAAAACGACGCTCTGTGGTTACAGTCGGGTCTGCGGCCGCACTGTAGAGTTTTAATGACGCTGGTGACCGTAACCCTGAGCCCGCGCCGAGCAGGGGCGGGACGAGCTCCAGCTGAGGGGCCGCGGAGGGAGCTCCTTCGGCGGGGACCCCCGGCTAGGCGCTTTGCGGGGGGCGGGACGGGGACAGGGATGGGACGGGACGGGGACAGGGATGGGACGGGGAGGGGGACAGGGATGGGGAGGGGGACAGGCCGGGGCGGGGGGGGTCACTGAGGGGACTCCCCGCGCCCACAAGCCCAATTATGGCCGCGCGCGGGGCTCGCGCGCCGCCGGGCCAATCACGGGCAGCGCCGCGGCCGCGCGCGCCCGTCCCGTGACTGCGCGCCCCCGCCGGCAGGACGGGCCGGCCCCGCGCCGCGACGGGCGGCGACAGGCGGCGACAGGAGGCGACAGGAGGCGACAGGCGGCGACAGGAGGCGACAGGCGGCGACAGGCGGGGACAGGCGGCGACAGGCGGGCCGGGATGTCGCGGAGCGGCGCGGCGCTCGCCAGGGCGCTGGCCGGAGGGGCCGGCGGCAGGTACGCGGGGCGCGGTGAGCGCGGGGGTGACAGAGAGGGGCCGGATCCCCGGTAGCGAACTCGCCTGTTCTCTGCCCGAGGCGGCTGCGCGGCTGCGAGCGCAAAGAAACTAAAAACGGTGAAAAGCCTGCATGGTTTTCGCTTCAGATAAGGGAGCATGTTCCTTCTCCCCTGAGCACGTGGAAGGCTGGCTGCAACAACTCGAGAAAAGGAATAATCTTTGGAGAAGAGTTAATCTTGTAACTGGAATTAAAAAGAGCAAGCAGATGAGAGAGGGCGCGATTTGAAATGTTAGGAGAAGAAAAATGTTTATAGCAGTGCTGCTGCGTTTCTTTGTCAAAGTCTGTCATACTCACGAAAACTGTCAGAAAGTGGAATAGATGTTGGTTCATGATGTCAAATTTCAAGCAGTCATTTGGCATCATTGTTACTGTGCAATGGTATAATGTAACCTTGGGGCACACTTCTTACTGTGTGTCCTTTGTGGTAGAATCTTAAGGATGTGTTTGCAGTATTAAATTAGTTCAGTCCTGGTAAACAAAAGTGCTGTTTTAAAAAGTCATTTATTTGAGTCTCGAAGGCAAAATCCAATTGCTGGGAGAAGGGTGTTTTGTATAAGGAAACACATTAAGTAACTAGTTGGACACTAAGTTTCACAATGTTTCTGATGTGAGCTGTGAAAGCCTTGGCAGCTGGTTTTAAGCAAGTGCTGGGTCAAACCCGGAGCTGTGTTATCTGTAGCCTTGAAGCTGGAGTTGCTTTGGCTTTGCAGTTGTCACTGGTGTGCACATTGTACCTGCTGCCAGCTCAGCTGAACCCTGGCTGTGCTGAGCAGCACACCGCAAGGGGCCAGGGGTAAATAGTCTCTTCTGCTTATTCAGACTGAGATGCTAATGAGGATACTTGCTGGTACACTCATTTTTTGGGGATACGAACAGCTGTCAGCAAAAAAATTTGAATGGGGTCAACTCATGTCTCATAGACCATAAAATGGCCATCAGATATCACTAACCTGATGGAAGTATCAGTTGGGGTACAGTAAACACAGTTGCCCTGGCATGCTCTCAGCACTAATGTCAGTCTTTACAGTGAGGGGTTGGAAATCCCTTTTTTTCAAAAATACATTAACCTTTAGGCTTAATAGCTGTGTAGCTATTAAAAAAATAAACCAACAAACAAAACCCCATTGAATTACTTACATGTGCATGTCATACACCAGAAATGCTTCTCTTTCAGGTCATGGAGGTCAGGTGATAGTGTCATCAGTGCCCAAATGCTTAGGGAGAAGGCAGCGAGTGGCAGGAGTGGAAGAAGGCAGTGAAAGCAGTGTGAGGGGGGATGGTTCTGTTACTGGCAGAGGGCAAACACCGAGGTGGCAGCTGTGTCTGAATTCCAGCATGGACTTGGTTTTTCTTCTGTGGCCCAGGTCAGGTTCACAAAAACAGTCAATGGAAACCCACGCTTCTGGGATTTCTTGCAGAGATCTGCTTTCCTGTACTGGGACCAAGCCCAGCACATTATTACGGCGTCTGTTATTCTTCAGATAAAATCAGGAGAGGGATGGAGTCTCACCAGGCTTGTTAGCATTGTAACCTCTTAACCCTGTCTGCCTCGAATGGCAAAATAATGGTGAAAAGGACATTGTCCTACAGGAGCCAAGGGATTGTTTGTAGGGGTTGTTTTTCAGCCTTGCAGCTGAAACAAGTTTCGATAAAACCATATGAAACAATAGACTGGCACAACCCTACAATAAAAACAGACCAAGAGATGAAACCTGGTGACCAGTTTGGACTGTGTGCTGTACATAGCCCCAGACAAAGTGATTTAAATCTGCTGTGCAGAATGAGGTCCAGTCCATATATTTGAACACTTTCTGTGACTTGGGCTGAGGCAGCTACGATGTTACTGGCACCCTTCAGCTTCCTGTCAAAGCAATTGTCAAAGCTTTTCCTTAAGTATTGTCCAGCTTGTGTGGAAACAAAACAGACTATGACCACATCCCTTGAGATACAGTGGCAAACATTTGCAGAGCTGTTGTCTAAAGGCTTTTAAAGTGGACCTATCCTTTCTTAATTTTGACACAGTACTTCTGTCCCATCTTAAATAATTTCTTTTCAACTGGAGTGGTTACAATCTGTGTTTGTCACTCATCTTGCTTCATATCACAGTTGCATAGCTGGTTTTTAAAAAGTCTATACAGATTGTTTCTAACCATCTGCTAATGATGATTATTTTCCTCTAACTCAATACCAATTTATTATTTGCCTGTCTCCCAACACAGTGACCACACAAGCTGATGTGCTCAGTCAGGGGTTACTACTATACTTCTTTAGAATTTTATGTTGATTTTTTTAAAGAACATGTTCAGTTTAATTGTTCAAAATTGGTAACTAATTTGCTAGACCACTTTGGTGGTTGGGAAAAAACCATGTATCTAATGCATCTATCTGTTCACTGTGTTTAAAAACTCACCAAACCAACCTCAAAGAAGCCTAATGCTAAGTAGGGAAGTTTGGTTCCACTTCTGATTATGTGAATCCAGAGGTAGAGTCCTGATTGTTTAATTAGAGAAAGAACAGTAAAAGACCTGAGTTACTCTTTAGCTTATGTTTGTAGAGCCATTGAGGACAAAGAGTAGCATTTTTAATTTCCTGGTGCCAAAAATCAGAAATTTGAGGCAGCATTTTGCATTTTGATCTACCTGATCTCAGCAAAATCAGTAATTTAGCAGAACAGAATTGTTAATCACAATGAATATTTTTTAGATTTTAGTGTAGATGTCCACAAACAGAGAACACTGAGGTGCAATCTTAAGGTTATTAGTCCTTTTACAGATAATTAAGTTTTATTTATGAAAACACTGTGTCCAAGGTTTTGATTATATTTTCCGAAGGAAATTTGGAAAGCTGGGTAACAATGCACCTTCTGAATGGACTTTCAAAATTAATCTGTCCTTTTAAGAGAAGGATGGCACCAGAGTTCAGCTTTGTACCTCCAAGTGAAATCTTCTCCACTTTGTGTATTCCGAAAGGGATAAGTATTGCAAACCTTGATTTTGCTATTAGGAAAACCTGTTCTGCAAATGAAGTGCACATGAGACTTGTACACGAACTCAGGCTGCCATGTGTTCAAGTGTTTAGTGAGGGCCTTTGTGTTCCACTCTGCCGGTTACTTTTGTCATGACTGGGGGCTATTTTTAGTTTCTCTTAAGGAAATGTTTGACAGTTTGTGCACTGTTATGAGCCTTTGCTTTTCCACCTGACAGACATTGTCTGGAGTGTTATACAACAGGTTGTTTGTCCCACTTGAATGTGCTGTTACTTATTTTGCTGATATGAAACATATCTAAAAGCATTTTCACTGTTTCAGGCACTTGGCTTCTTGTGGTGTTCTGATGACCAGAACTTCTCCTTTGCAAGTACCTGTAACGAGCCAGACTTTTTCAAGGAATTTCTTCAACATTGCTGCACCACTAGTAAACAAAAGAAAAGAATATTCTGAAAGAAGAATTATAGGGTTTGTATAAAACTGTGGAAAGAGACTTCAAATGCTTATTGCTTTTATATCTGCTGTAATTAATCTGAAACACTAGAAGTTCAAAAGGAGTTAACCCCCCCCCCGTCCCTACAGACACATGCCCCTATGATTTTGCCCAACTGGAATGTAAAAAGGAGTTCTGATTTTCAGGATTTGTAAAGATAGGATTTACCAGTCTGAAACTGAGTATAAAAAAACTAGAAATCCAAAACCCTTGGCCCACAGAAAGAAAGAGCAGAAATAACTGTTCTGTTCCATGATGAAACAAAACCAACCTTGAAAGGGAGTGATACACTGATAATTTCATCTGGTAAAATATGAATAAACCAAGAGGTGTGAAAACTCTGTTTCATCCTGTCCCAAATCCATGCTAATGTTTGCTTGTACGTTATATTGTAGTTCTGAAGATTTTCTTCTTTCTTTAAAAGAAGGAAAATAATTGGTTGTGTGATGAAGAAACTAAGGCACATAGAAAAAGATTCTGAAATCCAGTTTGCCCTAGAGCTAGTGGGAAAATTCCAGTTCATTTAACGACGCTGGGATCTGCCCCCAGTCTCTGGTCCACAATAGCATTCCTTTATGTGGTAGTTCTTGAACTGTAACATATCTACATAGTCACTAAAAAAAGGCCTTTATCCAAGAGTACTCACTGCTGAGTACTGCTGAACATATGCTTCATTTTAAAGAATTGAAGCCCATGTTTAATCCCATCTGTTCCTGAGTCAGAAATAATAGTTAAAAACCATTGCTAATAATACTTTGCCACGTTACAGTACAATCAACTAAAATGTTGCTATTATGTGTTTCATCTGATTTCAATATCCTGCCTGAGCAGGGGGGTTGAACGAGTTCCAGAGGTCCCTTCCAACCTCAGCCATTCTGTGATGCTGGAAGGTTTTTCCATTGTATGTATTTTTTAATTAAGCTGATGTGAGGAACGTAGTGTTCCTCTGTTTAAACCTCATTAAAAAAATATGTTTCATTTGAAATGTATGCACATTTACATGACACTTCAGAGAGAGTCATGTTCACTAACTTCTTTAGATTTTTATGTTGATTTTTTTAAAGAACATGTTCAGTTTAATTGTTCAAAATTGGTAACTAATTTGCTAGACTATTTTGGTGGTTGGGAAAAAAAAAAATGTATCTAATGCATCTATCTGTTCACTGTGTTTAAAAACCCACCAAACCAACCAAACAGACCCCCAAAAAAGCCTAATGCTAAGTAGGGAAGTTTGGTTCCATTTCTGATTATATGATTCCAGATGTAGAGTCCTGATGGTTTAATTAGAGAAAGAACAGTAAAAGACCTGGGTTACTCTTTAGCTTATGTTCACTAACTTTACTGCTGGATGGTGTGTTGTAGTTTGCTTCTTTATGTAAAGACTACCACCAGCTTACTACTTTCTTTTCCTCTTAATTAGCAAACCTGCATTTTTAATCTCCAGAACCAGTGGAAGTTTTCAGGTGACTGTATGTTCACCTTCCAACTGCCAACACCATTTATACCATCTTTGACACTTCAATACTGAATTAAAGTTAAAATACCTTGTAACTGTAACGCTCCTACTTCTGTTTCCAGGTATTCTATGCAAGAAATGTATGAAGTTGTTGCTGTTGTGGAGAATTACAAACTCTTTGTTCCTTGGTGTAAAAAGTCAGACATACTCTCGAAGCGCTCTGGGTACTGCAAAGCACAGCTGGAAATAGGATTCCCTCCTGTAGTAGAGAACTACACATCAGTTGTTACCCTAGTGAGACCACATTTAGTTAAGGTAACTGTTTGGTTTTTTTTCCTCTCCTAACTTTCCTTAACATTTGTTCTTGAAATTTGAATATTCCAGGAACATCCTGTTTCGAAACAAAATTGATGCTGGAAATTCTTTCTGTGGCTCAAAACTTGTGTTGCTTTTCTTTAAGGATTTTAGATAAACTGGGGGAGAATTTCAATGTGCTTTTAAAACATATCCTGCCACACGGGGGAGAAAGAGGAATCACTTTTTAACTTGCCTTTGCTGGAGAAGATGGCAGCCATTGATGAAGACATAACACTTCTGATTTGTATTTTGTTATAATTTTGTCCAAGACTCTCTAAATAGTTAGTACTTACTTTAAAGTTATCTTTGACATAAAAGTTGTCTTTGACAACAGTAGCTTCTGATGCCTTAGCAAAGTTGCTATTTGTCATTACTTTTCTTCTCACAATTTTAACTAATTAATATGAAAAGCCTTAAACGTAAGTGTAGGATCTGCTGAAGAGCTTGTTATTCAATATATTGATGAGAAAATGGAAGAGTGGATTTAAAGTCAATTTTTTTACAATTAATTTGTTCAGAAGAGAAACAGTTGTATTTCTCCTTTCAGCTTTTCAGTAATTAAGAGAAAAATAGAAAAGAGTCAAGGCAGAAATTTTAAATGATGTCTGGATCTTCTAAGAATTTGCTTGCCTTATATGTTCAAACCTGTTTTAGTAAAGAATGGCTCAGAACAGATTCCTTACAGCAAAACTGCCTCTCCCTTCGTGTGGCAGGTCCTGAATGTTTTGGAGTAATTAGTGGAAATTACAACAACTGGTTGCTGTTCAAGATAATTGTTTGAATACTCTTATTTCTAGGCTTCCTAATAAGAGATACTTAACTGAAAATGAGTTTCTGAAGTACAGGAAAGACATAAATTGGAAAAGGAATATGCAAAGTGCTTTTATTTAATGCACTTACTGATTCTGGAAAGAAAAAAAGATTTTCTTTTTTGCCTTTATTAAGACAGTTGAGTAGCTACAATGGGGAAATGTGTGTTTCACATGCTGAGAGCTTTCCTCTTCTACTCTTCCCTGACAAGACAGGCTTTTTTCTGTCACACAGCTATCAGACTGGCTTACCAACTCTTATTCCCCTCTTAATTCACTCAAAAGAGGTGTTCCTGTCTCAGGAAAAAAAACCCATAAAACTAGAGAGGTAAACCATTTCTTCAGATTTTCTCCTCCTGGACTCATTGGCCTTTTCTCTGCTGCAATTACCATTCCTAGAGATTTACATTATATTCATATGACTGTAGGACATTTCTAGAGAAGCCACTGTGTGCTTGGATTATTTCACTCTCCTCTGAAGTAACTCTGGGCAAAGGCACCTTGCATGTGGTGACAAAATGGGGATGGTTTTTTTTTGTTGCTTAAGGCAGCAGCACTTGAACAACTGAATAATCAAACTGGTAACAGCAGTCTTTGCTGAGGGGGAAAGCATGGAGTGAGTTTGCTACTCATAAGATTGTGAGCAGGGGGGACACAGTGGCAGTTTTCCCACTCTTCCTGCTGTTTTGGCAGCAGTAGGGAAGCAAACCCAGCTCATTGTGTTTAATCTTCCCTCTACTCCCTTCTTTCTGTTGTAGAAGTAGCAAGGCCCTGCATCATCTCATTCCTGGAAAGAAAAACATAGGTATTTTCGTGCTGCTGATTAGTCTTTGAGATGACTCACCTTACCACAGCTTTCCAACCCAAGCAACACCTATTCCTCGTGGGTAGTCTTTTTGGAGCAGAGCTGCTTGTGGCAACAATAAGAACTTGTAACAAAAGAAAAAAAAGATTAAATAAAAAAAGCTACAGGAATTTTCTCTCCAGATTCTAACCCAGTTGAGGTTATGTATTTGGATGATTTTGAAGAATAGGTCTTTCAATTTTTTTCTTTTATAAATATAGCCAGACAGAATTAGTTCTATGTGCCAAAAGCAAAATAAATGAAAATAAAGACCCTATTGCCATGAAAATTATGACTCAAACTAATGCCAATATTTTACTGTTTTAAAGGACTGTTTGCAAGCCCTCTTAAAGCACTAGCCAAATAGGGCTTACCTGGAACCAAAAGGCAGAGTCATGAGCTTGAGTGTATGGTCTACTGACTTTGTGGCAGCTCTTGGTCACAACAGGATCTTGTGACAGAGGATCTTTGGAGTTTGTCTTCAAACACATTTGTCTTGGGGCTAACCATTCCTATGGCCCAAAGCTATCAGTCCATAGATCAGTATCTAAAACATTCTATACATGTAACAAAGCATAACCACCTAAAACCCCAGTAAATATCTATATCCTTTGCTTAAAGCAGTATTGTTCAAAATCCTGGTACATAACTAGCATGATGTTCCATGTATCATGCCACAGATCCTGTTTCATGATGCTCAACACACAAATTTTCCCCCTCCCTTAAAAGGGATTCAGTTATTTTGCCATAAATGACACATATGGGACCTCATGCTGGCTGTGCTGTGAGAACTGTTTCAATCTTGCTGTGACCATCACTGCCTAAGAAATGCAAATGCAAACTTCAGTAATACCAGTTTGTCACGTTTGTAAAAGCCTAATTGCAGCTTGACTTTTTAAATTTTATTTTAGGCATCGTGCACAGATGGAAAACTATTTAATCACTTGGAAACAGTGTGGCGTTTGAGCCCAGGTATCCCTGGATATCCAAGGACATGTACATTGGATTTTTCAGTAAGTATCGTAATTAAGGAGCAGTCCCTTAATTAGAAACACTGTCTTCAACTGTATGGTTTTGGTTTTTTTATGCCTGGTACTTTTTGTTAAACACAAATACACAGAAAACAAGTTAGTTTTAGTCAATACTATCCAAAAACTTGACCACACAGAAACCACTAGAGTGTCCTTTAGAGAC
Source organism: Corapipo altera (assembly GCF_003945725.1). Classification (NCBI taxonomy): domain Eukaryota; kingdom Metazoa; phylum Chordata; class Aves; order Passeriformes; family Pipridae; genus Corapipo; species Corapipo altera. The sequence continues at coordinate 5,818,690 of NW_020884877.1, forward strand.
AGGAATCTTCTGTGAGGTGTCCAGGTATCAGAAAACAGTCTCGGGATGGGCACCTCTCACCATACAGTTCTAAACATGCTGAAGTTTCCAGACAGTCAAATACAGAGGGAGAAATGCTACACATAGTTTCCTGTTTCCTTTAATTTTTCTACAGCCTAACTTGGGAGAGCACCTACTTTCTGGTACCATCTGTCCTGTTGGGCCTGCAGTTTGGTCAATTTGATTTCCTGGCTTTCAGTTTTACTCTGTCATGTATTTTAAGTCTTACTTTTTCCTTTTGGCATAAAAGATTTTTCCTGTCTGATCTTTCTTATCTGTGATGGGATATCACTGCAGCCCAAATTATTGCTCTTTAAATCCAGTACCTGACTGAGCCTGATTTTACTCCCAGACAAGTTGTTTTCCACTCCAGTTATTGCTTTTCAGTGTTGTCTGCTCAGTCTGTCATCATATTTTTTTCTTGCATTTTATAGCATAAAGTGTAGGAGTTGCATTGAGCACATAATTAAGCTGGGGATCACAGCAGGCTGCAAAAGTGCACAGAGATGGGTTAATCCTGCTGCCATCTACTGGAATACTGTACTTTGAAAATTATCTTCAGTAAACAGGAAAAAGCTTTTGGGGTATTTTGAAACTAGCACATTAACCTCCTTGGGTTAAAAGCTTTCAGCTTATTTCAGCTGTATTTCACTTCTTATGGTTCAAGAATAAAAATTAATCTAGTGGCACTCAAAAAAATACATTTCTCATAGGATTTGTTCATGATGTTTGCACATTATTTGCTCATGACATTTGATTTTCTCCAGGGAAATAAGTGCCAGTTCCTGCTACTAACCAGTACATAAGCTAGCTTTTAGCCCAAGCCCTAAATCCCAAGCCATAAAAACCCAAGTTGAGAAAACTTGAATTAAACAACTATTTAAACCTATAATCTAAATACAGAGTCTGTGAGGAAACACACAACCCACCCCCATACCAAAGCCACGTTTTTGACATTTCAGGTCACCTAAAGGGAGTCAAAACTGCACCTGATATGAATATTTTCCCTGTCTTGGGGGAACGCTATGGACACATCTTACTGCTCACCCCTTTTTGAGGCAGCAGCAGCCAGTGCAGCCAGCTGAGCTGGGGCTGCCTCCCTAGGGCCTTAACCCTTGCTAGTTCTGCCTCTGGGCACATGCAGACAGGAATGATAAGCATTTCACAACAAACTCCTCAAAACACGCCGTGCAATTACAGATATTCAAGAGAGAACTTTGATTTCAAGAACACTTGTTTCCTTTAGAAAATGTTACTTGAGTTTTGGGTTATGCCGGTTCCCAGAAGCTGCTGTATCCTGTTTTGCCAGCCTGATTCCAGGAGACACACATATCCAGCAGGGAACTTTCCTACTTTGGTTTCAGCTCTGAAATGATTTGGTACATAGACTGAAACACACCACCACTCTTACCATCTGCAAACTTCCTAAGTGTATGGATATAAATGTACCACACCTCAAGATTTACGAAATTCCTGAGCATGATGCCAGATTCATTATCCCTGCTCTGCAGAACTCTGCATGCCTTGAACGATAAGTCTCTGACTTACAAAATACACATTAATTTTACTGTTGCTTGAGGTCAAGAAAATGTAAATGAAGCTACACTTGGCTTTTGGGCCAAGTCATTTAGTTACTTCTGTTCTACAGCTTTGTAGTTAATGTGCATTGCTCATAAGGAATTTGGGAGAAGCTGTATGTGCTCCATTTGGCATTGAATCTGCTGATTTCTCAGAGATGACACAAATACTTCAATCTCAATCCATTCCATTAACTGCCCATGTCAGGTTGGGAGTGGGAGCTGTTCAGGTGGGAGATACAAAACAAACCAAATCTGCAGTTTTACTTGGCAAACTGCTTGTTTGAACATATCAGAACTACTGCCACCAATAAGGACTGATTTAAAATATTGGTATTTAATAAGTAACTATTTCAAGCTGCTTTTAAGTCTCTTGGGTGTGCTCCAGCTTACCTGTAAGTCTGCTGTCTTGTCATGCAGGATTTTTCTTCAGACAACTTTCAGTCCCCCAAGTGAATCCTGTGCACAAAGTAACAGTTATTGTTTGTCAGTAGTTTTTCATTATCCCAAATCTGTTTTGTGATGCATTATTTATTAAAGACAGCTTAGGTAAATGATTACTTCAGAGAGCTTGAATGAAAGGATTCTTCTAATTCAAAAGCCCAGGGGAACAGTCCTGAGACCAAGGAACACAGCTTTTCTTCACAGACACACTCACCTTTACCTCAGAAAAAACTGTTCTTTCTCCCACAACTTACCTGAAAACTTCACTAGAGATTCCTTAATAGAGTTGTCTATTTGTAACAGCATTTTATCACAACAGTAGATAACAGGAAAAATAATTATTCTCTATTGTCTTAAACAGGTTTCTTTTGAATTTCGTTCACTTCTACACTCAAAACTTGCTACACTGTTTTTTGATGAAGTGGTAAAGCAGATGGTTGCTGCCTTTGAAAGAAGAGCATCCAAACTCCATGGCCCAGAAACCAGCATACCTCGGGAGCTGATGCTCCATGAAGTTCATCAGACGTAAAGGGACAACTGTAACCACCTCAGTTACAACCTTGTTTGTACACTTCATTTGTACTAAGTGCCGTGCTCCACCTTTGGGGCATCTATTTCTTATCTGAGCTGTGTGTTAAGATTTTATACTGTACCAAACGTACCTGCTCAGCCAGACCTGTATAGAAAGTTCAAAAGCTGCAATCAAGTGCAACTTAAAGCCTTATCAGTAACAGACAACAGGCAGCAACTGTAACCCAAGATATCTCAGGCTGCCCTTAACGTGCCCAACGGCTCCTGTAATCACGGTCCAAGTTCTGCCTTATCCAAGCTCATGATTTTTCTTTTAGCACTGTAACATATTAACTCAAGTTTAAGTTATTAGTAGTGTGACTGTAATTTAACAGCACCAACTCAGCCAGCTCTGGCCAAGCCAAGGGAAAACGACATTCTGGCTTCACAGAGAACGGAACACTTTGCCAAGCACCGACTGGTGGGTGCTTTCAATCCACATGAATGGCAAAGGTGAGTCGGGAATCTCTGGCTGCTCCTGAACTGACCTGCAACTGCTATAGAACACCCTCAACTGTCAGAAACTAAATGCAGGGGATACACATAAGGAGTACTGTAATCTGAGTGCAGCAGTCTCAGCTGCAGCCAGGGGTTCCCAGTGGATCCGTCTGGGCTCCAGAAACCGATCACTCTGCAGTACATTTGGCAGGCTGAGCTTGCCCCCCCCTCCACTCCTGCACCCTTAAAGTAGCACTTTGGTTAGTTACTCATCTAATGCAAACAGTTCCCACACTGTAAAACAAGGAAGTGTTACCTCTTTGAGAGCAAGGGACCACAGTACTGTCCTCTCTTGGAAGAAGGGAACAAGATGTCCTCTGCTCCCTGCAGCCAAGCACACCCACAGCCAGCTGTCATTAAAAAGCATACAAGAGCACTAAAACCCTTAGTTCTTAGGGGGTTTTCATTACTATACTACCATTTTATTCTCAGCCCATTACGATAGCACCAGCTGTCCTGATTAAATCCACATTCAGTACTTCTGTCCCTGGCATAATTATTCTTTCCAGTCTCTGAAGACACACAGGTGAATAGGTTTGAATAGATTTTAAATCCTCACTGTGTGCTGCCTTGCATTACCCAATTTCCTTACTGAAATTAGGTGAAGCTCTAGGTCAGGTGCTGAAGCTGGTCCTTTCTCCAAAGTGTCTGTAACCCACGTGGTTACTACAGCACAGCATGTTAGGTAACATAGGAAGGTTATGTTTCAGAATAAAGACAGCCCTCAAACAGTTTCAGATTGTTTACTTTTCCAGAAAGAGGAGTTGCCATGTCACATGTCCCCTCTGTGAAGGACAGTTATTAAGGGCAGGAAGCTGAGGAAAGTGACAGCTGGATTGAGGCCAGTTTTACAGCACTGAGAAATTGTACAGCAATTTCGTTTGTTGAGGCAATCAGAGATGAGCATACAGAAGTTTGGGAACACCATTGTTCTGCAGTTTGGAAAGCAGACGACTTTACACATCACTGATACTAGCTTTGTCAGGTCAAAGAACCCAGTAAGTGCCAAAGCAACATTTCTAACGGTAAAACAGCATCTAGTGCAAAATAAATTCTGCAACCCATTACCAGGAAGACAAGACTGGAAGGCTTAAAGTGAGGAGGTAACCATATGTTACACCTGATCAAAGGAACTGTTTAAAACCTCCCCAAACCCTTTCTTAGGCAAGACTTACCTGTTTGATACCCTCAGGGCACTTCCCTTCCACTGTGAAAGGTGCACTGGGCCTGTTCGAGCACATGAAACAACCAGCATAGACAGGGCAAAATAAAGCCAGTGCACGTGCCTTGTTTTCAGAGCATTGTTTAATATTTCAAAGAACTGTAGTGCAGTTCAGCTTAGGTATTTCTTACCAAAATTAAAGTCACTTGCATTTCTGAGAAACATTCTAGACAAAGGAATGTTTCTCAGCGTGAAATGCCCTGTCATTTTTTCAAGCATTAAGTGTCTATTTCTAGTAAATCTTAGAGGCAGGCTGTCCAGGCTCTCCCATAACTATGGCAGATGAAAAAGGTGATACATTTTTGTAACTTTTGAGCAGTTTATTACATAAAGGTCACATAACTCTATTTGCCTACTTTGTACACAATTGTCTAGTCTCACGCACAGTGGCTTCCAAGTTCTTCCTAGTACTGGCAAGCACCAAGAAATTCTGTAATAGAATATCAAGTGCCTTAATTAAGTTCAAATCAGGACCTTGGTAGATGGATCTTGCACCCAGTTATCAGGAATGTACAAATGTCTTTATTCAAAAAATACAAAATAAATTATCTGTAGGCATGGACAATGACTGTAAACAATTACACGTGTGTTAAATGAAATCCAGTAACTGATGGTTACAGTGATTTTTCAACACCAGCCTCACTTCAGTCACTATCCACCCTCTGACACTGATAGCTCAAGTTTTTAAAGTCAGAACTGTCAGTCTTCAACAGCACAGCTCATGATGCATCCCTACCCCAGGAATTAGAACATGCCACCTCCCATTCCTCCACCCATGCCACCCATCCCTCCCATTGCCGGCTCCTTCTCTTCTTTGGGAACCTCAGTCACCACTGCTTCTGCTGTTGACAGGAGAGACGCGACACCGGCGGCGTCCATCAGAGCAGTTCTCACAACCTAAAAACAGGGAAGAAATAACTTAATGCCTGCTGGCTGTCACAGGAGGTGGGAGGAGAAGAAGCTGAGAATTAAGACTTTTAGGTTACCTTTGTTGGGTCTATGATTCCTTTTTCTACCATATTTACAAAGTCCCCAAGCATTGCATCGTAGCCAACGTCTGACGGGCTCTGCAGGATTTTCTCAACTATCAATGATCCTTCGACACCAGCGTTCTTTGCAATAGTCATCGCTGGGATTTTCAGTGTTCTCTTGATTATATCAATCCCTGCAAGAAAAAGGGTGGTCAGAGCTATGTTTTGCATACACTGCTCCCACTGCCAAGGCCTGCCTGCACGAGCTGCTGGAGGATCAATACAGAGAACACTCTGAGCAAAAACATAATTATTTTTGTCAGTTCCAAGAGGAAAGGTTCTCTGCTACCTGACATTTGTCAACAAACGAAATCTTTGCAGGATATTCACACACATTTTAGTTTTACTACATTCTGAAGAAGTCAGGAGTACTCTTCATGTGTAACATGGCACAAAGCCTTTTTCCATTTGATGTGCCACACAATCTCAAGCATTATTAGATTTTGCATCTGTCTGCAATGGTTGAGAACAGTCAGCTCTCAACTCTAACCATTTGCCACTCTCTGCAGGGGGCACTGCTGCTTTACTGCTACTGGGTCTTTCACAGTCAAGTCAGGCACTCAGTGAAACCTCCCTCCCCCTGAAAAGCAGAGACCACCATACCGAGGGGGTGTGAGGTTCCTGAGATCAAGTAACTAAAAACTCACTGGAAGCAATCTGCATTGCATCTGAGAAAACCTCAAGTCAGGACAAAGGCTACTCGCAACACTTCCACACGCATTCCAGTAACTTCCACACGCATTCCAGTAACTTCC
>NW_020884877.1:5824835-5833165 GCF_003945725.1 Corapipo altera
CTTCCACACGCATTCCAGTAACTTCCACACGCATTCCAGTAACTTCCTCACCAATTTTCTGATCTTCATTGGCTGGGGTTAAGGCATCTAACGCTGGAATGCAGCGGAGCAGCGCGCAGCCCCCTCCCGGGACGATGCCCTCCTCCACGGCGGCGCGGGTCGCGTTCAGGGCGTCAGTGACTCTGTCCTTCTTCTCGTTCACTTCAACGTCGCTCGTGCCGCCGACCTACAAGCAGCAAGGCACACGTCAAGGTCCACACGAGGAGCCCGGGTGGGAGAGCACTGCTGGCTGAACACTGCTGCCCCCAAACTAAACAACCAAGAGCACTGACAAGTGCCAGAAAGCCAACCCAGCCTCTCCCATGCTGGTAGCCTTCTGTACCTCAGCAGTCAAGAAACCCAAACACAGTTTTAGTTCATTGTCTCTTAATACCTTCAGTACTGCTACTCCATCAGAGAGTTTGGCCAATCGCTCGTTGAGTTTCTCCTTTTCATATTCACTGGTGGTGACCTCAAGCTGCTCGATAATTTCTTGAATGCGCTTTTCAATCTGAGCCTTTTCACCCTTCCCCTTCAGAAGCATGGTGTCATCTTTGGTCACAATGACCTCTCCCACTTTACCAAAGTCGTGAGGCTGAATATCTTCCACATTTAGGCTCAAACCCTCTTCTCCAAACACCTGAAAGAAATTACGTGGAAAGCTGGAATTCACAGGTTCCCCATACATCAATTTTTTATCTATAGGCACATGAACACATACAGCTAATGGTGCAAAATAATCACAGTTCTGCAGCTGAACAACACTTTTCCCTTCTAAAGGAGTCCAGGCATGCAGGTACCACACAAACTGACCCTCACAGAATGGAAAACGAGCAGCTTCTCACTCGTGCCTGACTCGTGTAGCTCACTGATTCAAAGTGCCTGGGAAGTAAAGTAGTGTTACACAGTCCTCACAGAATATCCTGAGTTGGAAAGGCCCCACAAGGATCATCCAAGTCCAACTCCTGGCCCTGAACAGGACAAACCCACGAATTACACCATTACAGAGCATTGTCCAAACACCTCTTGAAATGTGGTGCTGTGACCACATCTCTGGGAGCCTGTTCCAGTGCCCAAACACCCTCTGGGTGAAGAACCTCTTCTTAATATCCAACCCAAACCTCCCCTGACACAGTTTCATGGCATTTCCTCAGGTCCTGTCACCCGTCACCTCAGTGGACTTTGAGAACTTTAAAAATATTGGCACTTCACAGACTTTAGAACAGTTTGCTGGTTTGTTACTTTGTGCTGCAGTTAGCTTAAACATGAAGTTTTATTTCAATAGCCTCCTTTGTGTCCCAGTATCATGCCATGATTTTGAAGTATGTGTAACAAAAAGGCACATAAAGGGACATTAATCAGTGCACCAAGTACATGCAAAGTTTAGTGCTAAGAAAACCATTCAGTCAATTCTACACATTTTCAGTTATTATATTTGCCACACTTGAGTTCAGGCAATTGTGAGACAATCAGTTTTATAAGGCAGCAAGAAAGCTTTGCTATATTTCTAAGATGCTGTCTTGGAGTTCCTCCTTCCCTTTAACAGCCTAAATCCTGCAAGGAAATCACGTGTGACTTCAGTCAGTTACAAGGATGCACCGCTCATGGTTGGCCAGGGCTGCATTACACAGCAGTTTTCAGTGTCCACATTTTAAAAAAAACAGGAAGATTCTAATATTAGAGTTACTGTTACATTTTTGAAAGACAGAACACAGCCTGCAGCTCATAAAATACAAGCCAAGGACCGAAAAATACACATTAATTTTCCTCCTTAAATATCATTAACATTTCTTAGAGCAAAAAGCTACTTAGAACACCATTACTTACAGCACCACCAGTAGCAATCGCCATATCCTTAAGCTGGTTTTTCCTGTTGTCACCAAAACCTGGTGCTTTTACAGCAACAACCTGAAGGCCAACCTTCAGCCTGAAGAGAAAAATTCAGAGAGCAACATTCCACATGTGTTCAGAGAACGAGTCTAATTACTAAATCCAATTATTTCAGTACAGCTCTACCAATCAAGCAAACAAGACACCTTCATGAACTGAGCTGATTTTGCTCAAAAAAGTAGTTAGGACACAACTGAGTTTCTGTCTGAGTTGACACAAAGTATGGTGATGTCCAAAGCTGCTGTTTCTTTGGCACAAACAAGAGAACAAACAGCACTACACTACAGAAATGTTAAACATGCTCTCTTCTATGTACTCCTTTAAAAGGATGGAAATAAGAAAAAAAAGCAGTATTTGTCCAGAAGAATGGATTTTAAGCCTCACCTGTTCAAGACTAGAGTGCTGAGAGCTTCTCCATCAACATCTTCAGCAATAATGACTAAAGGTTTCCTGTTAGCATTGGCAATTTCAAGAGCTGGAACTATGGACTGTACACTAGAAATTTTCTTTTCACTGATTAAAACATAAGCATCCTGGAATTCACATTTCTGCCCTGCAGAAACAACACACATTATCTAAACAATTCCATTACAAACCCACCAAGCATTCTTTTAACTTCAACAGCTATTTTGGAGCAACAGCTGCACTTTTTCAAAATGCATTAAAAAATGAGACAAATTTTTTTCTCCAAGACCCCACTTTCAGTCCTGCATTGTTCTTGCAGGTCCAGTCTGATGTTAGCTGTCCACTCTTTGTGCAGAGAGGAAAACGAACCCCCAAAACTCCAAGCTTTTACCAAGTTAAAATTTCCTGATGAGGAAGGACCCCCTGCCCTACTTGCTGTGGCACAAGCATAAGGGACTGTAAAGCATAATTATAATTATTTGTAATTTACAAAATTACAAAATTATTGTAATTTACCACTGTAGGGTATATGACATGGGTTATTGGTAACTCACCTTTGGTTGTGTTAATAAAATATGGAGAGATGTAGCCTCTGTCAAATTTCATACCCTCAATGATTTCCAATTCATCATTTAGAGTTTTTCCATCCTGTTTAGATGCAAGAAAGTCTACATTAAAAGATCCCTTCTTTGTTAGCAAAAGCACAAGTGTAATTTTAGCATACTATGCACAACAGAATGACAGCCTCTGAACCACACACCAGTTTTCATGTGCTTCTTTTCCAAATAGAAGGAACAATGTTCAAACCCTGATCTAAGGGAGATGGGGAGGAATTACAGTGGGAGACTATGCAGCAGCTACATTCCATGAGACAAAAAACAGCCCTAACTGGAGAAAAGACAGTCACTTTGCACTTAGTCTGTATGTTGGCCAGTTTTTACCTTGACAGTGATCACACCCTTTCGTCCCACTTTTTTCATTGCATCAGAGATTATATTCCCGATTTCCTGATCTCCATTTGCTGATATCGTGGCAACCTGAAACAGTAAAGCATTTCATCTCATTTCACAACACAAGTCACTTGTTTTCCACTATAAGGAAAAGCAGGAAAACCATCTTCAATTAAAATGTGACAAGACATGGCAGCTGACTGTAGCACACCCACCCCCAGGACCCAAGATCTCTGTTGGAAGGGCTCACAGCTCTTGGACAGCTCCAGCACAGGGCCAGATTCCCTGCACTGGGCTCACACACAGACCACCTGAATCTGCAGCCAGAGGGAGGTACAACCCACAGAGACCAACACACCTCATGCCCAAGACCCAGCTGGGCACCCACCAGAGTGATCTGCCACAGCCTCCAAACTCTGCCATCACCTCCCATCCACAAACACAGCTTTGCTCTCATCGATTCCTCCCAAGTACACAAATTTATGTTTTAAAATCACACTTAGGAATGAAACTTGAAGGTGGAAAAAAACAACCTAATTCTGAACCAACTTCTAGCAGTGTAATTGAAGGCAGAATATTGGGAATGTTAAAATAGGAACAGGAAACCATAACCATGAAGATCATTCGTCAAAACATAACTTGAACCCTGATGTTTAAAGAAAAATGTCCAGGTGTCACATGCACACAACCCAGCTCCACTAAACCTAACTGCCCAAAACTTTTTTCTGAACAGCTGTGTAAACTTGGGTTACGTTTTATTGTGGTTTTTTTTTTCTAACCTGTGCAATTTCTTCTGGAGTTGTAACAGGTTTAGACAGCTTCTTCAGTTCACCTATGATAGCATCGACTGCAAGCATCACCCCTAAACACGGAGAAAATACTTGTGAGTGAACAAAACAAGGTATATGGCACAGAGGAAAAACAAACCACCCACCCACCCCACTGAACAGGTTTCATTACAAAAAAAAAGTCCACACTGCAAAAATGCATCAAGTTTGCATGTCCAAAACCCAATAGTTCTAGTTCTATATTGTCTTTTGTGTATCTGGTGACCTTTTTCAGAATTGGTGTGAGATATTTTGTCATGATTGAAATTTGTCACAAATTGCCTTCCATGGCAGCAGTAAACGCAGAAATAGGAGTTTACTTATGACAAGTAAGTTAACTGCATATAAAATAATAAAAAAATGATTAGAAAAATGAAGAATTGTTCAGAGTCAGCAAGGTAATAGAAACAAGTATGTTCTCTGAGCATCACTTTTCATATAAAGGCTCTTCAAATACATGGCCCTCTTCAAAAAGAAGGCAACTTACTCAGAAAGTCAAATTCAGGATTAAACAATAAAAACAAGGGAAAAAAATTACCCCTCCTAATTTCTACTGGATTAGCTCCTTTGCTGATCTTCTCAAAGCCTTCCTTGGCAATAGCACGTGCCAGTACCGTTGCAGTAGTGGTACCATCTCCTGCTTCTTCATTCGTGTTGTTGGCAACATCTTGAACTAACTTGGCTCCAATATTTTTGTATTTGTCTTTCAAGTCAATTGCCTTTGCTACTGTCACGCCATCTTTTGTCACTTTGGGGCTTCCCCAGCTTTGTTCAATAATAACTGTTCTTCCCTAGGGTGACAAAGAACAAATATTAAACCAAAGCTGACCCACAGCACGTTACTCTTAAGAGTTCAGCTGAAGATGAAGATCCTTTTGAACAGCCACAGCTGAACACCTTGCACAGAGCCTTCAGCTGGGACTTTTCAGCAAACACTACCGAGGTTCTCCAGAACTGGAAAAATGGCTCCAAGGTTTCATGCTTTCACAGAAAGAGGCTTCACTCCTAAGCCATAATGCTTAATACCACAGTCTGCAACTAAAGACAGACTGGACTTACAGACAAAAATAATTGAAGAGATTCCCTCCAACGCTAATATTTTACCTGAAAATAAAATATACAGCAACACAAAAAACTAAACTTGCAAAATTTCTATTAATCCACAACAAAAAGTCTTTGTGATTGAGAAAAGTAACACAAGGACCAATTTGCTGCATGTGCTAGAAAGAAAAAAAAAAGTAGAGACTTGCAAACCTCAGTGGTGACTAGCAAAGAAAATTCAGAATACTTAACAAATTTAATGTGTTATAATAATTTCTCAAACACCGCAAGTTACCAAGCCTTTCCTCTCAGCCCACACTCAGATCCAACTGAAAAGCTGGACTATTCTACCCAACATACACAGACATGGTTAACAGGGGAAACTGTGAACCACCCAGGGAATGCAGGGCAAATGCACCTGCACAAGAAGACTGCTTGTTCCCAGATGAATTCAATAGCTTAAACAGCTGCCCCAAACAATCACATTGCAGTTTGAGCTGGAGGGAGCAGAAACACAAGGAGCCTCCTCTGCTCCACCGCTGCCCTGAAACTCCTGAGCTATCCTGACAGCTGGAGCTGTTGGAAGAGGGAAGGGAGAGCACCCGCCCCCCCCTCAGCTTTGCTGCTCCCAGCAGACCCTGCACAAGTGTTCTCACCAGGTCTGTCAGGTCCAGCTCAGGGTTGACTGACCACTCTGCCTCCTGCCGTGGCTGCTCAAGCCCCAGTGTGGCTCCAGCTCCACCCGGAGCTGGGATCACTGGGATCACGTGCAGAGCCAGCCCAGGACTCCCCTGCAGCGCCTGCCGTGCTCCTGCACAGAGCCCAGCACATCTGCCTCAGCCGCTGAGCTGACTCTGGCTGCCTGCCAGACACGGGCTGCTCCCCAAGTACAGCCACCCCTCGGAGCTACAGAGGAAAGGTTACGCTTCAGTTACTCAGGCTGAACTTGGGGAAGGGCTTACGTAAATTTACCTCTGTGACATACAAAAGCTATGCCAAATAATTCATACCCTGGCTGCTTACCACTATTTTATTCGACCTGCACTTTTAAATCTAAAAGTGGTTCAAGAATAAGAAAACTCTTCTCTGGTGGATCCTGCTCCTAGGAAGTTCTTCATGTAATCTCTCTAGTTTTGCCTAATTTTATTCTATATTTTGCTACAATCTTACTCCAAATGTTTGGTTTGCAGCTTTGAGAAGAATGGCACAACAAAACCTATTTCTCTCCAACCACGTGAAAGGACAAAATCTGTGTTCCAGTAAACACACATGCATTTGGAATACTCCTGCATATTGAGAAGCTGAGCTCTCACATAAACTGGTTCTGTTGAACACTTTGGAGCATTATCAAAAGATTGTGTGAGACCATAAACCACATTCCTTAAAATGCAGAACAGCACCTAAAAGAAGACTCCTCATCAGACTGATATTTATTAAAAACACTAAAAGCACAATCAGGCATTGCTGTACAATCCCCAAATTTCTACAAATACATAGAGAACAGCAGAAAAAGTGAGAACACTGGAACAAAACCCCATAAGGTTACACTAAGTTGCATCAGCAGCTGCCCTTCAGCCAATGCACTCACAAAGTAGCCAAATCCAAAAAACCAGAAGTTAAATTAACTAACTACACTTAAACTTCTTCGTTTATGGAAAATAGACACAGCTTGCTGACATCAAGTTCCTTAACCTCCATCTGCTCAGCTTATGGCATTTTTGCCTTTGAATAAACCTAACAGAACACTAAAAACATACAGAAAATACATGAATTATGTTAGACAGACCAAGCAGCCTTGAGAAGAACTACCATGCACATGTATTACATGGAACAGACATTAGCACGAGCCCAAAGAAAATCAGTGTCTCTTCCTTAAAGACAAAGCTCATTCCAAGCTTTACTGCACATTGCATGACTATGCAGGATACCACAGCCAGTTTTGCAAGAGACCTAAAACTCACAGGACAGACTATAGTGTAACACGAACGAATGCCACCTCCACGGCATTTCACTGAAGCTGGTAACATTTACCAGCCAACTGAACGCTCAACATTACACTTTGGATGTGTTTCTCACTTCATTAATACTAAAAAAAAACCCTGATTAAGAACCGTAATTTGTAAAAACAACCCATCTGCCCCCAAGAAACAGAAAACCCCACATGCTGATTAACCCACCCCACAACATAGACAGTTACATTATCTACTGCGTTGTTACAAGCTATCAACTGAGGTAGTAACACATTATGCACATCACCTTAACCTTCAAACCACTACACTGCACCTCTCACAGTAATCCAAGTGATTCTAATTTGTTACCATGAAAAGCACGCGCACTATTGTCACGCTTCAGGTGACAAACATGGGAATACAGCTGCCTGCAGCTTTCAGCAGCCTGTCCATACCCTTCACCCTTTGCACTGCAGCTCTGCAGATGCAATCATGCAGCTCCACTGAGGAAAAGCTAACAAACTTCTGTGCTACGGTGTCTTCAACCAGGTCAGTGTTAAGTCTTCGATTACCTTTGGCCCCATGGTGACAGCTACAGCGTCTGCTAGAAGATCTACTCCTTGTAGCATCAGAGCTCTGGCGTCTGCTCCGAACTTCACATCTTTTGCATAGGCTCGTGTTAGATGGGGGGCGAGTGCTCTGGACACTGGTCTGATCTGACCGAGTACTGTAGATAAACGGAGCATGTCTGAAAGATTAAAACAAATGCAGAGAAAAAAAATCAGCATGATGGCTTCTCACAGCTGCTTCCACAGTAAAAGAAGGGAAATGGATTTGGGAAGTAAAGCCAGTGACCCTGATGAGCCTTTAGTTTTTCGGCTGACTGGAACCGAGACACAGAAGCAGCAGCAGCAGCGAACAGGGCTTCGATCCCCGCTCCCCACGGCGAGGTTCGCGCTGCAGCAGCTCCCCCGTGCGCGGCCTCCGCGCTCCTCCCGCGGGCCCTCCCGGCGGCGGGGCAGGACACGGCGAGGGCAGCGCGGAGCCCCCGCAGCTCCGAGTGCCCAGCGCGGCGGTGCCGGAGGCGCCCGGGAAGGCTCCCGCGCCCGCCGCCCCCACCAAGGGCACAGAGGTGAGGGCCGGGCCGCCCCGGGCCCGCCAGCCCCCCACGCCGGCCCGGGCCCCGCGGGCACGTGGCCGCTGCTGCAGGACACGCGCAGCAAGGTCAG
>NW_020884877.1:5833565-5895834 GCF_003945725.1 Corapipo altera
TACGCGCCTCCGGCCTTGTCAGGCGCTCACCTGCGGCAGCGCGGGGGCAGCTCCGCGGCTCTGCGGGCTCGGGGCTCGTCTGGCGCGGCGGCGGCGGCGGGCGGCGCTCGGCACTCACCGCCTGGGCCCCGCCCCCCGCCACCGCCGGCCCATGTGCGGCCCCGATCGCCCGGCCCCGGAACCAGCATGGCCGCCGCGCTCACCCACAGCCCGTCTGCAGCGCTGGGGCGCTGGCCGCCTCTGCGCATGCCCCGCGGGCTGCAGCATGAAGCACTCATGTTCCGGGGCCCGCCGATTCCAGAACGTTCTGGAACGCTCATGCCCGCCGCGGGTCAGAGGTGAACTGACCTCACTTCCGGGCAGGGCCCGGCCCGGGGCGCGGCGGGCGCTGTGCGGCGGGTCCGCAGTGCCGCCGGAGCGCGGCCGCCGCCGGGACCGGGGCGTAGCCCCAGCAGTGGAAAACAAACGGTGGCTCTGAAGGCGTGCGGGGCCGGCGCGGGGGAAGATGGCCCCGCCGGGGGGGCGGGGCGCGGGCGCGCATGCGCAGACCATGACCTTCTTCACGTGTGTGTTGGCGGCAGCGCGGTCAGTGGTGCGGGCAGAGCGGCAGCGCCATGGTGAGTGAGGGAGGGAGGGAGTGGGCAGCGCCGGGGCCGCCGCCCGAGCGCCGCTGCACCTCCTGTCTTGCAGGGCGCGCCCGGCGCCGCGGGTACCGACACCCCGCAGGGCCCGGCGGCGCCCCTGCTCGTCCCCCCGGCGCGGCCAACTGCGGGGCCCCTGAGTAACCGCGGCCGCACCGCCGCGCACGGGTGTGCCCGGTCCGTGCCGCGGGCAGCGCCAAGGGCCGGAGGGTGGGAGGGAGGGAGAGAGGCAAGGAGAGAAGGAACGAGGGAAGGGGAGGTGGCGGGCGGGCAGCGCCGCAAGGTCACGCAGAACGTGCGGCAGAAGCGGCCACACCGTCAGGCGCGGGGGCTGCGGCCGGGACGGGTCGGGGGTTCGCAGGGGCCGCCTTTGGCTGCCCCCAGGCGCCATCTGAGGGTTCCTCCCGCCGCGATGGTGGGAGCAGCCCGGGGACAGCGGCTCTGCGGGGAGGGCCGTACAGGCCACGGCGTGATCCTGCAGAAACAGAAATGAACCTTCTGTGCTGCACTCCCGGGCGCTCCTGCTGTGTGCTCTGTAGCAGTTTTTATAGAGAACTGACACTGAGGAACAACTGGGTAAAGACTGCACTGCCCCTGTTCTTTCAGCGGTATTGATTTTTACGATAATAGTGACGTGAAGAACTGCAACTTAATGTAAAATGTTCGTGGTCGTAAGTCTGGCAGTTTTATTTCTGTGAAACAGCATCTCTGATCCTCTTTTTTAAGAGGTGTTCTGTCTTTACAGAATGAAAACTGACACAATAGGCAACCTTTTTGCTTTTCCCTTTGTTGTCTTTCATCGCTGTGGCAGTGACATCGGTTGGAGGGACACGCATCTTTCATGCGCTGTCTTTTGTTCGAGCTCTGCCTCTAACTATGTTTTCTCCCACTTGTGTGTGTGTGTTGGTGAGTGCCAGCAAAGGGCACACGGATGCCAGGCCCTTGTTTCTGGCTCTTTCGAGTGTGGGCTCTGGGTACCTGTCTAGCGGAGCCGGAGCTCCATGTGACTTGGCAAGTTGCCATATCTATCCTTATAAATCAAAGCAAGTTCCTTCTTCCTGACCCCTGCTCGTTGGGATAAATGCATGTGCTTGCATATATCTAGCACGTGGGAATTAAACTGATATTTCTGAGAGGCAGACAAGGAGCAGTGAGTAGTCGCAAAAAAAACCCTCAAAACCAAATGAGAGGAAAAAACCCAAAGAACACTCAGCAAAAAAACCCCCCCTGACTCTGTTTAAGCAGAGGCAGATACAGAAGCAGTTGAGCAGATGTAATACCTTTCTATTTCCAGGGGCTTGAACCTAAACTTTCTTGTAAAGTCTATTTGTAGAAGTCAGTACAAGTAACTTGACAAGGCTCAGACTCCTGGATTTTCACATACTGTTATATGAAAGGTTAAGTCTTCAAAGCACCTGAAAAAGGCTGACAAGGGGGCACATAGCTGGACTTCTGCTTCTTTACTTTAAGCCACTCCACAAATACAGATGCAACTGTCCCAAGGGGTCCTTAATAATCTTCACATCTGGTTGTGAAGTGAATAAATACAGTTCATATAACCAGTAGTTGTGCTCACAGCACTATAACAATTAAGGGTTTGGGGTTAAAAGCCTGCGGAGCTTTCCAGCCAGAGGAGTCTGCTCCATCTGTGGGTGGTTTATTGCCCAGCTGGAGAACATCTTCCTAAGGCTGAACTGTCAGGATTGCCCAGCATCTGCCTGTGCCTTTAGGGATTTCTGATGCAATCAGAGGTAGTATTTGCTTGCTGCTGTTAAATAAATGCCTAGTGGTTTTCTCAAACTATTAATTTATCCCGTAAGAGAAATCACTTTGTGTTGGGGGTTTTTTTTAAACTTGAATTTTTTTTTTTTCTAATAGTCCTCTTGTTACAATGTACAATTACTTCCCCAGGCAGGAAAAGCATTTAGGAAGTTTCTTCCCCTCTTTGATCGTGTACTGGTCGAACGGTGTGCGGCCGAGACAGTAACCAAAGGAGGAATCATGATACCAGAAAAATCTCAAGGAAAGGTGCTGCAAGCAACAGTAGTAGCAGTTGGATCTGGAGCCAGAGGAAAGGTAACTATCCTGAAGCATTCCATTTGGGTAGAATTAGTAATGGGATGGTAGTAGCTGGAATACTGCCCTAAGAATGGGGTGGTTATAGTGCAAATGTGGTAGCTCACAGAAATGGATGGCTGATGGCTGAAGTTGGAAGTACAGATTCAAAAAGGAAGTGGAAATTCTCATAGCTGTCTCTGGCCTTGAATTCCAGCATTCCTTTCATTAGTTGTAAAATGGAGTGGGGGGTTTTTTGTGGTCCTGGAAGGACCAGCAGACTTCTTTGTTAAAATTACTACATGCCCAAATTTCTGTAACTTGAGAAGGGTGGAATTCCAGAATGTGGTATCTTGTGCTGTGCAAAATGTTACTGTCCATAAGGATTAGGCTTATTGGACTAAACAAAATTGGGAATCCAAACAAATAAGTGTCATATAACTTTGTTAATTTTGCACATTGGTTACATATCCAGAAACCATAAAAGAAAACAGTCTTCACAAAAATGCCACTGGCTGTGGGCTTCAGCATCAGAAGGGCTTTTTCTCCACCAAGGCAGTGTTGAGTTAGCAGCAACACTGGAAAACAGGTTAAATTTCAACCTGGGCATGTTGACTTGGCCCTTCTTTACCATGAGCCCCTCCATACATACCCTGCTGGTTTGCGTCACTGTCTGATTTTTAAAGCTTTACGTTGTGAAATGGTGACAATATTTGACTAACGTGTTAATGTTTTATTTATAATGCAAAAATTTAATTAAGCTTTGTCAGGTGTTTCTAAACAACTGATTTGGCAGAAACAGTGACAAGTTGATCAAAGTAACAAAAATGGGAAGGTGCTTTTAACTGGCACTTGGAGAAATTAGCCTTGGCTATAGGATACGGAAATGGAATTTCTCCCTTGATTTTACAAAGGGGTTTCATGGTTCTTTAAGTGAATCCTATTCAGTTTGTCAAATAAAGACCTCACAGTTGTACTTACAGTCAAAACTAAATGCAGAGTTGTTGTGATTTCCTGAACTTTTTTTAATATGTGGATGGATCATTGTAGTTTAGAGGAATTCTAAGGATTTCTTTTTTTTTTTTTATCTCCTTCAGAATGGTGAGATTCAGCCAGTGAGCGTAAAAGTTGGTGAAAAGGTTTTGCTACCAGAATATGGTGGTACTAAGATTGTACTAGAAGACAAGGTAGGTTTCCCAACTTTGTGAGAGCAAATTAGGCTGGTTCTCCAAATGCCACACTGCCTGTGATAAACTGGGTAGTGTTAGCAGCATTCCAGAAATGGAGGGTTTGGCATTCAAATGGGAGCAGGGGGATCCAGCCACCTTCTGCCACCTGTGGTATTTGCTACTTTGGCCCCTGCATAAAGGGAAAGCTCTGATCTGATCTTTGCTGGGTGGACAAAATGGTTCCATATGTCAAGCAGATTACAGGGAACCCAAAAAGGGTCTGAAATTACTGGGGTTATCCTTGCTTTTGACAGGGAAAGTTTGCGGAATTGTCTTCTTACAGTTCTTGTGCTTCCCGCTACTAAAAGTAGTAACTTGGTAGCTCTCCAGAGAGTATCTTATGAACAAAAAGAATGTTTTCCAGACTAGCTCTACATCTTTACTTCTTGGTTAGCTCACTTTTGCTTTTGTACTTCATGACTGTGATAACTCTGACCTCAGAACAAAACAGGCTTTGCAAACCAGCAAAAACCCCACTATGTCAGATACTAATGTTTCTTTTCTTTGCAGGACTACTACTTGTTTAGAGATGGTGACATTCTTGGGAAATACTTGGACTAAACCTGTTGCAGTATCAGTCATCCATTCCACTAAAATGCTGAAATTTTTCTTTCATCATGTAAATAATGTCCTTTATTTTATAATAAGCAGGCATTGAGTCTTTGAAATAACTTGTGATCTCACTGTAAGGATGGAACACAAATAAAAATATGTACAGTCAGAAATCGGTTGATCTTGCTTGAGTTCCATTGAACAGTGAAATTTGGATGACCGCCAACCAGCCTTAATTATTCCAAACAACACCATTTTATATCCTTATCTCTGTACTGAGGTTGTAAAGGTCTTTACAATAAACTTATAAAACTCTTCTGCTTCTGTTTCAGTTTCTGCTGTTGCTCAGTGAAACTGAGTCTCAGTTGTGTAATGTACTAATCTCTCTGAAACATTCAGTTGTAATAATATGTTATTTTCCCCAGGCTTGTATGAAATGAGTGTAAAAGGGCTATCAGGCAGATGCAGTCATGCTGGGTCTTTCAGCTATCTCCCTTGCACACTGAACTCCTGAGGCAGCATGGAGGGGGTTAACTTCCCTTATCTGAAGACCCTGAAACACTGGAAGGTTAAAGCACACAAAGCACCCTGCCACAAACAGCCTGTCCCACGGGAGGATGGAGGAGCTTGGTACTATCCTGTCTGTGCTAGAACTGAATCACCCAGTTCATTGATGAAGCAGATAAGAGTGGTTATTCTTGCTTATCTCTCAGTGAATTTTGCCAATAGAAAATGACTTCCCCACACCAGTCAGGCAGAAAGGAGGCTAATGCTGAGCTTCAGTGAAGTTTCTTTGCTGATTACTATGCTGTTGCACCCAGATCTCCAGCTTTCCCATGCCTCAGTAGAGACCTGATTTCATAAACTGATTTATACTTTAAACACCATTCTTAAATAGCAAGTACTATTTACTCAAGTAACGCTGAAGTCATCAGATTTGCATATTTCTAGCCACTCTATCTTGCCTTGAAAAAGATTCAAGGTTGTTCATGCAGGAGTACACAAATCTGCACTTTACACACTGTTCCTAGTGACACTTTGAAAGCTGGTGTGGGTACAGTGACCTAGTGCAGTCTAAGAACACACACTCTGTTAAGATGCTCTTGGTGTAGTCTGAGTGGTGTAAGTCAGTATATGACCTTCTGCTGCTGAAACTATTGACTGTAGTTGAACTGTACTTCATTGCCAGTCCGTTCAAGCTGATAAATCAACATTGCTGGATACATTATAACCCTTATTCTGGAAGTAACACCAAAGAACTGTAATGAAAGACGTTTCTCAGGACTCCTTTCAGCAGCTGCACTAGGGAGGGACTGGAGCTCTGACACGCAGTCTGTTTTGAACATTTGAATGTGTTTGTAGTCTGAAACAATGTATTTTCTGCCAACAGAAAATTCCTCCATCAGCTGAACTTGAGCACAGAGGTGAGCTGGAGCCACATTTTTCCCTAGATGCCAGTGATCCCCCAGCTGTCCCACTAGGAGCTGCATTTGACAGTCTTGGCTGCAATGTCTTTTGTTCCCCACAGCCCTGGGGGGTGCTCCTAGTTGGCTGGTTACCCCTGCCTGCTCTGGAGCTGCAGGCAAAGCAGGCAGCAGTCCAGTGGTTCAATTTGCACTGAACTGTGTACTGACAGAGGAGGTGCTCAATTAATAAAAATACATGTTTTAGTATAAAACATGAAATCTGCCCTGTTGGCGTTTTCCTTCAGTAGTTCCAGCGCTGCACGTCAGAGCTGAAACTGAAGATAACCACAGGACAAGTCCCTTGAAAGACAATTGATTGTGTAATGAAACACAAACTCCCTGAGAAGCACTATCTCCCCCTAGAGCCAGCAGGCTTTTATCTTCCACGATAAGGTAGGCGGCCTGGTGCAGTTACATACCAAAGAGGGGAAGGTATTCTAGACATTTCCAAACTACTCAGGGAAACTAGACCCCCATCTCAGTGAGAAAAAAATGCAGTAGGAATTTACTCCCAAGGGAGAAATGTTTAGGCCTGACATTTCAGCATTTCTTTCCATGATGGCTTTTAGAGACATCACTGAAGTCTCACCACACAAGCCTGGCTGCCCCCAGCTCTGCCTCCAGCCCGTGCTTTCAGCCCCAGCAGATTTTCAGCAGCTTGATACCGTGCTTATTTAGTCAGATATCTAGCATGGCTGTATCTACCAGTGTTTACATAACTGATTAAAACCAGAGGTCACACTTAGATGGGAATAAGTAATTTACAGATGTGGGGGGAAAATAGCATTCCTGAGCCTAATCAAATTGAGGACATGCTTGAACATCTGCTGGATGGACAGACAGGGAACATTCTATTCTTGCACTGTGAGGCTATCACTGCAAGCAAGGACAAGGCTACTGCTGCACAGCCAAGGTGATCCATCTGCTGTTACTGTCTTTTAGTCCATGACTGCATGCCAAATTCTATATCCCTCAGGTTCTACAGAGGAGAACAGAATCAATCACAAATCCTCTTTATCTGCTGTGTTGTTCCTGTAGGAATTTAGGCTTCTTTATTCCACTGTTTTCTAGATTATTTCAGAACTTCAATTTTAGCATAAATGTTGCATGTTGCCCTACCTGCCTTTTTGGGGGGGATACAGTCCTTTTCCACCTTTCTTCAGTCTATCTGAATCACAAAGAAACGAGATGGATTCCCTCTCCTTTTGTGACTTTCCTGTCTTAACATTTCAGAACAGTTTCCATGAGCAGCAGCTTTATTATTTTCAGAAAGCTTTTATCATCCTGGTTATGTTATCCTGCCATGGTAAGACAAGGATGAAACATTTACATGCCAACAGAAAACAAAGGAAGGCCAGGACCCCAACAACACATGAAGGGTTAGTAAGATTTTGGCCAAATATTCAATTTTTCATTCTTGAAAGCCATGAGGCAATGAGGACCAGCTGAATCAAAACCCTGAAATTAAACGTTGATCAGATTTTGTTTAAAAGCAACTTGAAATCCAATAAAATAATGAGCAGCTTTCAGGAACACAGGGTTAATTATCAAGAGGCAACATGAGATACCCTACAGACTTCAACATCTTAATAAACAGGGCAGATTTCTTTCCTTTTTTCTACAAAATCCTGAGCCAGTTGCAGATTAAACTAACAGATACATATTTCTCTCTGAGAGGTATTTCTTCACAGTCAGATTTATTTCCATTTTAAAAGCAAGATGGCCATGAAATAAAAGTCAGAGACAAATGAAAATGTCAAATCTCCAACTCTCCTGTGCTAGAGATACCAGTTAAACCTTGAATATGATGAAAGGAAAAGAAAACAAACAAAAAATAACCCTAACAAGCTGCTGGATTTTGAAGGATTTAGCTAGAAGTGCTTTTATTTTGAGACTAATTATAATATCAATCTCATAAAAAATTAATGTCAGAATACAGCTGATCTCATGAGGTGAGAGGACATTTGTACCCTTCATTCTAATACACCAGTTTCCCTGAACATTTTTAACCTTTTGATGGTTTTTTACACAAGCTGAGTTTCGCCACACGACCCCAGCAGCTAACTAACATCTCTGGGGCAGCAGTAAAAAAGTAACTAGTGCAAACTGAACTGGGGTGCCTGAAGTCAGGAGCCAGCCCCGTGTTACAGTGTAACGTGAGGGTCAGTGTAAAGTGTGGGGTAGCTGGGCCAGGTGGTGACCCTGGTATCCATTTCTCCTCGCTCCCACGTTTCCCAGCTTTCAGCTCTTCCCTGGCCTCCAGAGCACCGCAGGGTCCTGCCCATGGCATTGCCCAAGCAAAGCCAGGGTTCAAAGTGCGCTTCTCTTTCTGATGGGAAAGCCTATTTAGACGTTTTCCAATGTTTTCAGTCTAGAAATGTTTCACAAACTTAATCGTCTGTGGGTAGAAGGAAGAGGTTTTAACATGGGGAAGCACGTGTTATTTAGAGCAAATTAATTGAGTGAGGAGGGGAGCTACACACAGCATTCATCCTGTAAGGTGGTGGAAGCAGGGGCAGCACCAGGTACAATCCTTCTCCACTTCTCAGGACACAACACACACCTGCAACCCCTTATTCACTGTTTGGATAAGGGAGGTATCTCACCTGTGCCTTGCTGCTTCACAGCCTCTCACACTGAAGCAATTCACCCTCCCTTATTTACTCTGTGCTCCTTTCTGCCATCTATTCCCTAGAAACAAGGAAGCTTCCAAAATGTTTTCTTCCTGCTAATCCTACGGAAATAACATGAGCCACTCTGGTCTTCCAAACTGTAGAGTTGCTTGTTCTTCGCTTAACAACTGTATATTTCGAATACGGGAGCTGGAGTGTTTTTTAAATTCGCACCGTTAGGGTTTGTTTCATACAGAACTCGGCGGACTGTGCGGAGACAAGACGGGACTGACTGACCTTGCGGGGGCGCCCGCACAGCCAGGGCTGCCGGGGGGGTGCTGATGAAACAGGGTGAAATCCCGCAGGGTGGATTTCCTCAGCAAACACTCCGCTCCACAAACCCGGCAGCTCG
This sequence comes from Corapipo altera, assembly GCF_003945725.1. NCBI lineage: Eukaryota > Metazoa > Chordata > Aves > Passeriformes > Pipridae > Corapipo > Corapipo altera. The sequence goes on from NW_020884877.1 coordinate 5,842,533, forward strand.
TTCGCCGCTGCAGCTGCCGGAGCCGTGCCCCCCTCCCGGCCGCGCGTGTGTGTGTGCGGGGCGTCGCTGCCGCCCCCCAGGAGGACAAAGCTCCGCCCTGGGGAAGAGGGACCCATGGCTGCCCAGACAGCGGTGCCCCCAGGGAAGCGGCTCGGAGGGGGGGGGAATGCCGGGGGGGGCGGGGGCTGGGGCGGGGGCCCCCCCCGGGGCCCCCCCCCCCCCTCCCGCGGGAAGCCGTCCCCCCCCCCCCCCCCCCCGCGCGGCCCCGGGCACATCCGGGCCCCGCGGCACATCCGGGCCGCGCTCGCCATGGTCATGGCGGAGGGCACGGCCGTGCTGCGGCGGAACCGCCCGGGCACCAAGGCGCAGGTGAGCCCCCGCCGCTGCCCCGCGGCCCCCGGGCGGGCACGGGCAGCGCCACTGTCGAGGCGCCGGCACCCGCCGGCCCGGCGGGGCAGTGTCGCGGGCCACGCCGGGCCTGCCGGGACTGAGGCGGGCGGCGGAGGCGGCCCCGCTGCGGGGATCGCTTTGTTGCCGCCGGGGAGGGGAGCGGAGCGGGGACGGCGGCGGCTCCTTCACCGCGGGCCCGGCCGGTCGGCGCCGCCCCCCGGGGCTGCCGGGCTCGGGGCGGGGGCTCGGGCCGCGTTCGGCCTGATGGGTGAGGGACCGGACGGGGGCCTCGGCGGGCCGGGCGCACGGTGACAGCCGGGCCCGGGCGCTGCTCCCCGGGCCCTGCGGGCGGGGCGGCTCCCGGCGCTGGCAGGCACTGCCGGTGTTGTCAGTAAAACACGGAACGCACGGCCCGGCAGGGAGCCCACCCACCGTGTGCCGCACCTGCCGGCCCATCCCACAGGGGAGTCATCCTGCCCTTACGTAACTGCGCTCCCGGCACAGGGAGCCGCTGGTGTCACATCGCCTCTCTTCATCGAAACTAAATTCGTGTCTTTCTGGGGTCTCAGGGTCAGCTGGAAAAGGCACGTCTCGCTTCAGAGATGTGATCTGTGAGGCCTCGGTGTGAGACTTTTACTCTGCTTTAGGAAGGAGAGCTCACGGTCAGAACGGAGCAGTGTATGGCAAAAGGTGTTTCCTCCTTTTATCATGACGTATCGAAGTAAAACTATTACACAACCATGTAAATCAGTTCATTCTATAGGTGTTTACTCTGTGAATGAGATGGAACGTTGTGTGCCTTTCATAAATTTTGGGTTATCCTGAAAAACAGTAAGCTGGACAGGGACCTAGATTTTGTCAAATAGTATAAAGTTCATATAGGTTGAAGAGTTTTGTGTATAGTGATGATTATTTTTTTTTATAGACATGATTTCTCTTTTTTTGGATTACCCTGGTATAGTTATTAATTGTGTGAATACAATTAGTCGATGATATTTCAGCCGTGGGTATTCCCTGTAGGTATTTTCTCCAGAGGTGACTTATTCTCTCAGGAGCAGATTGCTGAGCTTTGCAGCTGGGACATTTTCACTGAGTCACTGAACCTACTGGGGTGGCCAGGGCTCGCTGATGTGCAGGATGTCTGGATGGTACGAGGGAGTAGCACTACATTTTAGATACAGAAAATGCAGAGTGAGAAAACGCCTGTGTGGGATGGTCGTAGGAGCAGCAGATGGGAATTGCTGCAGAACGCTGAGGTGAAACTTGAGGAGGGTTTTGTCACTAGCAGGGCTGACGACCATCCAGGTACTGACCTAGGGACTGTGGTACCACGTTGGGCCAACGTGGCCTTACAGCTCCGTTCAGAGAAGATGTTCTCAGTGCTGTGTCACTGCTGGGATTTTTAGTTTTATAACCATTGTACAGTGCTGCTCTCTACAAACCTCTTCTCTTCCCCGTTCCTGCCATGTGAAATGGGCACTCTGTGCAGTATTTAATGGTAGAAATCCGGGCTCAGTGGGTGTTACAGCAAGGCGTGGAGAAGTGATGATGTTCACATGCCGAGTCACGCAGAACTTTCATTTCAAGACGTTCTGCTATTGCAACGTGAGGAGCATGAGTCCTGTCTCACCCTGTTCCTGGCAGGACTGTGTGCCAGGACCTGCTTCTGTTAAGATGGAGCTTCCTGGAATTGTATAAACTCCATCTATTTTCCTGCACGGTCAAGCTTGTTGTAGGCTGTGTGTTTTTATTCTTCCCCCTCTAGGTTTGTTAAATTGCTTTAAACTTTTTTTTTTTAACAGGATTTCTATAACTGGCCTGATGAATCCTTTGAAGAAATGGATAGTACATTAGCTGTTCAGCAGGTATTCTATACTTACATGAAATGTGTTAATGATGTCAGCCTATTTATCTGCTTCGGATGTTGCTGCACAGCAGTGAATTTCACAAGCAGCGATTTATATTAAAAAACTGTAACTGTATTAGTAGAAATAACTAGAATTCCCATGTCTGGTTTAAACAAATCAGATTTGAGAAAATAGTGGGGGTTCCTACGAGGTTTGGGGTTTTTTTTTGACATAAATGTTGTAAAAAAGCTGTAAAATTTACCCATTCTTTTACCTTTTCTAATTGAAGAAAAGCCTTTTTCAGATCTGGCATTTTTTAATACCCATTTTCTTACCCCATCTACTCTTTAACTTTTTAGTCTGTCAGTCGCTTCTTAAAGAGAAAAACTAAGTCCCTCAAAGATGTACTGCCCTAGATATCCCGTCTTACTATAATTACAAGAAGATACAGATTTCTTCCCCCTCCCTCTCCTAGTACATTCAACAAAACATAAGGGCAGACTGTTCCAACATTGATAAGATCCTTGAACCTCCTGAAGGCCAGGATGAAGGTGTATGGAAGTATGAACATTTAAGGTAAGAATCCATCTTTTGTCAACGTTGTGTCTTGGTTCTGAGTTTTGTTCACCGATAGTGGTAGTGAGTCAAAAAAAAAAAGTAACCTGATTTTTCTGCTATTGAGTATGGGTATTATTTTCTGGATTCCCAGTTCTTTCCAAAGATTTATGATGCATTCTGATCTAGTGCTTTTGATGTTTTTTAAGACAATGTTAAGTCACTAAAAAAGTTGTATCAGCATGTCTTGAATATGAAAATATAGTCATGAATTTCCATAGCACCTTCTCACAGTGTCATCAGTTCTTCATCTCTGCTAATTGGGAATGTGATTTCCACATGCCCTCAGTGCTTTTTCTGAAACTTGCAGGAAAACAGGCTTTAGCTGGGAAAGCAGGAGTACCCGTGTCCTGATTTTTATGTTTCTCGTAAGTGTATCTTCTGAGTTTATCAGATACACTTTCAAGAACAAGAACAGTTCCAAGCTCCTCCTAGATTTATACACCTTGACTTTTTGCCTCCTGTTTCCTTTTTCTCTTCTCTAGTCTGGAATAGTTCTACTAGATACAGAGAATCCTCAAGAAAGGAAAAAGTGTACAAACACAATGGCAAAAGACACATTTTAAGGATTTCCCCTGTCCTTTCACATACACCAAAAAGCTTGGTAGATTCATAGAAGTGACTTGTCACTAAATACTTGTCAGTTTTAGAAAATTTATTCAGATTTTCTTGTAGGATGGAGGGGGAAATTCTCATAAGTTAAAGAATGCACTTCCAGATTCATTCCAGTGAAAACAGTATTTTCAGAAGTCCCATTCTGACAGTGATCTGTGGTAGGACTTTAGCCACTTAAATTATTACAAGTACATCTCAGAAGGATGGAATGATCCAGCTGTATGAGTTTAAAACTTTCACTCTTAAGAAATTAATTTTATTGAAGTGTCTTTTTTTTTTTTTAGTCTATATTTGTGAAATAGCACTTGCTTTCATAACAAAGCTGGTATCTTAAACACTCACTAAACTATTTATTAAGCTCAGCCTGTACTGTCAGTTACGAATTAAAATAAAATTGTTTAGCTGAATAAAAAAAAATGCATCTACTGGTGTTAAGAAAATCAGAATGTATACCCTGTTTCTTATGAGATATTTCCAGTGAATAAACAAATAGTTGATCTTTATGCTGCTGTGTTCAAATTTTTTCTAGACAATTCTGCCTTGAGCTCAATGGATTAGCTGTCAAGCTTCAGGTAATTCTTGAGACTTTTATATTTGATGTGGGGGGGGAGACTTTTTGTATTGTGTAGATGCAGAGTTTGCAGAGCTTTCCTCTAAATTTATACACACAGACCTAAACAGTGGTTTGAGGTAAGAGTTTTGTAGGGTTTTATTCTGGCAAATAACCCTTTTTTTGTGGGGGACAGGGCAAGGAAGTGATTTGAAAAGATGAGCTCATTTTTGCTGCTGGGTGGTTTTCTTAACTGAACAATTGTTTTAACAGAGTGAATGTCACCCTGACACATGTACTCAGATGACAGCAACTGAACAATGGATTTTTCTTTGTGCAGCTCATAAAACTCCCAAAGAGGTAGGAATGTATTTTGGAAAACTAAATCACCGAGCCCAGTGATGTAGGAGTTGTTTTTCCCAGCTGGTATGTTCAGGAGAGCTGGCTCCCTAGTCAAACCAAGGGCTTATGTGGGTTAGGAATATCACTCGAGCTGTTCCTCTTTGCCACTCCACAGTGTTTTACAAAAGAACAGGATGAGGTAAGAAGGAACTGCTTTTTAGCTCAGTATTTGTGACTCTGCACATTCCCCTCTTTTCTCTATTAATTTGTGCTGAGCCAGCCTGAAACTCCAGGGAAAAAGCTCTTTCCTTAATGGACAGAAGAGTACATGCTGAGAATAGGTTGTCCTCTTCAGACTTTGGCCTTGATCCACAGTGTAAGCCTGACACTGAGGAAGTGACTGCATGTGCACAGTCTTAGGGGAGTTACTCCTAAAAGGTAGTGGAGCCATAAAAATGCTTCATGTCGAGTGGGTTTATCAGCATGGCAGTAGCTCATCTCCCTCAGTGTCCTGTTACTTCAAACTTTGTTCAGATCTTCTGCTGAACACCTTGATACACTTATTTTTGCCCTCAGAAGGTGTTTGTTACTATTGGTTATGGCAGTAGTGCAGTCTGTCATATTTAGCTTTGTATTCATCTTCCTGAATAAGGGTATTGGTTCTTTTTAATCTTATCCCTTTTCTCCTGTAAACTTTTTTTCCTTTTCGTTCTGCTTTTAATTTCCTGAGATGTCTTGATTTAGCTCTGAAGGCCAACTTCTTTCCCCCTCCCTCCTTGAAGCCCTGTCCCCACTCGGTATATTGGCATGTCTGGCTGTAAGTGTTTTACTCAGCTGGACCAGAGAACTTCAGGCTGCTTTTTACCTCAGCATGCAGCACTCAGCTCCTGTTCTCCACATCAGTACTACCTACCTAGTAATGGTCACATGGAACCTTGACCTGCTGACAGAAATGTACAGCTGAGAAGTCTTCTTCCTGACACTGGTGAACAGCAACATAGACAGATAAATGTTCCTGCTCTCAGCCTGTCTTTACTTTCTTCCTTCTCCTGTACTTGACTGCAGAGCCAGGGCTTGGCTTGTTATACACGTAGTTACACTCATGATTCTAGTTTTCTTTGCCAAGGGAAAAAGCATGGATAGATTTAGGTGCAGGTTTGGGTTGAGAGCCTGTAAAGAGTGAGTCTGGCAACTTGACTATGTGGGAAACAAATGAACTGTGAGGTAACAATCATCTTTCCTTTCAGTGCACTTCCAGCATGTATTCTTATTATACACCTTTACTTACAGAGATGCATAAAATTCACTTACTCATGTGCATAATTACATTTCCATAGTAAATTTTTTTCTTGAAATAATTTACATGGGTTGTGAAACAGAGGAAAGAAATGGCTCACTTTAGGAGGAAATGTAGTTATACCTTCAGAAGCAATGTGCAACTTCTGGGAATAAAAATGACCAGTGAATTTAAAAGCATCAAGAGACATAATTAAAATGCTTCTTTTTAAACCAGTTCTGTGACAAGAGCATGTGCTCATACTTGTGCTCACTCACTGTCTGTTTCTGTAGTGTCCTGCTATAGACTACACCAGGCACACACTTGATGGAGCTGCATGTCTTCTGAATAGCAATAAATATTTCCCCAGCAGGTAAAAACACTTTCTCTTGGGAGGAGGGAGGGAAGAGGTGGCACCTGACACTCACAAAACACGTGGAAAGGTGTAATGCATTTTTCATGGACTACTGCTGGAACTATCAGAAGTCCTGCATCTGTCACAAGTTGGTAGGCCTACTGCACCTTTTAAGCCAAGGAATAATTGCTTATTTAAATAGTTTACCATTTACTGGACCTGACAGATGCTTTTTAGGTGGAAGCTGTTTTACTAATACCTGTTAGTGTTATGGGGCTTCTATGGGAGCAGTGCCCACCTAAGTAACAGGCTCGCCTTTAGAGAGATGCTGCAGCTCTAAGGACTTAAAACAGTGTGACAGGAAAGCTTCCAGAGGCCAACAACAGTGTACTGTGGGACACAGCAACCACACAAGACAGACTGAGGGTACTGAATGGGCAGCTCACATCACAGAAACCCCCCTAGAGAAGTCGAGATTACTGTAGGAATCCAGTATTGACAAGGAGGTACAACTGGAAGTCTTTTTTTTCTTTGCCCATCAGTGCTGGAAACCAGAAATCCAGCCTTCACTGGAATAACTGATGATGATTAACTACATGCAAAACTCTTTTTGTAGTTAGAGTACAATCTGTAATTTGTAAAAACTTACAATTTCTAAGTGTGGGGCTTTCACCAACATTTTTACTTTGCTTCCAAAAATAAGCAATGGCAGACACAGATATCTGTCTAACTTCCATATGCAATATGCACACAGTATAGTTTTAACAATCAGAATTCGTGTCAGTGTGTTATCTCACTCCTTAGATCTGTTATGTAACCTTTCTCCTGGTGCTTACAGGGTTAGCATAAAGGAATCCTCTGTAGCCAAATTAGGATCAGTGTGCCGAAGGATTTACAGAATATTTTCACACGCTTATTTTCATCACCGGCAGATATTTGATGAATATGAAGTAAGTAGTTTCAAATTACATTGTGAAAGCAGGGCATTTACTGAAGTTACAGCTGTGATATAATTGTATAAGACATCTTAGTCCTACCAGAAGATCTATATTCAAGTGAAGGATTGATTATAGTAGATTCCAGTTTTACAACAACTGAGAAGCTGTTATACGTTCACATAAAAATTCATTTATATTATTAGTTACCTGATTGTGGTTTCCCTTCATTCTGGGATAAAAGGTCAAAATTTAAGAGTGTTTGTACAAAGCACTCAAATTCATCTTGTTTTCAAGATTCTGAATGTATTCAAGCATTTGATGTAGTTAATTCTCCTAATATGTGTACTATATATATCTATATATATCCTGCACAAGTTAAGGAATTTTAATTGTAAAACTAAAGAAAAGGAGTGACTGGTGGCAGCTTGTGCACCTCCAGTAACCTTTGTTTGTTTTTGTTATGGGAAAGTAGAAATTAATAGATAAAAAGGAGATAAGGAATGTAGCTGGATATAAAAGGAAGCCTTTGCCAAATCCCTCTTAAAGTTGCTGGAACAGCTGTGGAATGGCTGTGCCCTGTTTTGTTAGCAGTAGTACATGTACAAGGAATTGCAGAACTATATTGACATTTAAATATATTCTTGCCTAAGTGCTGTTAAATTGAGCTGTGACTCAAACTTCAGTAGGTTTTTTATTAATTGCAGTAACTAAGCAAACAGTAAAGATACAAAGAAGCAGTTAAAAGTTTACTATTTCAGCATGACTGTTTCTCTGTAAGACTTGTAAATCTAATGTGACAATTACATATAAGCCAGGGGTGTTTCTTTATGTTCTTCCTGATTGCTTAAAATAATCCTTCTGTACATACTGTTTTTCCCCCTTTTTTTTCCATCTCCAGAATGAAACTTTCTTGTGTCACCGGTTCACTAAGTTTGTGATGAAGTATAATCTGATGTCCAAGGATAACCTGATTGTACCGATTTTGGAAGAAGAAGTGCAAAATTCAGTGTCAGGGGAAAGTGAGGCATGATGGGGCCGGCAGTACAGAAGCCTGTACTGAATAAAAACAAAACATTAATGACGTACTGTATATATCATTTTAGACACTTCAATCACCTATCTTCATAGCTTTGTTTAGTACACTTTTTGTATGCTGTGTGCATTGCCTTTTAATATGGGAAATACTTTTAAGTTATTCATGAGCTGTATATTCACCAATGTGGCACTCATGGTTTTTAAATAAAAGTAGTAGTATCTGTTTATAATGCCTGTTAATAAAAGAATTTACAGTTCTCTAAAACTGCTGCTAAACAATCATTGAATCACAATCCTGAAGAGGTGTCTGATTGGGTGGGAAAAACAGTGAGATGAAGATTTCACACCAAGCCATTTTGTAATGCAGTACCTATACTAAGTCTTAGTTCAAAGATTATCACCTTAAATATATAATTCTGCAGGGGTCTCCTTGCAATGTAGCTTACTCCTAATTTACCTTTTATTTTTTTAAGATGGCTTTGTAGATTTACTTCTGGATGTGCATATTGCTGTATGTGTATATCCAAATGCTAATAGGATCTATAGTATTAACCCAAAGGACAATTTCACTATGCTATTGAACATATATATTCTTGATATATATCTAACACACTTTCTGGACTTGTTTTTTTGTTAACAGTGGAGGTTTGTGTACAGCAGGGGACAGGTGCTGTCCTGTTAAGGCAGACCTGACTTCTCCAGTGCACAACCTCTCTACAGAATACCTGTGCATAGTGGTGGCAACTGCTTACAGATTATACCTCAACTACTCATGTTACACTACATAACACACTAGCATGGTCTCTGCTTGTATTCCTAGAACAAACATTAAGTACCTGAAATAATGAATGCCCTTCTTTGCAAGAGCTAATCGTGTTTTCAACATACATTTGTTTCTCTTCATTCCACCTGAATTATTCTGACAGAAAGATTTGGATTCATGCTTCTGTTCCCTATCAGATGTTTATTTGAAGCTGTGTTTGCAGATTTGCAATAACTGACAATTTCCATGAGTGCTGCTTAACTGTGTTATGTCTAGAATGATAGAACTAAATGTTTTAGAGATGCATATAACAGAAATACTGCTAAGTGTACATGAATGCAGGGTCTAAAAGCAGTAGCAGTGTTCTTATATTAAATGAATTTTGCATAGCTGTTTAAGAAGTTAGCTGGTTGTTTCTCTTTGAGGTTGCCAGGAGCCCTCTTTATTTCTTTCAGCAGGTCAGAACGGGCTAGGCTCAGCTGGTTTCAATAATTTACACTTTGTTTTCTACATTATATTTACATGGAAAGAAGGGAGTCCACCTATTTTTATTGTCTTTTTTCATACTATACTAAACATGCCTTAAATTCTATGTTTCTTTATATGAATCAAGCACACCTCACCTGGATGTAAAGGGAATTTAAACAACAAGAAAACAGACTAAGCTTAAGTACTTCAACAGCTGTATTCTTCAGCAGCTCTTTTTGTCTCATGTTTATCATTGTAATTGCAGGGTAATTGCATGAGATGTCGTCTGAGTGAAAGTAGCTTTAGTTGCTGTCTATACACTTAGCTGTAACTGGCCTTGTATAGACTGGGTTAACCTGATTTTGACAGATACCTTGAAGTTTGTACTGCAGGTAGGAGAACTGCATTCTGGAGGCAGCAAAATGTATTTAGCCTTGTTACAGTCGGCTCTAGGACCATCCATGGTGTGGTTCCTCTGTCCACTCACTCTGCACGTGTACAGTGGCTACAGTGACTGAGACAGGCAAAAACATCTAACTGGTGTTGCTAATTACATTTCCTCTACAAAATTGAAGAAAATGATGTGGTGCTCAGGACTGCATTAAAATTTTAAACCTCTTCCTCTTACGCTTTAAGAGTTTCACTTCAAAGTAAGACTCGGGAAGTTTTAATCCTGTTTATTCTCATTCAGATTTGCACTGTAAAGCTGACTTGCTATACTAAGCTGATTTTATATATAAGGCCTAAGTGAGACACTGCTTGTATTTTCCCTTGCTATTGTTTACATGAGTACTGTGTACACACATGTGCCTGGATGGTACCATAAAACTTCAGTTAGCCTAAGCAAACCATTGATTTGTCTAATAAATATTAACACATTTAATTTAGACTCTACGTAATAGGGAAACTGAGACTGTCTTTGAACTATATTGTAAAAAAAAGGATGAAATTAAACTTGTTTCTTTATCCATACTACGATATTTTGGCAAGTTATTCTCACTTTTCATGTCGTCCAAGAATGCAGCAACTGCGTGCTTCCAAGAGAACCTTCAGTGCTCTCCCCTCTGCTACAAGGTGTGCTGAAGTCAAGTTGTATGTTTTCTTTCAAAAGTAGAGAAATGCAATACTCATTAGCAACTTAGAAGTCAGACCTCAAATTTATACACCTCTCAAAAGATAAAACGGTGGTCGTACAGTAAAAGTGTCCGATCTAGAAGAGGGGCTTCCAGATACAAAGTAAGCACATTAAGTCACAAATGCAAAAGCAAGTGTAAGCAAAAACTAACTTCCCAATTATTTTTTCCTTCATCACTGAGGTTTTTCCTGATTTTTGGCTCAGTGTATCTTGCAACACATCAGCCATGGTGATTTTGCTACTTTCCTTTTAAGATTTTAATTCTCTCACATGTCAAAGTTCATCTGCTTAAACAGATCAGAACAGGTCATCAGACCAGTTCCTCTAAACCACTTTGTCTCTTCATTTTGAGTTGTGCTTACCTCAAGCCAGGGATGTTCACTTCTTTAAATCGTAACACTCGTCTAAATTCTGATACAGGAATTTGGTGTTGAAAAATGTAAATCTGAAGTTACATGATTCTCTAAATTAATCCATAGGGAATAGTCAAGACAGCAGCTTGCATTTTTTGCCTTCAAAAGAATAACAGACTAATGACAAGGAAAGCCTAATCAGCTTTTAATAGATGGCTGTAAGTCTATCAGGCTTTGCCCTGTGAGCTGTCTGGATGTACAGACAGGACTGCAAGAAAGCAATTCTAGCTTGAGGCAAGGCAGACATTGATTTAACCCATTTAATATCAGTGTGAGACAAACATAATAAACCAAATGATTTGGTAAGTGCTTTTAATGGTGGGAATCTTCCTATATGAACTATAGAAAAGATCTTACCCTTTACAAAAATAGTACTTTACAGATAGGAAACACAGAAGTTAAGCAACAGTTTATTGCAATTTACCAGGTATGTAAATAAACTTCTGACAATTATGAGCAGGGTACAAAACATTTAACATTGGACAGTTTCTTCCTGTTTGTAAACACTAGAAAACTATTTCCTCTCCAAACAATTTAAGCAGCAGAAAGTATAAACATTCTTTTGCAGAAGTTCATGAACAGTACTGGCTGCCTTCTATCTCTGTTCTGATAGTTGCAGGGCATTTCTCTTGTCACATACAGGTAGGGGACTTTCCTACTACAGTTCAGACACAGGGGCTGCCCCTGACTGAAGCCCTGGCATTGAGCAAAAATGTACTTCCTTTTTCTGTCAGAGAAGGCATCCATGCTTTAATTTGCAATTCTTACAATAAAAAGTAAGTTAATGCACTCTGGTAAAATGGAAGCTGAGCACTGTGTGTACATTACACACATAATAGCATACAAAAAGTTTTGTTAGTCACTCTGACACCTCTTGTGATTTACAAACTTCGTTTATTTAATGGACAGTGGTGGTCACCCACACTAGTAGAGGCACAGCTAAATGCTCTGGTTGGTAAGAGCAGGTGATGAAATGAGTCTCTGAAATTAGAATCCTGTTACCCAAAATGCATTCTCCCCTTCTCACTTATCCAGGTGGGATGTAGTTGTCTTTCAGCATTTTTAACTATAAAGAACAAATTAGAAGATTTTCCATAATTTGTTTCAGGAGCATTTTCAATTTAGTCTGTTTCAGCACCCACACCTTAGGAGGATTTACTGTGTTCTTTGGCTAGTGTGTGAAGTCAGATACAACTCTTGCCCTGACTTTGAAAAGCAAGCCTTGCAGCAGGAGAGCACTCAGCTACATGCCACCAGTGCTGAAGCCCCTGGTGCTCACGATAATCTAAAGAACAGGAGAGGTGTGCAGTCAGACCAGTTTTTCTGCTTCTGATTCAGTGACTTTCAGAGAGAATAATGTTTTTCCTTCCAGGAGTTTTTTGGTCACCTTTAAATCCATGTAACTTTACACACAACATCCTGCAGCAAAGAATTCTACAGTCAGCTGAACAGATACCACGATTTATTTCAAACTGGCTACTTACCACTACCATGATTGCTCTGATTTCTTGTACCAAAAAAAGAATGCTGAGGAATTCATTCCTTTGCCACCCTCTGTGCCACTCACTTTACACATTTCTATCTTGGCTCCTGTCAGGTTGGGGGTTTTTTGCCCCCCATATGAAGAATTGTATTTTATTCTCTTCCATACAGAGCCTAAATGTAGCCCTGTGAGCTAAAGACAATAGAGACCTGGGAAAACAAGATTAATATTTCTACAGCAGGGGCAACTTTCATACTGTGAGAAAAATGGCATTTAAAAAACCCAGCTGTTCTTTAACAGGAATTGCTGAGTGTGTTCAGAGGAAACAATTTCACATATTTATACTGAATTAAAAAGACAAAGAAATTCAGAGGTCTGCAGCACTGCCAACACCTGTGAGATTCACAAGCAAGAACTAAAGCACAGTTAAAACTGGGGACTACTGGAAAGGAATATGATTTTATTTCATTTTAAGACAAGCCTTGCTAAAAGTAACAATTTAGAGTGTACCTGTGGATATATCCATGTGGTACCCTTGTACCAAAACAGAATCTCCCTTGTGTACCTCCCATAACTTGTAAGGGGAAAATCTCTTAAAATGATACTATTTTGTTTGAATTTTCTGCACTCTCAACAGCTGATAAGATCTCAGTTAAAAGTTAAATGATTCTTTTCATCCAAGTAATGTATTCTAGAAAGAGTAACTGCATTAAATTTACTACTTTATACTTTGTAACTTAATAGTTGTAGTTCAGTGTTGTTTAAGGATTCACTACTGTTAAGCACCATGAGCAAGAACAGTGCTTAATAAAAAGCAATTTCTTTATGTATTTTAAAAGCTCCAACTTGAAATATTCAGAATTGCTGAAGTTTTTGACCAATTCTGGCTTATTTTACAGGTTTGACTTGTATGGAGAATGACCAGTAGTTAAAGTTACAAGCACACCAGAGTTTTGGATAACTCATGAAAAATACTTTTAAAAGGAGAGCAACGTATTCCAAGTTGCAAAAGCCCAGCTGTTACTCCATTTTCAAAATGCCAGAGTTACCTGGCTTTCTGCCAGAGACAGATGTAACATGTATGGCCATCATTTCTTCCCCCTGTGTACCAGGGAGGAGATCCCTGCTAACTGTGACTACAACTGCTGTTCCCAGAGCAGCAGCTGCAAGAGGGAGGGAGCAGCATTTGGGTCAGGCTCTGCAGGGAACACCCAGCCCAGCACCCTCCCTGTGAGCAGGGGGATCTTCCTCCACACAGTGCCCCAGACAGGGAATGAAATGCAAGGTTTGTGCCCCACATCTCTGACCTCGAAATGCTGGGAAAGCTGGGAGAGAAGCCTTGGTAAGAAGGGATTTCTTACCATGCCTCCTATTACAGGTATTCCCTGTGCTCCCATTGCTCCCCACAGTGCATGCAATGGGAAAAAGAAGCTGAAGCAATGTCTCCAGCTCCAGGGCTGTGTGTTTTTTTTTTTGGAAAAAAAAATCCCAAACCTGCTACAAATAGCTGTTAAGAGTTCCTCTTCCAAAATAAAAAATAAACAAGCCTGCCCCCAAGAATTTCACAATCAAATTGGGAAGCAGCTCCAAAGCAATAATATTTCTAGCTCCCACTACACTAATTATGCCAGTAGAATGGGTTCCCCCCCTGCCCACCCTACAAAAATAAATTGAAATAGCAGCAAGTGTAATTTTTTTCCTTCATGAGTTAATTTTTGCTTATCAAAATAAGCAGCTTCTGCCCCTGTTATTTCTGCACAGCTCTGAGACTGCAGCTACACTTCCATTATCCTGGTCATCTCCTGGGGTACTCATTTGGAGTTAGTTGTTGGTGTTCCTGTCACTGCACTGATTTGCCCACTGTGTTTAGTGCCAGCAACCTACCACTGTGGACAGGCAGATTCCCACAGCAGCTGGTGGGATACCCCCCAGGGGAGCAGACTGGTGTAGGTAAACATATTTATGACATTTCTCTCCATGTTTGCAGCACAACACACAGAGACAGGTATCAGAATCCCTGGGTGATGTGTGTGCTGTACTGCAAACATTGAGAGCAGGCTTGTGAATACAATTGCTCAGTTCTGTTCTGACTTCTCATCTTGACTAAATTATTTTGCATTAGCTTAAATATGAAGAGCATTTATAGTTTTTTGCTTCTAAAACTAAATGAAAAATGCAATTTTTTTCTGGAGATACATTTTTATTCAGCTTCTCCTCTGTAAAGTGTAGTTTCCAGACAGCAGCCTAAAAATAATTTCTGTTTGTGCCTCTCCCCACATAACCCTGCCAGCATCACTCTCACTGAATGCAAGCAGCTCCTCCCCATGGTAAGGAAGTCTGGTATTTGATGCAGTTGAATACACTTCATCCAGTGTGAGATACATTCAGCTGAGACATTTTTTATATACACATCAGCATATTTGTATACACTGCATGATCTAATACTGCCCATTAAGTTTAGCCTATGTCCTCCTCCTCTGTTAGCAGCTTCACTGGGCACACTGATGTCAGTGCTGCTCCTGAGCTTCTCAAACTACTTGCTCACAGACTGCAAGGTATTTTCCAGGGGTGAGTGGTTCTTAATTTCCACTCATGAGTAAATTATAAATACATCATTCATTACACAAGTTATAAGCTCTGACAGCACCTGGCTTACACGTAACAAGGAACTCTGATACAACCTGCAGAGGTGAAACTATTACAGGAGCAAGTATCTGCCTACAGCACCCCAAGTTTTTCTGTCCACACCAAGTCTGAATGCAGCTTAAATTACTAACACTCTAGGCTAAGACCTGACATTTCTCTAGGCTTTAGAACTTATGCAAGGCAAATAAAGTGAAAATTACATTAAAACTTAACAGCCAGACAGTTCATCTTTCCCCACCAATATTTACAACACCCTTGGAAAAACAAACAACAAACAATCAATCAATCAAACCCAAAAACATTCCTCCAGTTTGTGGAAAATACTAAACATCCTCATTCCTTTCTCCTTACACAACTCAAACTGTCACTCTTTTGCAGCTTTTGCTTCCTTGCTTGTCAAAAGCATTAACAAGTTAGGAGAACACCCAGTCTTGTAGTTATACTATTAAAGAGAGACAGAAAAGGAAATGATTTTGTAGTAGTATTATTACTACAGTAGGATTAACACAACAAAAACTGACAACAATACAAAATGAGTCTGGGCAAAGTCATAGGATTACACCAATGCATTTAAAGTAGTATAATTTTTAAAAAAAAATCCATTTGTGTGAATTATGTACATGTCCATCTGATGCAGTTACTTACTTTATCACATACATGTGACCTGAGTGACTCCATCTTCCTGGTCATATTGTCCATCATCCAGTTCCCTTAATACTCCATCACTGCTACTGAATCCTGGAAAACCTCCATACTGGGAGGATCCCTCCTTGATCCAACATTGTTTAGAAGGAGACAGGTGAAACTCGCCAGGTGCTTGTCCAATTTCTGGAGGGCAAGAAGTAGCTGTGTCTAATCCAACACTCCTGCTAGACACTTTGTTTTTTTCCTCCCCAGTAACTTGTCTTAAGGATTTCCTCTGGAATACAAAAGATGTTGAAATGTTAGCTTATTTAGGGGAAAAAAAAAAAACCCTAGCCAAATACTTTGCAATGTGTTGTGCATGGATTTAATGTGAGCTGCATTTTAACACAAGGCAGCATTTCACACTTTCATTTAAACTACCAACTCCTTTAGAGAGAAAACCTCCAACAGATACATTTTTGGTCTCTATAAATAAACTCCAAGAGAGGAAAGAAAAGATACATAATTTAGATTCAAGAAAGCACAAATGAATGCTAAGAAAAAAAATACTTCAACAATGCTCAATTCTTATGCAGTACTTGGCAGAATCAGACCAATTTACAAATCTTAGCCCACTCTAAAATCAGCTCTTTGAAGAAAGCATCATTTCTCTGCCTAACATACCTGACTAAAATAACCTGAACTCTGACACTTTCTGCCACAGACATGCATGTGCTGCCCTTCCTTGTGCTCTGCAGGGCAGAGTGCTGGCACAGCCCCTGCTGTCAGCTGCCTCTCACCTGCAGCAGTCCCGATGCCCACCCGGAGGGGTCGGAAGGCCTGGAGGCAGACATTCACTCTTCTCACAGCCCTACAAGCCACCCCATACAGTCTCTGGCTACTGCTCTCCTCTGCACCCATTCTGGTTAGTCAGTGGATGTTGATCACGTTCCTGAACCCAGCTCTCTCTGGGAGCTTCAGCATCAGTGCAGTGTTTCATAAAGGTTTCATCATAAACTCCACTGATGCTGAACTCTGCAAAAAGAGTGTGACCTGACCACTCCATAGGACTGAAGATCCCCCACTGATCCATCTCATGGTGCGACCGAGAGGCTTTCCCATCTTTCCAGTTCTGCCCATAAACATCTTCAAAGGCCTCCTCAGATAATGGCACATTCCTTGAGAATTGCATTCAATTCCCATGGTGAATCTATGCGGATAGAAGTCAGTGGCTATTTCTGTACAGCCATTTGAAACGAGTTCTACAGAATCCTTGCACAGGAAGAACGTGGTACAAATACAGTCTGACATTAGTACTTGGATTGACTGATATCTTTCTTGTTGAATGATGCATGTTGTTGAATGATGGTGGTTGCCAATGTTAAAAAAGAAAGTAAGCAGATTGTGATTTCTGCAAACAAGAGACTGACCAGACCACACCAAGGGTCCTCTGAGCCATCATAAATAAATAAAAGGTTTATTTCATTTCAGCATCAGGAGCTACCTGAGTTATTCAGATCTATGATGATGCAGCACCTCCAGAAACAGTGTCAGAGCCTTGAGCCACAGCAGAGGAACACAGTCAGGAAGGCAGGAGTGCTAAGATAAGCTGCCTGCTTGGAGCCCTGCTCTCAGCACAAGCACTGCTAACACAGGAGATGCTTGCCAGGGACACAGCTCTGCCCACAGAAGGAACACATCCAGCTAACAAAGGAATCCAGAGCTGCATTTCAGTGCATGAAGGACACAAGCACTCTTGTACAAGTGCAAGCACTTTAAAAACAAAACTACACATTTCTGAGTTTTTTCTCAAACCCTTTTGAAACAGTAAAAACAATGGACCATGTGGCTAAAGGAAATGTATGTAGGGAAGCTGTTACAGGAGACATTGGGAAATCAGGCTAAGGGGAAACAGTGTTGCCTCAAGAGAAACAAAAGGAAATAAGTTTTGCCTGGATGCCACAGCAAGAGAATGAAGAAGTCTGCTTAAGGGAAATAAAGGAAGAAATGAGAAAAGAAAAAAATCAAAAACCCCTCAAGCATTGCATGGTTCAATCTGGCATCTCCTCTTCTGAACTCTTTTCTTTGAAAAGTGATATGTGATAAACAGAGTCTACTGAGACAGTACAGCCCTTGTAACCCAAGAGGCTTTTGAACCATTACATAAATCATAAGCCAGTTCATAACACCCCACCCCAGGAATATACAAGAAGGCAGAGATGAGCTGCAAGGACACAAAATATACCATCCTCAGAAAAGAGATCAAGAAACAGGTAATAGCAGAGTTCCCCACAATTCTTACTGAAGCAAAACTTCCTTTAGAAATAGCAATGCTAATTTCAACCCAACAATCAACAAATATAACCCTGAGTACACAAAACACCCCGTGCTCTGTGTTGCCACTCTCCAGAAGTCCAACAGCTGTACCTGCCTATGGGGCAAAGCTCCTGCCACGGCCACACCCTCCTGCACTGTGGAGAATCACAAAGTGATGTGACCAGGGCAGTGGGTCCTGACAGTTGTGTTTGAAAAGGTCTCTATGAGGCTGCTTTCTTATTTTAGTAATGAAAGAAACCTGTTAGCAGCATTCTTCTCAAGGTATCTGAGCTGCAAATATGATAAAGGTGTGCTTAAATAAACAAAAGTTGTGATGCAATGTTTTTTAACTTAAAAATTTCAGGTATCTGAAGTATTTCTGTGTTTCAAAAACCACCCTAAGTTGTGGATACCAAAGTTTTTTTAGTGACAGCTTTAATGTAATATGAACATCAAGGGAAAGATACACACTACAAATAAAAAGGAAAGCGTCATGCCAAACAATATACAATCACAGGAATTAAATGTTTTTACAAAAATGTTTGCAAGGGTTCAATAAAATAGTCCAGCTGTGTTGTCAGCGTCCAGGAGATTTTTAAGTTATTTAAACAACAACAACAAAAAGTCTCTAGAGCAGAAGGGAACACTTTCAAATTTCAGCAGCTTATTTTCCACCTGGAATCTAGGTACTTAATGCAAAGCTATCATGACATTCTATATCAGTTTGGTATTAGTAACAAATCCATGAATTTAAGATTGAAATGAAAGTAATAAGCTGTTTGCCGATGCCAACATTTTTGTAAAAAAGCAATGAAGTAAAAAGATGAAAATTTAAGGGAAAACCACCATAATTGGCAAAACAGAAGGAAAAATGTTACTCTGCTAAACATTTCAACTTCAGCCCCAGTTACCTATTTATCCCATGCTAAAATGACCTCATCATATTGAAATTTCCTGGTGGAGAAGTAAAACATTCACTGGTACTTAAAGAGCACATTTAGATATTAAGTTTGTTCAGATTTTAAACACAGAAATCCTGATGTAAATGGCTACACATCAGCTACTTCTTGTTTACTTCCAAAGTCAAAGGTTTCCTATTACAACAAATAAAAGAAGAACTACAAACCACACCATTTTATTTGTATAAACCAAAGCTGCTCATCACCTCATAACTGAGTGACAGGATTTAAACTGTGAGTACGATGCTTCCTATTTTTAATTTAAACCATGTCTCAAAGACTCATCAGTTCCTCAGACTGTTTTTACAGCACTGGTTTGTACTACATCTCCTGACAGAACTGAGTCTTAACCATTCTAACTTGTGACAGATAATGATGCTGCCTTTTAAGAGACACTTATAGTTAGAAATAACATTATGTCTTACCAAGGGAAGAGTTCTCATATCAGGAGTTCATGCCTTTACTATATAGAGTATTAAAAATGTAGGAAAGCATTATTTTGTTTTATAAGCACTGACATTATGTTCCATATTTTTACAATACTGGTATCAAAAACTGTGTTCCAAAAACAGAAACACATTAGGAATGAAAGACCACAAAGTCAGGCATGAGAGAAGAAGATCTGAAACCTAAAAGCTGAAGATGCTTTGTACACAGAAGGTGGTTAAAGCACAAAAAATTCCACTGGCAGAATTTAGAAGAGGGTATGAATGGAAGAGAAGATTAAGACACCAGCAAGGAAGACTACACAGAACATTGAAGAGAAGAAAGAGAAGCTCCATTTAAGTAAATGAGAAAACAAATTACAGTGTTCAAGAACTAGATGGGAACTGAGACAAAAAAATAAAACAGGACTTGAATCGTGCATGTTGAAAGCAGTTCTTCCAGGCATGGAAGTACTAATTATCAGGGGACACAGTGAGAGGGAAGTTAGACTGGAGATAAGCAAAAGCTTGGAGAAGAACAAAAAAAGGAAGAGCATATTTTAGAAACACTAAACAGAGGAAAACACAGATGACGGTAATAAGACTGAAGAGAAAGTAAAGGACAGATCAAATATGAATGAAGTTTAAAGATTCACAGAACTATTTATACAGGACAAAGAAGCAGCTAGGTATCACTGCCTTATAACAGTTTGTAAAGTTTGTAAAGTTTGGTGCTGGACATGAGTGAAAACATTCATAGCTTAAGACTACTACAGGAAAGCCATGTTGAATAGAGAAAGGTGGAAGAGCTATTGAAATCCAGAAATAACCACCATGGGATGTCAAAAGCTGCAGCAAAGAAAAGCCCATCAGCAGTTCATCCCTCGCTGGCACAGCAGGATTTACTGCAGGTGCAGTAACTGCTTCGACACCGAGCAGAGTGTGGTGACTGAGTTACTTAACCCTCAAAAAGCACTTGATACAACCTCTGTTACGGGAGCTTCCCTCAAAAGGGACAAGAAGGTGAGGAGGTTCAGGAGCAGAGTTTTAAACCCTGTCACACATTTTCATGCAACAAGTGTCTTCACCCTGTTAACCTGCAGACTGATGTATCCCTCGAACAGCTTGACACTTGTTTCTTTTAAAAGTGTGAAAGTAGATATTTTGGAGATCAAAACACTTTTCTTTTTCATGTGCATTAGATACAGGATTTCAATCAGAACACTCAAGAATTCCTAAAGACTCCAAAGAAAATACTTCCAACACAGAAACTTCTACCTGAGACACAGTAATTTCTTAGAACAACACGTTTTTAGCATGCTTATGCTTTTCTCCATGGCTTAACTCAAGAGATAATGTCTGAGAAAACAAATAACAGGTGAGTTCAGCAAAAGCCCTTCACAAACTTGAACTGGTAATAAGTGAAATCCTGTTCTACCATTTTTTTCCCCTATTAATTGAGAAGTCTAGTTTGCTTCTATATCTTACCATTATGTGAAGTACTAATTTTTTTATATTAATACCATAAACAAGTTACTCACCTCTGGTGTCTGGACAGCAGAACTCCACATAACAGGTCTCTGAAGAAAAATTACTTGCTTTGTAGCGAGATTTCCTTCACTAAAATGTAAAGAAAACAGTTTCAATGTTTTAATAGCAATAATTGTCCCTAACACATTCATACCTTTTAAAGTCAACTTTAAGTTGTGCATATTTAAGTCCATGAGTAAGAAGAGGGCAGACTACAAAGCATTAACCAGTTTATTAATTCCTGAACAGTTCTGTAAACATATTAAAAAAAAAAATAGAAGCACAGAGCTGGGTTAAGGTGATACACATAAAAATATGGACAGACCAATAACTTGTATTACTATGACTGGAGTTATTTAACATGTACTACCTATTAATGCCACAACAACCAGGCCCAACCTCAATAGATCCACAGCTTCAACAAATATCTCAATACTTTGTGGCATGAAACTTGGGAATTGCCATTCTTTACTGCTAAATAAAAGTTGTTTTCTGGTTGTAACATATCTAATTGGCACAGAGGGTTAAGCTTGCTGTCTCCTCACCTATGGATAAAAGGACTTGGCTCAGTTTTAATAAGCTCTACATCAAAAATGAGATAAATGACACTGGCTGTTTTGTATGAGGGAGCCTAGGAAGGACTAGAGAATATTTTATTAAGATAAATAAAGGGAAAAAAAAAAGCAACTTCAGTCCTGGAACTTTTACAGATTTCAATACTGTTATGGTACACATATAAAGCAGCACAGGTGCCTTTTCTTTTTCCAGAAGGAAATACTTGTAGAATAATAAACATGATGAGGTGAAGTTTTTCTTCAAGACCTAATCAGATATTACTGATATGATGTTTCAGAAGTATTACACTCTTAGTAGTGATAAATACATTAAAACTTGCAGAAGATGTATTTTCATAACCTTTCCACCAGAAATACTGGTCACCACATTGATAGCATATGTACTACAAAGCCCAACTCTGTGTCAATGAAAAAGTGCAAGAATTTCAAGACCAGAACTCCAGAATAAGAGTTTAAAAAATTCCAGTGCTCTTCTAAATATCAGATACTACATTTTTATAAGCTCTTCTCTCCCCAACTCCTGCTTCTGGGCAGTATTCAGCAAGAGTTTTATGTATATAAAGGAAAAACACTGAAATGCTTCACTAAAAGGGTGACTTGAGATTTAAGAGTGCACTAAAGCCAAGTAGCAAAATGGAAACACCAAAGAGACACAGTGAGTTCATCTGAAATATTTATGATTGTACCTATTCTATCAATCATAAAACAGTATTATTATGCATAACATTACAGAAAGAACTACTAAAAAACACAGGCTTTTACTTCACCATGAGTGTGTCACAAGGTCAACAATCACACACCAAGTTCAGGTAACTGATGCGTGTTTCATGACAGGGCTAGGACTGAGAATTTATTTAACATTAGGGACTTACTCCAAGAAAAATCAGGGACTAAAACTGTCCCTATGAGCTCAGGAAGAGTTCCCAGTATAAACAGCTACTCAGTACACATGTACTCAGATCAATAGCTGGTGATGATGGGTTTGTGGTTGTGTTTGGCCCCTCCCAATCTTCCTTTCAGTCCAGCTGAACTCAGGTCATGGCATATCTTTGCATGTCTTCCTTGGATGAGAACAGAGAACTATCCTAATCTCCAGCTAGTGGGGAACACAAAAATGCAGGAGAGCAAATTCACTCATTTCCTTAAACTAACAAGGTTTCCTGCTCCAAGAGTCTCTGCCTCACTATTTGCACTCATTAAAAGAAAACCTGTCAAGATTTTAAGTCACTACAAGTAAGCCTGCAATCCTGCAACCTCATTCCACTTGGTTAGGTATTCTCCCTGCCTCAGTCATGTCTGTTTTGATAATATCAACTGGGAAATCTCTCTTCTAAGCAAGAAGGCTGAGCGCAGTCCGGAGCATGGGGAAGAGCCTATGGCTTATTTTGTAACAGTGTCTGCATTCCTTCAGAGACAAGAAAAAACCCCAAACATTAAGCTACAGCTTGTACAAATTCTACTGGAACAGAGAATGGACACGATGGTGAGCAGACAATAAGTAAATTAACAATCTTCTAAGTCTGACCTTATTAAAATGCCACACACGACAAAGCTGCTATGAGCTTAATTCACAAAGAACTCACTGACAGTGGGATTTCCGCAGAATTTAAATGAGAAAAAGTGCTTACAGCAAGGGAAGCTCCACAGCTTCCCTCACATTTCCACATTCCCTCTTTGCCTGTAAGTCAGGGCATTTTGAAAACACTGATTAAGTAGTGAGCCGTGATAAATTAATAACCAAAGTCAGCTTTTTGCACTGCACTGCTCAGAGTCTGCCTTGTCCATTTTCAGGGACTGCAGTAATCAGTGGAGGGAAATAAAGGTCACAGCAGAGTCAGGCTGCTGAAGCTTTTTCCTCTCTCAAGAGTGATCAAGAGCAACAGAGACTCTTTTGTTGAAACTTCAGCAATTTACTTGTCTGCTTATGCTGGATGAGCAAAGAAATTTGTCCTCTTACATGTCTATATTTCTGTCCCCAAAAGCAAACATCAAGCTAGAAGCTCAGTAATACTCCAATGGCTCTGATTTTTTACAGATCCATTTTTTTTTATGCACGAACATGTTATTTACAAAGCACTGCAAACAGAGGTTAAACAAAGTTTTCTAAAAATGAACAAAAGGAATAAGATAATAAATTCTTTTCATCTATTTAGTTGGGGTTTTTTTCACATTTCTCAAAATAAAGCTTTGCACTCCTTTGGAGCCACACAGCACCTAAACTTTCAGTCATGAGACTGACACCAGCTTGAGATACTAAGCTTAAAGGATCCATTTAATGAAACATTTGAAAAACCTTAAAATAATTCCAATTTTCTAACATGTATGAAATTTTACAAACTCCTATAATATCATAATAAAAACTGCAGGAGCACTACATTTACCAGCAAAGTTCTCCTAGACACTCACTAGATTTAACTCCTAAAAGGACTATTCATTTTATTCTTGCTATTTATCTGAACTGGGCATAATTACTACCAAATTCTTGTTTTGAAGACATTTACCAATTAAGTAAGACTTGCATATAATACAGGGGGCTCTTTAGATCACTAATATTATTGTGGATCTATCAGGTATTCTTTTATGGTCTGCTTTTTTTAGTCTCCAAAGTTCTTTATTGACTGCTGGCACAGTTTAAATACCCAAGACATGGATGGACACAACAAATGTTGCATCATATGCATTTTTTTTTTTTACATGCTCAGCTTTCTCATATCCCCAGAGTAAAAAAAAGAATCACTGTCAGGAGAGGGCAACTTCTATGCAATCTCTACTGTGCTGACCAAAAAACAAACCCAAGACCCACAGTACTTATTTTTCAAACAACACTGCACAAACTGGCCACTGTGAGTGTTTCAAGAATGACATGTACACTGTCTTTGTAACAGTAAAGAGCTTTTCAGGGAAATGTTTCCTGCATCCAACATGATTTAGCCATTGAGGTAGGAATTGAAAGACTAAACAGGTGTACAGAGTACTGCCCCTGCCTGAAACAGGACAGTGATGTGTGACATTCAGCTACCACATCAGCTTAATGCTCTGGGCATTTTATTTTATATTTATTTTTATTTGTATATTTATTTATTTAGTTTTTTACTTTATATGTCTGTGGAAAAATGAAAAACTTTAAACAACAACAGAACCACACAGGAACAGATATGACAGCCTAGTGTTTTTTTGAACTGTTTTAAATCCTAACCCTGCAAAAGCCTGAAAAGGAACACATCAGTGCATGGCAATCCTGTCACACCTCAGCTGGTCACACTCTTCAGCTGCAGACAAGCAGATGGGGCACAATGTCTAGGAAAAGATCACAGAAGATCTGAATTGATGGAAAGTTTTGCAATAAATAAGAGGAAAACAGAATACAGCAAACTACTGCAGTGAGTAAAAATGAGGATAATGAAGATTTTATCTAAATACTGTGCACAAATTCTTTTATAAAAATAAATATGAAAGCATGAATTTGTCAGATGATCTCAAAATGTTGCTTATTTTATTTTTTCAGTGTTTCTGAAGACTGTTAATATTCAGGCTGGGTTTTGAGGACAGAGTTCCAAGTCTGGCAAAAAACCCCAGCTGTTGAGCAGCATAAAATATCCTTCTTTATTGAGACATTTAACTTGCATTCCTAGGATAACCCATCACCACCACCACTGTAATGGCATCTTTCATATCAGACACACAGTAACCATCCAAGAATTTCTTCTCTTTAAATGCCAACATCAATGCCTAAAAATAGCAGTTATCAATTGCTACTTAGCCCACGAGGACAGGAAGATGTTAATTTTCCAACTCATGAATTCTCAATTCCTAATTAGGAATTCTTTTTCATGGGCTTTTTCAAGTTTTTTTTTTTTAAATAAAACTGAATAGCTGTATATGAGATATACTACAGCCACACAAAACATGATTCATCCCCTTTCTTCCAAGAGTAACTCACATGCCACAGTGGGATAACAAGTATTAGACAATTCAGGCAGACTCCTACCCAACCATTTAGACCAGAAAACAAATGTTTTTTATTATCTGAATTATCTGAGTGTGGATACAAAATGAATCCAGCTTCAGATTTGGCCAGGAGATAATCTCCTTTAGCATGAACACTGCTATTAACGGGCTGGTTGTTTCACATCTAGGATGCAACACTACTCGAGAAATCTTACACTAATATTTTGCTGGTTGGTACATGTTCTTACTAATTCAAACACTAAACAGCTCTAGCCTAATCAAGCTGTTAGCCCTTTTTCCTATTTTTTTTTTTTTTATTTAACACTTGGATTTTTTCTATGGGCCCTGCCTTTGCTCTGCAATCTGTGAGGTACAAAGCAGCACCATTCATCTGCTGCAGGCACAGACTGACACTCAGAGTGGTTGATCAGCAGCTGCTCAGGACATTCCTGACCCTGCTCATCCAAACCCTGCAGGGATGGGTTCAGTTACACTGCCTGTGGGACACAAGAGTTTGTAGGTTAAAAAGTCCCTCATTCTATGACTCACAGCACACCATGACTACTAAAATCTCTCTCCCATTGTCCACTGACATCCTTCAAAGATTAGATTCACATTGTGAAGACTTACTGTCAAGCTCTAAGATTTGGCCAAAAATTTCAGCTGTTTACAAAAGCCAGGCTCAGTAGTTCACATACTCTTACAAGTCACCACGTTCAAAGCTAAAACGTTTAGAGTGCAAAGTTACTGAAGAAATTAAAGGAGAACCATTTTGGTTTGTATTCTGGAAACTGCTTCTTCTAGAAGAAAAGAAAACATACAGAGGCCCTCATTAAAAAAAAGAAAAAAAATTCCACAGAACATGCCATACTGCTTTACCACTTCTTGTCTTTGCATTTAACCACTTGGTTAAAATCAACTATTAAAAAAAACCAAAAACAAACCACCACAGCCAAAAAACCCCAACACCCATTTCCTGATCAGAAAAGCCTCCTTCTCACATGCATGAGTTGATTTAATGATGTCAAATCACTTGAACAAAACTCCCACTTTCTTGCAGGAGTTTTCTTAGAAACTTTCATTCACATCTTTTTCATGCTGTCTTGATTTAACACAGTGAGGTCTGGGATCCAAAGATTTCTCAAGTCATCCACTCTTTCCACAGTTGGTAGTGAGCCCTAAGCTGTGCCTCAGCACATTTGTTTGTTTTCAAAGCTTGGCAATCTTAATCTAATGGAAGAAAAACTTTTAAGAAAAGATGAGAGAGAAGAGGGGCATTAAGAGTGCTTAATCCACTGCTTCATTTGCCATTTTTTTAACTTGATACTCTGCTGAAAAGCACAGTACTTTTGGGGTGGGTTAAAAAAAGAAGTCTAGAACCTTGTGGAGGATTAAGGTGGGCCATTTGGCTCTTCTTAAAGAGCAGACAGAGTCCCCTCAATCATCTAAATAAGTACAACAACCAGAAAACTGAAATCCAGTAGTTTGGTACAATATTTGAAGTGAACCATAATGTCTACATTAAAGAAGAGCAACAGCCCAATAACTTGCTGAATCAGCACATCCCACTCTAATGTGCAATAAATAGTGCATGACTGTCTTGTGACATGACTTCTTCCATTACCTAAACTAGTCACTCACCAAGGTCCTAAACTAGTGAAACAATTCAATGTTTCACAAACTTGAAGTGCACGAGTAACCCCATTGCTGGGGACTGAGTATGTGGTTAAAAGTTTACTAAATAAAAATCTTTTAATGTTTAGATTTACACAATGTGTTTTAAGTCTAGAATTAGACTCACTGAAACCAGGAGACCTAAAACACCACAGGAGAAGACTCAACAATAATGGTAGTTATATCTCAAGTTTTATATGCATTTAACATTAGCATTTCCCTTCTTTTTACATTTCAGGATGCAAGTAATGACTTGATAATTCTCAGACATGTACACCAAAAATGCTGCAATCTGTAGTGTGGGTACCTGTCATGTCGTACGATGGGTGTGGGCAGGACACAGGTCAGGAGCCATCCAAACTCAGCCAGCGTGTGCAATAAAGGTCCATAATCTGTTTTAATTTCACACCCCTACATTAATAATTATAAAAAGTAGTAAAGAGACTCTGTACAGATTTTATTCACATTTCTACACAACTACAACTCCTCTCTCACTTTTAGTGGGACGAGCCTTTGAGATGATCAACTGTTGTTTGGTGGAGATTCACTACTTCAAACTGAAAACAACCTGAAAAATCACAACTACAAAACCCAAAGAAAGCAATTTATTAACATCAGATATGAGCCCTGATTCAGCAACAAAGCACATCTCATTTGTCCAGTTTGTCACTTTGCTAAACTAGTGCCAAAACTTTAAACACCATATTAGGTGTCAATTATGTATTTGTTTTTACTTTAGATACGAAGAATAAGCATCTCACCTAGCACTAAAATTAAGATTTTGGTGAGGTTTTTTTGTTTGGGTTTTTTTAACATACAAGCTTTATGTTAATTCTTTTCACATTGGTAAACATATTTATCATTGGATATTTCAAAAGTAAGCCCTTAATATCCTCCAACAATGACTAATTTCAGATGTCATTGATGCAATAATCCTATAACATTAAAATATTTTTTAAAATAATTTTATTGCTGTAGCATACTACAGTTATTAGGAAAATCCAAGTATTTCATATTTAGCAGTAACATTTTAATAAAAATACACATCTGAAAGCCACAATTAATTCATTATAATTTTCCTCCTGTTTCTAGTTCTAGCTATCTTCTTCCCCTTCTTATTTAAAAACACTTCACATTGTCAGTGTGACCTGCACTTGTTGGAATTCTATCTAAAATTGGTCTGAAACACATACAAAAAAATCCCAGAACATTTTCTTTGGCAGTTGTATTTGTTGGTATGACCCTTTGTAAATGGCAGGCCAGAATCCCTCCAGCATATTTCTTTTATGTACACTTATCAATGGCCACAGACATGACTTTATTTTTATGATTCAAGGCTTGAGTTTAGCCTATGAAAGTGGCTTCAGGAAACCATCCTGAACATTTATCTAATACTGGTACAAGCACCCTAAGGAAAAACCAAGAAAAATAAAAGTAGGAAACAGCATTGCTAAATAATCACCAATTTACCTCAATGACTGTCCATTGTTCAACAACTATTGCATCATTTCCTTTCCTGCTAGAACCTGGAACCCCAGCACCTTCTTCTTCATAGATAAATAATCCCTCTAAAGATTTGGGCAAATAGTCCCCTGTGAACAGAAACAGAAACAAAGTTTTAGGTTGAGACACTATCAAGAGGTATATACAGGATGTTTTTCCCCCCTCCTCATTGAACAGTCCTCTAAAATAAAATTAAATGAGTTAGCAAACTCAAATTTGTGGTTATTTCTGCATCTAATTACAACTTGGAGTATGCAAGTCAACTTAATACTCAAATCTCTTTTTTTCTACACAAATTGAACTCTGAACAATTCAATTTTCTCAAAAGCATTAACCCCTTCCATGCTCCAATCTGAATTCCAGTTTCCTGTATTCAACCTATCTCCTGCAGAGGATGGGCACAAACCCTCTTCACTCAACCTCACTATCATCTGCCTGACAAACTGTGGCTTCTGGTGTGGTGGCAGGGAACAGAGATAAGTGAACCATGACGTGCAAAGCCAAACTATTGCTGCTTAAAAACATAAATGGCCACAGGAAGAGCCTGAAACGCAAGTAATTGTAAGAAGATTCCTGATGGGAAGGAAGTTTCAGAGCCCGACTCCCTGACTCACACGTCAAAGCCCGACAGCATCCGGCTGGGCCAAACTAAAGCTGTGCATCAAATATTGGTTCATTTTCTGGTTTTGCTTCTCCCAAGAGCCTTCAGGAAGCCTTTTGTGGAGATGTACCCTGACAGCTGACTAACTTGAATTTAAACCAAACTCAGACATTAAAATGATGTAATCCTCAGAATAGCAGATTTAAATCCTCTCCAATACTGGATGAGGTATGTTATTGCCTGGGTATTAAAGGTGGGGTAGTTCTTCAGACAGAGAGGAGCAGACAGATCTTCTCTATGTGAGGAATGGGAAGACTGTAAAACTTGTTGGACAACAGCTGCAAAGATTAATTTCAACAGCTGCCAAAACCAGCCCTCAGTGAACTGTAACAGATCTCCAGAGGGTTCTTTTCCAGCACTAAAAAAAAAATAAAATGTCTGTATTGAAAACTAGGAGTCTGAATTCTCACCTCTCTTCCCCCCAAGGAAATTTTCTTCTTCCACTGACTTGAATAAACAGGAATAATAATTTCAGAGCAAAAAAGATGACTACTACAGACTGCATAGTTAGACTGTTTATGTGCATAAAATCTGCAGTTTGGGAGGGACTAGCCGCCAAATTCCATCTGAGGTAAATCTGTTGATGAGGTTATGTGCCTCTGACAGTCATTAAATTTATGTTATTGCAGAGCTTTAGAAATGCAGTGATTCACACTCCAAACTACAGAGAACACTGAAAACTGAGGAGTTGTCATTGTTGTCAGGGTTTTGCTTTTGAAGAACCCACATAATCCAACTTTTAAAGATTATGTTTTACTTTTTTTTATTTAAGCTCTGCCTTGCAAAGGAGATGTTGAGTGCATATTATTTTAAACCAGGATTAGCAGAAAAAAGCATAAGACAATACATATAACAACTACTCAAAGTCCTAGTAATTTTGCCCTCCTTGTATAATTCATATAAGAGGCAGACAAAATGACTTATGAAAGCAACTTTGACAATTGATTATCTAATGCTCTTGATAATCAGCCTGAGCATTGCAAAAACTGTTTAAGGGCCCTGAAACCTTTACAACCAACGTTTTACAAGACTTTCCTCCACTGCAGCCCTTTATTTTGCCTGCTTATACTGGACTGCCATAATTAATCACCATAATTGGAACACCAACAACTTGCAACTTAGTACTAGCAAGACATGTACAAATTCAACCAAAGTATCACCCTGGAGAAGTATAAAGTCTAGGTTTATTTTAACAAATGTTGTTTGATAGCAGTTAATAGTTTCAGAATTTATTAACCAGGTCAGTTTGCCTTGTATCTGTACCCCTAACACTAGGGTACTACTATTTTCTTCCAGTTTTTTTTCAAGCAATTGTGCAACAGTGAGTAGCTTCCTAATACTTTTTGCAACACTTAAATTTCTGGCTTTCAGACAAATTCAGTTCAAATAGAAATAGAATCTCTAAATTATGTATCTTACCAGCAACAGTTTTACAGCTCTAGATACTCTGGCCAGCAAAGAGCTGCTTCTGTTGTCACCAGTGGTACAGCACTGACCCACAGCTCTGCCAAAAGGCAGGATTTTGGGCTCAGCATGGTGTGCAGGGGCCCAGGCCAGCAGTGGCACTACTGACAGGCTTGCATCTGTTAATCAGGAGGATGAAGGCTAGGAACTCAAGGAGCTGGTAGGATCTCTCCAGAAAAAAACTGGGTATCACACTAAAACTGGCAGAATGAAGTAAATCTGAAGATGCTGTGGCACAGAGGTCTATCATTTTAATTGCTCTATTATATCAATATGACTGTCAACTGAGCTGGCAGATTCCTGCAGAAGAGCACAGGAATAAGCAGGGATCAGGGAAGACCTCTCTCCCAGCTGTGTGAACAAGTCCTGGAGGATTTGCCTACAGTTGAGTGCAAGGACAGAAACGAGTTTCTCTACTCCCTACATGTGTTCACATCTGACCAGAACAGCAAATTTTAATGCAGTTTGGTGGTTTGGAAAGAATTTTTAAGTCCAGCAGAGAGCTGAAGAAAGTAGGAAGCATGGAAAGTCTAACCTGGGTTTAATAGTACAATAAGGTTAATGAGAACTCAAGGTGCTCTTTTGTCTCATCAGAATATTTAGAGTGCAACACAGTATCCACAGAGCAGCAAAACAGGAACATCCATCTAATGATCTCCCCCCTGCCATTACCTTTTCATTCAAAGAAACCAAAACCAAACTAAAGTTTATTTTGTTTTATCACTATGCTAGTTTCCTGCTTTGGAAATTTTCAATTTGATACATCAAAACAGAAATTTCAATTACTTCAATCTCTAATTGGCCAGAAGACAAATTATTCCCCTTTTAGGTATCAGATTCTACAAAGTTACAATATACTATCTCAACATGTTTACATATTGATCTCCATACCAAGAAACAAAACATCTTACTTTTTTCCAAGCCATGCAGTTCTACATAAACAAGTAAAAGCTTTATTATATTCTGGGACTTTACTCACCTTTAGAAGATTCCCAGTGCACGAAAGAATCAACTAAGGACAATCCTTGTTTATAATAAAATGTAGTTAATTCTAGCCAGTCTGCTTCCAGAGTACTAACAACTGGCCCCTTCCTTGTTACTTTCATAGACAAAACACCTTCATGATAGGTCCAGCAGGTGGAATCATCATCAAAAACATTGAAGACTGTAAACAGCTTGTCTGACAAAAGAGAAAGGAAGAAAAGTGAACCTCTCAAAGACAGTGCTCCAAAATTAATAATATTACTAATCTCTTATTTCAAGGTAGTTTTCTAATTCTAAGCAGCAGCTTTAATAATTGTTTCCTGATGTGCCTGTACTCTGTTTAACAGACCTAAACACACTCAGAACAAGGTGTGAGGGGAAGGATGCTTTGGGATAACAAGGAAAATGTGAACTTACTACACTTGGGCTGCCACTGGACCCTCTAGGTAGGTGGGTTTTGCATAAAGAAAATATACAAGAGCTAAGAAGAACCTAGTGGAAAGAGGCTTCATTTCTGCCACTCATAAAACTTCTGGCTACAAATATTTGAAATTCTAATAACCAATGACAATTTTTTACATTTGTAAACATAAGGAATGTCTTGTACTGTATCAATTTTACCCATTATTTTCTGAAGATTATTTATATATAATATTAATTGCCTACTGGGGTTTCTCAGTAGTTACTGGTGATCATGCAAGTTAAGTAAACAAAACCTACATCTACTCAAATCATTTTATATGTAGGTATTAATACACTGCTGATACAAAAACATTCAAACAAATATTGAAAGATTAAAATTCACAGATCCACAGCATTTCAGGAAATCACTGGTGCAAGTTATCAAGTCCTAGCTATTTAGAGGTGTTCCACAAATACACTCATGTGTTTCACTGCTGTGGAGAAATAACACAAACTAGTTGCCCAAAAATGTTCTCAGATGGTCTAATACTGCTGAGTAGCTTAAATCAATAAAAACCAACCTCTAAACATGGAAGTATTCACACTGCCAAAACAAAGGAACTTGGCTTAGGTGACCCCAAATAAGAAGTTAGTCTCTCTAGGCTCCAGAAACAGAGAGAGATTTCCAAAGTAGGCTTTGTAGTGCAAGTAATCTGAATCAGCATCTGGAAGAACCCCTCTGTTCTGAGAAGTGTTACCACACCCACTGCAAATGACATAATCTTTACCAAGAATAAGGTAATTTCATACCAAAATTCTCAACTTTCAGTAAGAATGACTCTTTCTAGTCATTCTAGTATACAGTTTTATTTTATCCCCTCCACAGGTGGTTATATCAGTATAAATGCATTTATCCTGATAACCCTTAATTTCCTTTCCCATATACCAAAGTGAGACCACTTATGCTTCCAAGAAAAGAAAACTGTTTTCCAATACAACTATTCAGTTGTTTGCCTCCAGAAGCAATATATAAGTCAAAATTTGACAGAATAAATCAAAAAGCAATGTAATAGTAAAAATTCATATGTTATGACCCCCAAATCTAGAACTTGGACAATCTGCCTCTTCAGAGCAGAGGTAAATGGAACTGGCATATTGACACGGCAGTACATACATACACACTCCTAAGACTTCCTTTCAAAATTCACATCAGTACTTTTTTAAAATGATGGTTACATACAACATATTCCAAGAAAGGTTAAGTTTCCAAAAGTTCTGCCTTACGAGCTCCAGTGACTAATATTTGACTAGTATAGAGGAGCCTGGCACATCCCCTCTAAAGCTTTTTGAAAAGTTTCCTGAGAGCACTGCACATGGGGGATGCACTGGTTGCTCATCTACCTGCTCACACCAGTCTGCACAAACAACACTCCTGAACAGAACCAGTTTTCTGCTTTTTCTTTGTGGGACTTCTATTCTGTCACATATACCAAACCCACTGTTTCAAGATGTAAGGAAAGAGTTGAGCTTTAAGAGATTTTGCTATAAAGGCTCACTTGTAGAACTGTTTTTACTGAAGCATTAAAAATAAGAAGGACATTGATCATCTCAGTGCACAGTCATTCTTCTGACAGCCTACAAACTGGAGAGGTTGCTTTACTTTTAACAGGAAGGTGAAAAGGTTGCTTTTGAGAGCAATTAAAACACATTCTGGCCCATCAGGGAAGAACCTATTATGTCAAAATGCAGCCTGACATGGAAGTTTCATGCTGCCTGCTTTCCACACAACACTGTCTTCTGTTAGTTCTCATGTTTCAGATTACTTCTTCCTTTCCACCTTCTCCTCTTTGGAGCCTGGAAGACTCTGAGGCAATCTTTCACACAGACTACACTAAGCATCTCAGACTCTTCTACAACTAAGTTGTCTACCTCTGCACCAACATTTTTCAATTATGCTTTCTCTTCCTATACTTCTAATGCTTACTTTTCTCTAGTAAATTCATTTTGTAGCAATGATCGTCTTTGATTTCATGGTCAATGCATTATTTTAAGTGATCTCTTTCAGGGTGCTTCCTGAAGGCACATTAACCAGAAAGAATCCATTATGAACGGATTTGGCTGCTGTACATTATGTGAGTTGGTTAGAAGCATGTAAAATTACAGCTCTGGCTGGAAGGGGCTCTCTCTGTTGTCAGCTTTCAAACAGGCACAACTGGAATCACGACGTATTCTTGGAAATGTTTATGATTTAATATTAAGTGAAAACAATATGCATTTAGGAAAAAGGTTTTATAACAATTGCATCCTTCTAAGAGAAAAGATTTTTACTGCCACATTTGTTGTACACATGCCAAGCAAACAAGCTACCTGCTTGCACCACATTTCAAGTCAGAATTACACTGTGGGCAATTCTGGGGGGTGGTGGTTCGTGGGTTTCCCTTTTTATTTAAATTACAAACTAGAATTTTGGCAGTACATTTATAATATTCTATATGAACACTGAAGTATCATTTTAATATATTACCACAGCTCACATACAGAAAGCAGAAGGTAAATATTTATTTTGCTTCTTCAACTGGCAACTTCTTTAGAAATGCATATGCATTTATATATGCAGATATAGAGGCATCATCCAAAGCCAGTATTTGACAGAACAGCATGTTCTATTTTTTCCAACACCTTAGCAGCTCAATAGAACACCTTATTTCTACAATAAACAAGCAACATTTATTACCATCTCCTTTCCGTGGTTTAGAAGGGTTGACTTCTTTTCCAAACTGGAAGTCTGAATCCTCTAACAGTCTGCTTTCTCCTTGCATTTCCTCCTCTATCCCACTCTCAGATGAGTGACCACTCAATGTCCCCTCATTCCAGTTTTTATAGTTTTCATCAAAGTTTTCTCTCCTGTGTTCCCTGTTTCTTCTGCCCAGTGTTGCTTCCAGCTCTGCACTTCCATCTGTGCTTGTTCCATTACAGGCTTTAGGCTGAGGAAAATGTTGCATTACAAATCCCACAAACTTCTTTCCTCTTTTAGCAGCTTCGTTAACCTGTAACACAACAGAAATTTAGCTGCAGAGTCATTTTAGAATTGCATGGAACTTCTTTAAAACTTCTATATGCGTGTTCTGTTTAACTGAACTGCTGAGGACATGAAGACATAGAAGGGTACTATGGAAGGGTGGTTTGTCTTTGACACTCCTCATGCTTCAAAGTAAATGGAAGTTTTCCAGCATGTATCTGGAATCAGGCCAAGAAAGGTGGCCAACACTAGTACTGGCTTGAGGGCATACAAAGTCCTTCATTTAGAACAAACCCAAAGTATTTTATTTACTGTGTCACAGAGATAAGCAGTTATAGTGGAGCGATAAATAGTATTGTTTCTTTAAACATGTGATACCAGTCATACTAAAAATACTGCCCTCCAATACTACAGAAATATCTTTGTCATGTGCCATGATTCATTACCCCCCAGTTCCCTTGGAGGCTACTCAACTTCATTATTACTGAGAATACTGAAGGAGCAGAGACAGGAGGGAGCTAGAAGCAAATAATCCTCTTCAACTCCTTCAGCCAGTGGTGTGTCTTTTTCTCTGCACTGAAGTCTCAATCTACAACTAACATCTGTGCCACCTGTGAGATGTGTCTGTTCTTGGAGGTGTTGGTTTTTGTTCTGGGATAAGGAGTGCTGCCATTTAGGAAGGTGATCCCACTGCCATCTTGTGCTACAAGCTCCCTCTGAGGAAAAGTTTTCCCAGGTAAATCCAAACACCGAGAACAGTTTAAAATCAAATTATTCTCCCATACTACTTCTGTACCAAATATGCTTCCACGATTGCATCACTGCTCATTTCAAGTGTGTTTTTCCTTTTAATCTTTGGCTGGTACACTACATCACCAGCCTGGCAACAGCCACAGAGTGTAAGCATGTAACAGAATCACACTAAAACTGAAATGCCTGCCAAAGTCAAAACAAGCCATTTAGAAAATTTAAGCAACTCTGATAACTTCAAAGATGATTAAAGATCTTCAATATGCTTTTTCCTCTACTACTTTCCTTGGCAACTAATGTAAGAGATATCATTAACTCTTGTAATAACAATAGTTTCCTGTTTCAGCAAGTCTTCAGTTTTGCAGAGGAAGTTAAACACAAAAAGAACCAGAACTAGAACTTGCATTCCAGTGGAACTTTAGTTTACTTTAACTATGCAATGTTTTCAAAAGCTGTGCCAAGTAAATACTTAATACAGTTACTGCACATGTTGTAGTTCTGTTAAAGAATGAAAAACCCTTTCTTAAGTACTTTGCTTGGAATAACATGAAACTTCAGACATCACACAAGCATTTTATAAAAAGTGATCAAGTTGGGCTTGATTCTGCTTTAAATGGTGTAACCAGCCAGTCTCCCAAAGCTTCACAGCAATCAACACTAAGTCCCACATTAGAAACATTAACTAGTGAAGAAAAAGAACTCTTTTCGCTTTCAGAAAAGCTTTGTAGCTTCTATGAAATAAATGCAAAACTAAAAACACATCAACCACTTAATATAACTTACATGTATGATAGCAACAAAAGTCTGAAGAAAAGTTGGAAAAAGCCTCCATTACCTTTTCTAACAGTTCTTTCACTACCTCATTTGTCAGTGTTTCATACATTAAAGGACATTCCTCAATCAGCAGCCTGGGGTGCCTTTGTCCTCTGGGTGCTGCATGCTTCTGGCTAGAACACAGAAAGAAAGCAGTCTTTGTCAGGAGTTTGCTGCTAACTTGGGCAAATGCTTGCATATAGAATTCTTCTCTTTTGAAACAGTTATGAAATCCTGACAATGCTTCTTCATACTTTTTAGAACTCAGTGGGTTTTAGTGTCCTGTTCTGTTTCTTATGCAAAGTGACAGGTTTTGTGTTACAATGCCATGGTAAGAATATTAATATTTAACAGGAATTTCATCTGAAGGCCACTCATAGGCATCTTTTGGAAATTGAGCTTTACTGATAAACAGCAAAAATCTCTGATAATGCAAAAACCACAAATTTAAACTATAGATTTAGTAAGCACAAAACAGGTTTGGTTTTGTACAAAACACTATGAATAGAAGTGGTCCTTTTACACTCAACATGCTGCTGCTTAGTTTTTGTAACTAATGCAGAGTTGCAGCTGTTGTATGAAACAGAACAAATACTAGAAACACAATGCACAAACAATTACTGAGAGCTAGACAGTGTTTAAATCTCTCAAATTTAAGAAGCTGACAAGCTCTAACTTCTATTTCAAGTTATAGAATAATACTCATGTTTTATCTAAAACCAGCTGGATTATTACACAGACAACTTAGTGTCTGATTTAGTGTACATCAATAATATAATGGGATTTTATTTGATGCTTCCTTCACATAACCATTTGAATTCAAAAGAAACATCAATGAGACCCACTGAAATATAAAAGGTTACTTTCCAGACAGTAGCCAGAGAAGGTGTATTTGCCTACAGCAAAACCAACAGAAGTACATACAGCACCTTAGCAAGCTCTGAAGCTACACCAGGAGTTTCACATGTAGGCTACAGGGTCTCTCCACTCATCTATTCAAAGGCCTAAAGGTTCAAACAACAACTTTATAAGGATGCCACACCTAGAGGGATAAGGCAAGTTGTGGGAGCTGCTGCTGGCAGTGTCAGCTCTTAGAAGCCTCAGCTCCAGAGAGCAAGCATTCTGCTTTCTTACCCAAGCTTTTGCCCACAAGAAAGACATTCACCTTGTCTGCAGATGAACTTACAAAGGTTAAGTTGTATGAACACCAAATACCCTGGACAGTGCTTGTTTAAGCAAGGGGTTTGAGAAGTTACCTCAAATGAACATGTTTTACAAAAGCCTTGCTGGAGTGGCAGGGGGCAGCTTCCAGTTTACACCCTTCCACTCCTCCACATAAATGAAAGAACCCTTCACATAAGGACTCAGGAGTGAAGAGGAAGCATAACAACTTTTAATGCAGTAAGAACCTCACTTTTCTAGTTTTTCAAAATAAGAACAAAAGGTTATATTCTGTACATTCAAATAAACTAATGGTAACATTGTGTTCTTTATGATCACATGGTGATGATAAGGCAGTGAAAACATGAGTAATAAACAAGACCACGGATCTGGAACAAACTCTTGCATCTCCCTCAGTGTCAAAACCAAGCTTCTGTAAGACCTCTGATCACAGAATGATTATCTCCTTCTTAATAAGAAAAAACCCAAACTCTCCCTGACAAGCTGTTTCACAAATTACATGTCATTTTCCCTGGGAAAAGTGAAAACAAAAGTTTTGAAAATGAAAAAGATAAAGCAGACATAAAGTAATTTAAAGCAGCTTATTACTCTCCTACTGTTTTGGTTAATCTTTTATTTGCTGCAGGTTCTAAGACAGATGATATTACACTCTGAATTTTTGTTTGGACATTTACTATGGCAAAGTAAACATCAGCCTGTTGTATGCTTAGCATTGATTAAAAAAACATTATTAACTTGCTCACCTTTCTAGACCAGGAACAGTTAATTTGATTCTCTGAGGCACTCATTTCAAACTGATAATAAGTTATGCAAGTTGAGCAACCCACTTACAAATGGTTTAAGTAATGGATCAGTGTATTCAAATGATTTCACTGTTACCTTAATTTTAATCGTGAAAGTACCACTCGATACATGTGACTTGCAGGGAAACTCCTTCTACCTCCAATTGGCAGCATAATAGGATGAACAGCTCCTACAACATATCCTTTGCTGTAATATTCTTCCACCTGAGATGGAATATCCAGCACAGAACTGATCTTGATAACTTCTGGATTTGATGAAGCTAAAAGCATTGAAAGCAGAAGAGAAGCACGTGATCCTGTGGTACATCCACATACATTTTAGGAGAGTTTCTTTTATGTAAACCACACAAAACACATCCCAAGGCATTTGCTAAAAAGCTATAGTTCTATTTATACAAGAAAAAGCAGATTCAAAAATGATTCAATAGTATTCAACCACTTGAATGTAACTACTTTTACAGCTTCATATGATCTATTTTTAACGTACTTGGCAACATTTTCTGTTTGATCTAGGTTTGCCAAGCTGATTTAAGAGCTCAGTTAACATCTACACACACAATAGGGCTGAATTTAACAAAGCAACTATTTTGTCCATCCAAAGCCTTAAACATACTGATGCAGTACCCTTCAACCTTAGTTTTGAGCTATGTTCCTGTATAACAGATTTAAGCCTGCAACAACTAATTTGTTTCTCTGGTTTTTTTCCCTTCAGAAGTCATCCATGGAGTGTAGGTTGGTATTTTTATATAGTCCCAATTCCTTTTTCCAGTAAATCTAAGTACATATCACCTAAGCAAGCTTGTGGTGTCTAATTTCTGTGGAGGATCCCTGAGTGCATGCAGGCATTTTGCATCAATAGGCAACATCTCAGTAATACACAGCTCTTGGGGAAAACTGCACAGATAAAGGGAAAACTTCTCGGAGAATCTTTTTTGAATTGTCTGATCCACAGCACTTGCACAGAGGACATTCCATGCTGGTAACAGTATATTCTGCTGCAGTCAGTCTAATGGGGCAGTAATTCCTGTTCCTCTCAAGTACAACTGGAATTGCAGATGCTCTCAGAGAGCAGGAAATCAATACCATATACAGACAGTAACAGAGGAGTAATTATGACAGCACAGATTTGCCAAAGTTTTCATCCCCTTCCATAAAGGGACAATATTTTGCCCTCAGCAATACCTC
Organism: Corapipo altera; assembly: GCF_003945725.1. Lineage (NCBI taxonomy): Eukaryota > Metazoa > Chordata > Aves > Passeriformes > Pipridae > Corapipo > Corapipo altera. The sequence goes on from NW_020884877.1 coordinate 5,882,221, forward strand.
CATCCCATGATTACACTCATAGTAAATCTAGAGACATACATGCTGAGAAATAACTGCTCCACAACCCACAAGCCAAGAAAGCAGCAATGATGTGACATGATCATCACTTATTTTGCAAATGTCTTAACCCCTTTTCATTAACAAAGTTTCCCTCCTGATGTGCCATCAACAGGTAGCCAAAACACTTTCACCAATACCAGAACTGCAGCTAACTTGTCAGCTCCACAGTAAGCTTCCAATGCAGGACACTGAAGATGACAACAAAACAGCTACTTCACACACATTCATACTGTTACTCAGAGTGACAAGAACTTCACAGCTTGTCATCTTAGCAGGGTGCATCAATGTTCCTCCTTTTCCCTAACAGGAGGGTTGTGGACAAAGCATAAAACATTCTGCTTCAGTGGGAATATTTAAATTATCTCTACTTTTTAGTTGAAATGACTTGAAAAAACAGTAGTTGCTTTTGTAACTGAGATATGCCTCACGATTAAGACCTTGGAATTTACAATCACTGACAGGCATTTAAAATTACACTTCAGAGTCCACTGCTCCCTTTTCTTTGTACTACTCAGTTCCACCGAAATAAAAGATGGGCTGTAATTTTCTTGCTTGGGATTCTCCTGGTGCAGATCACCCTCCATGAAGCTGAAAGCTAATTTTTTACAGTATGGATGGACGCTTATGGGGACCAGGAGGGGAGAAGCCAAGGTTCAGTGCACTGCTAATAACTAGTTAAGATGCACAAGGACTCTGGCCAGCAAATTTAGGCTGCAGCATGGTTGACCTAATCTGCATCATGGCTTGGGAGAAGATCAGGGACTGCTGACAGTCTCTCCAGCAGGCTCATTTCCACTTCACACAGCACATACCTGATGAAGCACAGAATAAGGCAGACTGAAATGAAGTTAACACACTCAGGGTTGCTATATTTTTATCTTGATGCAGGACATAGCTTTCTGTAGGATCTTAAAGATGATTAAGTGCTGATTTTCTGGTTTACATGGTGCAAGAACCAGTGGCAATGAATCACTGAGGCAAACAGAAATCTTTGTAGGGGAAGACCTTGCTTGCAAATTGGCAAGACAGAAGGAGTGTCATGAAGATATAACACAACCTGACAGAAAACTTTGGTCTGCAGTGATAAAGGGATCTCACTAATGTTTCACTTAGCCAAAGGACATTCAAGTAGCAACAAGTACAAGAGTGAGTTGACTGAGGTAGAAAAAAAAAAAGAAAGCCCAACATATTCTCCACAATATTTTAGCTAATCCCCACATTTCAGAAGCAATCAGAATTCACAAATACCTCTCAGACAGTATACACACTGTTCTTTTATTCATTATCATACCTCTATAAAGGAAAGAAATTCCAAGCAAAAAATATTTTAAGGTCATATACACACAAAGCTAGAACCACTCAACAGAATGTTTACAAATCCACTTGCTTACAGTCAGAAACCTAAAAAGATTTAGGCAACTATCAGAAACTGATTTTGCTTATTTAACATTCATAATACCACAGTAGGCCACTGAAGCCAAGTATTTCTGAATATCAGACTAAACAGGAGAGAATGAATCTTTACTGCTAAGTTATTTAAACAGAGATGCACCTTTATTTGCAGTTGTTTGATGTGCTTTTACTTAAAAAAAAGTCACAACCACCTTTATAACAGATCCTTTACACAACACTTTCTGAAACTGTGACTTGAAAACACAAGAAAGCTATCCAGAACACAGGCTATTTAAGAACACTAAATGCTCTTCAGTCTCCAAGTTATCCTTTCTATTACCAGTAGATTAGGAGGTAATCCATGTAGGCATTAGGCAGCCTAGCTTTATTTCCAGCATGTTACCACTACTACAAGTTTTATTTCTTCAAAAGGAAGAAGCCAGGAAGAAACTTTGTGTAAATAAACAGAACAACAAAACCAGTTGGATTTCACGTACTATAACCTAGTAGAATGTGTATTCTCATCTGTACCTCGCAGATTTTCAACGAAAATACTTATATTTTAAATAGAATATTACCACAGTCCTTTAATTTAGAGGTAAAACTAAGCAGAAGCCAAGTTTTGTTTATGAAACAGTTCCTGAAATTGCAGTAAGACCTGCACTTACACTTCCTCCTTTTATCAAACCCTTCTAGCAACTGCATTTACTTGAAATCCTTGTTATTAAGCAGTTCCAGTAGACTGAGCTGTTCTAAAATGCAAGTTACTATAAAGTGACTGCAAAACTGAGCTGTCTGTTCTCCAAGGGCAGCCATCTGGGCTTGTTTATGTTTTCAACTTTGTGGAACAGGGAGTTGCTCTGTTAGAGATGGGACACCCTCGGGAAGGAAGTATCCCACAGAGCACTGTCTGCCTCTAGCTATGCATACAGATTTTGTTTCATTTCAGTCACGATTTCAAAAGACTATTCAACAACTACAAGTAAAGCACTTGGAAAAAAAAATAGTAAGATGAAACTCTAAGAGCCTTACAGAAATATCTACCAAGAGTCTGGAGTGGGCATAAGAGGGGAAGTTACTCCTAGTATACAACTAAGGAACAGACTTACTTCTGCATAAAGTAACAAGGACAATGACAGCCTGTTTTCAGAAGTTGAGTGCATTTAAAAAAAATTGTTATTCAATTAAGGTTCAGGCACAGTGTATTTTCTGAACCGTCACACTGAATTCAGACAACCATTATTCCGAGCGAGTACGGATGGCAGTATCTGACTCACAGGAAACTAGGAAAATCTCTGACAGTTTTAGCCAGCTTCCTTAACAAGGACAGTTGTGTAATTTGGAGGGTTTGGTTGTTAAAAATACTTCGGTAGTTTCCACTGTAATTTTAGATAAGTGAGGACCTCCGTCATGATTTGTGTTTCAAAATAAGAGTCTTGCATTCTGGCTGGCTTTGCTAAAAGTGTCTAAGATTTACTGTAAGTCACACGAGACAGAGCTAAGTTAAATGCCATTCCTTATCTCAGAATAGTAAACATACAGCATTAAAAAAAAAAAAATACCTTCTAAAGTAAAATCCAGCAATACATATTCATAAGCAGAATCCGTCTTTGTTTCAACTTGTGGTCTCTTCAGTGTAGAAAAGATTTTTCCAGGGCTGCTATCATCTGGGTCTTCCAGCTTTCTCAGTCCGCACCCCATGGCAAGATCTGCAAATGATTAAGTTGCAGGAAAAGGTGGGGGGAGCAGCAAGATCTGTCGCTCTTACTACAGGGAAAAAAAAAAAAAGTAACCAAATAATTCCCTTTGATTTTGTTTTCTATTAGCTGTAAATCCAAACAGAGAAAAAATCCAGTTCCCAAAGCGAGAAGTGAAGGTACTTTCCATTCATTTTTAATACAGAACCCGTAAGCCCGTGATGATTTCAAGCTACAAACTTGGTTAAGAGTAGGTTTGATTTCGCAGCAACATTAGAGCCGCTCCAAACTAGCAGAGATTTTCCATGCCACGTCAATTTACAGCCAGCCCCTATCAGTGCTCTCTTGCAGAGGACACCAATAGTGCTTTGTTTGTCCTTCTAGACTGACTGGGTGAGGGGGGGCGGGACGGGGGGGAAGAAGAACTGAAAAAGAAAGTTAGAGAGAAACTTGTCTGTCATTACTTACCTCCAGAAGTTCCCAACTGCAGTGGAAAGTCAGAGGGGAAAAAAGCAAGTTAGTCAGAATGAAAGAATGAGAAAAGAGCCTCAACATGGTTGGAGACGAAAATCACTTCCAGAGAGGAAGTCAGCTTCAAGAGGAAATTGCTTCTGGCATCTCAAAGGGTAGAAAAGCAAATGAAAAGCTGTTTAGTCCTTATTTTAGATTTCAGACTCTGGCTCCTATTTCCTTTCTATAGGAATGTTCTTCCAGAGAAAGAAAAAAAAAACAAAAACAAAACACATCAACATAGCGGAATACATTGTAATAACAAATTTATGTAGTAATTTCTTGTCCAGAAAAATCGGTAAGAATCTACATCACTAAAATTAACTTAGGTAACTGGTTTTGAAAACCACCAAAAAATGACACTGAAATATTCCTCACTTTAAATGGGAAGAAAGACTTTTTCAACATTATATATGAAAAGTTACAAAACTTTGTTTCCCATTTTTTTATGGGAACAAATAAAATCCTTTCCTCCTGTGTTAGGATGACCTCAGTTGGTACAGCCACAGGCTTTCAACACTCTTTCCTATATGGAACTTTTCTTTAGGTCCTGAAAATTTAGTATAATTTTAAGGGCTCTCAATACTCTTATATTAACTATTTCAAGTCACTTGTAACTGTATTACAGCTGATGCAAACCATGATAATGCATAGAGAAAAAAGGAACAGTAATTTATTTTCTAAGGCTTTGTTAGGAAATTCACCTTTTTATTTTTAGATTGCATCTAGAGAAATTCAGAATCATCTAGAGAAGGCCAAAGATTCATAATACTATTTTAGATTAAAGGAACTGCACATTTAAATTCAAAAATATTTTCTGCTTTTTTTCACTGAAATATATTAATCTTATTAAAAATGCCAACATTTACTGTAACGAATCACTCTAAGTTAGGTATTAACTATTTGTGGGATTCTGTTCTATTGGAAGAAAAGTGATCTAACTTTTGATTTAAGTAACTTACCAGGAATGACAAATCTAAAGACCATAACCCTTTGAAATACACGTTATAGTTTAAATTTACTTAACACTGGAAAAGTTTACAAGTCACTGAGCACAGAACCTAGGACTGAAGCTGTAATTATCACATACAGTCTTTAAAACAAGCTCCTGGGTGCTGAAACCAAGAGGAAACCCCTGAGTATTGTTGTCTTGATTAAAACCTAGGAAAATATACCAAATAAGCAGAATTCATCATCTCCCTGGATGTTGTCTGACAAATAAATTGCTTCCAGTTTTCAGCAAAGGTTATCCCTGAACTGTTGCTATACCAGCCATACATGTAAACTGTCCACTCAACCCTGAGAACCCCACTGCTTCATTCCACACAGACTTTAAGATCCACTGTAACTGCTTGTATAAAGCCATGGAGTGACTAAGATAGCTGCAAGTAAAACAACTTTTTGCAGCACTAGTCCAGTTGCCAGCAGGCTGCCTTTTCATTTATTAATTTTACTTAACATAGCTACATTTTTAATGAGGTCAGAATATTGTATTTTGAACTCTTCATGACAAGGCTTACACAATATTTCAACCTTCTCACCAAGACAGGATTTTTCATAGTATAAACAAACTCTCATGACATCATAAAGAAACACTGTTACAGATAAAAGCAGTGGTCCTTGTTTTGTTCAACCCTAGATTAGTATAAGGAGCTTTAAACTTCCAAGTTGGAAGTCAGTCAACAGTTGTCACTGCAGACTTGACTCAGTCACTAGATTGAACCAATGATACTGTGGACTTCACATCTCAAAATGAAGACAAAACAAAATCAGCAAGAACCAGCAGCATCCCTCACAGGAATTCAGAACTGCATCAAGGCAGCAAAATGACTCGGGAGAGAAGCAGAATCACAAGATTCTTGGATTCAAGAGCTGCTTGAAGAGCTGCCTGAATAGCTGTAGTTTCCTGTTGCAAAGTGGATACAAACTACAAAACAATCCACTTACAGTGATGCAAGCTGCAAACACGCTGGGAACTGGTGTCAGAGAGGAGCAAATCCCTAAGACACCGATTCACCGATGTGTTGCAGTCACAGTACCCCCACCGAAAGAGCATGTGACTCCTTCACTGAAGCTTGATGGAATTTTTAGACTTTTAAAAAGGCAAAGTTGCCAAAGGGCCAGTGAATCCAAAGGAACTATGCTTCTGTGGAAGGCTTCCAGGATCCCCCAAGAGTTTTTATTCTGACGAATTGGAAGAGTGATATGAAGCCTGCAGAAGAGCAGCACAGCCCCAGGAGTGTGTCCCCAGCAATGCATTATTGACTTCTGCTGGCAGTGCAGGATGAGGAGCAGCAGCAGTTCTGCACAGCAGTTCTGACCAGACTGTGAGACAAACACTCTTGCTGCCTACCCCCAGCTCAGGGTTGTTCCTGTCCCTTGGTCATGATGTGCTTTGTTCCCTGTTGACTGTGGGAGGTTTGAAAACATCTGCAAGGAGGCATTTTTGTCTTTTTTGTTACATTACTAAGCTTACTGAGCAGAAGGACACAATCCCATGCTTGAAACAGATTTGGAACTACACGTGCCCCTGTTCCTGACTCTATGCTGAGCTGTCACCAACATTACTGACACCCAAGGCAGGTTCTCTGTCCATGGCACTGGTGTCAAATACAAGAGGTACTGGCACCCCTTTCTGAGGAAATCCCTCTTGCTAGAATTGTAAAAGTAACACTTCCTGGGGTTTCAAACATCTGTGATAAACCAACCTGAATACAGAGCCTATTTACAAGAATGTCTTCTCCAAAACCCAGTATCACCTGCAGAGACCATTTAATAAAATAATTCAGTTTAAACTTTGCCTCCCCCAGTACCTTCAAAGATCAAGAACAGGAAATAGTACCTGACAGTAGCATGGTTTTTTCCTCAAGTCATCTCAGTTTCCTGTTGATTAAAATCATGAGACATAAGGAAAATCACAAAAACCATGCAGGTACATAGAAGATTTTCCTTGTCTGCATGCACACTGTCTAAATAAAAGCTAAAAATAATAAATAAAAATTCAGGGAGATGAACTTATTATAAGCATTTAGTTTTTAATGGATACTAAAACTCAAGACCATAAGCAAGTGAATCTGCAGTTCAGTCTGCTATACCAGTATCCATAATAAATGTTACCTGTCTCTTTCTGATTAGGATACTGGTTAGTAAGTTCAAAGCAATATGAATCATACTGCTTAAATGCTGCATTAACTTCAAAAATAATGAAAAGAGGCAGTATTATAATTTTAAATTTCAAAAGATGAATCAATGACTCAGTAAAAGGGTTACAGAATTTAAGGGGCATCACAACCATGACAAAACTCCTGCTTTGTTACATGATTCAGAACTAGCTGAAGATTCCAAGAAAATATCACCCACCTCCCAGCCTGTCAGGCCACCATGGGCAGTACATTTGCAGGAAGGTTGTTCACTCAAAACATTTCAAATGTTGAGCTTACCTGGAATAAATTCACTAACACGAGCTGCACAGACTTTAAAGATCCATTCCCAGTCTCAAGGTTTGTGCAGTGAGTATCAGAAATGTAAATACCTTAAAACTCCAATTACCTAAAGAATAAATCATCGTTATTTATAAAGATTGCTAGGACCAAAACTGACTCAACTAACAAGAAACAGAAAGGATAACTCTTAAGTTCCTCTGTCAAAGTCAAAACAAAGTATTTGGATCAAATATGTTTCCTACTTGAGGTAGAATATTTTGATCCTCCAAATGCATGTAAGAACATTATTGAAAAAAAAAAAATCAGCATTATTATTGCCTGTAGATCACTGACACAGAAGGTTTTTAAACAGAGGACAGACACATCAACACACAAAGAGACAAACTGCAAACACAAGCTAAATGAGTCAGATTTCCCCAGAACCTGAGGGTATCTGAACAGCTACAGGACTCAAATGCCATTTTAAAACCCCTAAATATCAGTATCTCAAACTGCAACATTTCTGAACTTCAGTTCCTCTCTGAACTTGTTTTCAGGCTTACTTCCTTTGTTTTATGGTTGAAAGCAAATGTAAAAAGTTTTTGCTTGGGAGAGGATAATGACAGAAAAAGCCAAAATCCCATGAGAAGAATTCTGCAACTCAGTTGTCCAGTATTTTTCACAGCCCCATCCCCAAGAACAATTAATTTCAGTAAAGAACTGACATTTATTTTTTTCCTCATAGAACAAGTTGGTTTTAAGATGCTAAGAAAATACCTGAGTTCCGTTCTGAAGACTCTTGGGTTTGGCAACTTGCTTTTTCTTCACCCCAATTTTTTTTCTTTTTAAGGAATAGTTTTGTAAGCATGACAGGAACACAGTCTATAAACATGTTAACTTGAGCACAAAAGCCAGCTTTTAGAACGTTAAGTTAAAGATGGTAGCATAAAAGTAATGAACACAGATGACAATAGTTTGCTTTTGCAGTCTTTAAAATATAGTTTAATGATCAAAGTTCAATTCCATTTTTCGTATTTTTCTAAACCCATATTTAACTACTCATGAATGCTACAAACAAAAGTTACAATCCAAACAGTAGATACAGACCAGTTGGAACTAAACTTTTAGCTACCAACTCAGAACTTTACTAGAAATTCAAAACTGTAGAAACTTATTGCTGTATTACAAGCAGTTGCAATAGAAAGAGCTTTTGATTTCTAAAATTGCTAACAGTTCTCTAAAATGAGATCTGCAAGTTTATCAAGCTTTTATTTATATGCATCCACAGTCTCACTTATCAAGGCTGCAATAAATATACCCTCTGTATCTGCAATACAGTATCAAACAACACAGCCACATGTTCATCATCAACTAAAACCATGTATTCTAGAATGAAACTCGATGGTCTAGATTTGGATTTTCTGTATAACAGCCATATCTGGATTTGTGTACAGGACTGCACACACTGCATTATACTTTGTACACTTAAAATACTGCTTTAAGCTATGAATTTTCTATTTCAATAGGAAACATAAGAAGCTTCCATACCAAAAGAATTGAAAACTATTGTAGTACCTTCAACACTGAAAAGCCACAAACCTAAAAAAGCTATTTTGCAGCCATACAACTACATATTTTAAAACTATGTTAACAGAGAAAAACACTTCAAGAGAGCCATGTGTTCTGCTAGTTTCTGCTCAGTTACTATTGGAATGCAGTTTACTCAATGACTTAGTATTAGCTAGTTGGAAAAATCAGTTTCAGAATGCAAAGAATTGCCAATTTAAAATGAAAAGTGTAAACAGTTTTTCAGGGAGAACGAATGGACTTCTGATGTGTAAGATCAGAAGTAGCAGGAACCAAAAAAGCCAGTGAACTAGAGAGTTCTACTTAATGCAAAATGCATCAACTAAACACACAAAAATACAGGAGATGGAACTTCAGTACCTTTCTGCCTGTCCACAGGGGTTTTATCCAGTGTTATCTAGTGGAGAATGCCAGAACTAACTTTCTGTCATAGAAACCCAGCATTAAATAGAGTGTTTACTAGAAATACTGTATCAGCCAGCTCAGTAGAAAACAGGACATAGCAACCAGGTCCCTGAATTCTAAGGGGCAGAAGCCAGAAAATTAGTTTAGTCTGCTAATACCTGAATATGACAGCCAGTGCATGAAGAGGATGATTTGCTGTTACTGAATGTCCCCAGGGCACAGCCCTCACCTGGTACGTTCCCTCCTGGCACATGTGTGAAGCCTTACAACTATCACTGGCAAACTGCAGAAGGCCAAAGAGAATGTGGCCCTTTCTCCAGCTCCCAAAATCCTGACCTGAACATCTACAGTTAACTACATTACTTCTGTATAACAGCACAGGAATCTCCCTATTATGGAGAACTGAACTGGCAGGACAATACTGTATAGTGTAAAACAACAAAAGAAAAATCACGAATGCTAGAACATCAAGGTAACAACAACCTGAGGAAATGTAGTTCTTTCTCAATGCATCTATATTTCATTACAGGGATTCACAAGTGGTAAGGCAGTTATATCTCAGTTGTGTCTACAGAAGGATTCAACTCCTGAAAGGTTCAGTCACTGCTGACTGATGTCAGGTCATCACTTCTGGCAAGCACTTAGAGGAAAGATAAGCTACAAAATCAGTGAAGAACCCTCAGTATTTCAACAGTGACCTCCAGTTCCTACAGAAAAGCCAACACTGAGCTTCATCTTGGTATCCTCTAGGTGTCTTAAGTCAAAATGAAGCATTGTTAAGAGCTGGAGGTACAGTCCTAACCAAAGGCACCTCCAGACTGATGTTACAGACCCCACAGCAGAGCACTGCAGGGAACAGTTAAGTGCCTGACACTGAACATCCTTACAAACAATCAAGTTCACATGCAAATAAAAAAAACTCTTAAGTGATCTTTGAAGCAAAGGCCATGGGATCAACTCATTATCAACACACTAACATCTGTACCAATTAAGGGAAAATAAACTACATTTTGTGAGTATCTAGAATAGAGTCACAATCTGATGACTTTTAAGTGACTGCACAGTATTTGTACACTTCCAAGCAATTAGTTCAAGAGACTTCCCTCTAGGCACTTATTTTTTTAAGTTACTAGTCACTGTAAAATTTACTGCTTGGATCTCTAAAGCATTGTTAAAAACAAGGAAGTCTTGTTTGGTAAACAAACTGTGGATTCCAAAAACAAGGACTAAATCTTCTGAATCCTGGATCAAATGTGTGTTTCATGACAAGAAATAAGGCTCCAACAGAAGATATAACCTTTCTTTGGCACCTTTAGAGAGCATCATTAAAAAAAATACTATGTAAAAATTCTTCCATGGAAATGAATTACTGTTTTAACGAGCCAAGATTTTTGTGACATGTTTGTACAAATGAGTTCTAAAATCTGAAAATTAAACAGAACTGGACAGATGTGTTTAGTGGTACAGACTGGAGCAGAAGTGTGACAATCTACAGCAGATGATGCCCTTCAAAAATAGACTGAGCTCTTCATGTATCCAACAAGTTGTTCACCTTTTTTGATACTTACTGGTAAAACAATCCCCCACTGCTGCTATGGTAACGAGTTTTTTAAAACAGAAACTCCTAAAATGATATTTGTGTATATTTTTCTACCTAGCAGAAAGTGGAAGGTCACTTGAGGAAACTCGCAACCAAGACACAGTACATGGACTCTCCTTTTACAACAATTTCAAAGCAGTTTAAAACCAGAACAGACTCCAACTGATCACTAGAACCACCTTTAAACAGATTTACATATTACACATGGATTATTTACTGACTACTTTGCTCACTTGGTAATATCCCTGAATGATGAAAGGGAAAAAAATACCAACAATACAAAGTTACCTGAAAAGAAAACCCCCAAATTACTACAAATCAGATAAAAAACCCAAACAGCTCAAGGATATTTTACATACATAAAGACCTCAGTCCTACTGAAGCAAAAAGCCATAGCTTGCACTCTTATTAACTACAGCAGCTGTATTTTCAACCTTTGAGGAATTTGGTTTTTATAATACATAGAAGGAATCCTACAAAGGTGAGAAACAAAAAAATTATCTCCCTGAAGTTGAGGAGAAAACAGTATTTCATCTCAACTTGTGATATTGCCAGGGAGTTCCTAATTTTCACACAGACAATAGAGAAAAGGTCAAAGAAGCAAGAGGGAAGTTTTCAATGGTCTTGTAATGCAAGTAGTCAAGCAGCACTGCCTTTTTCTACAGTCAAAAACATACCATAAACCCAAGTATATTGCTTACTATGTTTAAGAAAAATGTTAGGATGAGAACAAATAGTTATTAAGTGAATAGTCCAAATTTTATTTTAAAAAGTTATACCCAAGCACTAAAATGACACATAAGTAAAATACCTTATAAAAGTAGAAAATACTGATTGCAAAAAACTTTAAGCTAGACCAACTGCCTTGGAATTGAAATAAAATACACATAGATTTAAATAAACAGATTTGAATCCACAGAGCAAAAATGCTGTCAGGATGTGGCAAAATGGCTTTTACTTTGTAACTAGTGTATCTTTCAAGTTTATGTAACCCATAAATTAAAGGTGAAATTTTCCCTTTAGTAGCAGTACGCTGGCTTTCCATCTATGTCAGTAACTGGAGTTTATACAGTAGGCTGTGTATCAGAAATCACCACTTTGTCCTGCAACAGGATTTATATTAAGAATGGAAGTGCAGAGTAAAGTTGTTATTTCATGTGTTTTTACCTGACCAAACCACAAAATTTCATTCTGTGACTTGACAAAAAAAGAGTAGTATATTAACTGAGGCACTTGCAGGCAAATGTAACCAGTCAGGAAGAACATTCCCTCCATGTGACAGGTATGTTAGCAAAGTACATGGCTAAAAAAAGTGTTTTACAGCATCTGCAGAAAACAGTGTAAGAATGCACTCTTCCATTCTGTGATCTTTGCTAGGATGAAAATGATGACTTCATGCATACTGAGGTTTCAGACTCACAGACGAAGGATGTGAAAAGTTTCTTCTCACAGAACGTGACTTCAATTCCTAAAGAGAGGGAAAAATACTTTGTTGTTTCTATTTCAAAGTGTGTCCCATTTACTAAATTAATAATGCTTCAATGAAAAGTTACAGCCCAGTGTGGTATTGCATCAGCTAAACAAACTTGGTTCAAAAAAGGAAAACAAATTTCCATTATGCACCTTGATGAAGTACATAGTGGCAGGAAATATCTTCCTTTATTTACAAGTATGGAATCTTAGAATGAGTTCAGACTTCTTTTATTAAAAAAATAACCCAGTTTTGTTCACTGATCATACAGTCTCACTAAAGTATGTCAAGTTATTAAAGCAATTGTATCCTCTGTCTAATTAGATGGGGAAAATTTTTACAAAATGTCACAGTACAAAACTATTTAACCAATTTTTTTTTTTACATTAGCATTCTCTTTAACATAGGTGAGAGCAATGCATTACTATAGGTATTTATAATAATACTTACAGGAAGGTTTTAGTAGCTAACACATTTATAAAATCTGAGCTAAAGAACTGAAAGCTGCCTAATTTGTAAACAGCCAACTGACAAACAGGCAATGGACTGTGCCTAAGTAATTTGTTAGTGCATGCCACTGACAAAAAGCAAGTTGCAGAAAACACAGCTACTGTTTAGGTTCTGGCACAAACAGTTCTTAGAATACTTGTACTCTTCTGTTTATTCTTCCAAAGATAAAGTTTTCCTACGGTCTCCCTTTTTATCTCACCTGCTCTATAGCCCCAGTGTGCAACTCCCATCTCTTTTACTCTCTCCATTTAACTGCTCCATATGACAGCCTCAAACTGTTTGTTTTCAAACCTTCTTACCAGCTCAGGCCTTTTCAGCACCAACTTCTTTGTTTTGTTAAATGTAACTTTTTACCCTCCTTTCTGACAGTTTCCTAATGCAACCAGTTGTAGTTCATACACCTCTATCCAGATATTCAGCCCACAACCATCTCCAGATGGCAGTTTCTTTCCATCATTTACTGGCTCTGCACCATGTTGTGCATTGCTTTCCAAAATTTCAAGGTTCCATGGTCATGAGTTTTCATTACATCAACCTTACAGAAATTCAATCCCAAAGTACTTCTCTTTTTCTTTAGTTTGGCTCCTGTACTAGCATGTGTGGAACACTAACATGTTTTCTCTTTCTCTACTGAGAAAACTCTGTTCAGTTTTGCACTGGCAAACTTCTATTATCTGTTTAGAAGCCATAGCTGGGGATAAATCATATGGGCACCTACACAGACAAGTCAGACCTTAACAAATAGTAAGGTCCTGCTACAAATTAGTGAGCTGTTGAAAGTGTCAAATAAGAAATTACAATAATTTTAACATGTGCAAAATATGCATTCCTCCCTAGCTTCCTTTCATTAAAACCCTGATTTTTTAGAAGTGTAAACAACTGAGAGGCAGCTTTTTCACAGTAAAAGCATGACTGAGTTCAACCCCATGAACATGAGTTCAACCCCATGAACATGAGTTC